>NC_135510.1:14338610-14938610 GCF_051989575.1 Stigmatopora nigra | reverse complement strand
ATTTTTTGTTAGAATTGACAAGATAAAATTGGAATTGAAAGAGTATCATAACAGAGCACTTGGTCTCAGTATCATTCTTTGCCTCAGTCTTGTCATCCATTGCTATTGTTTATTCATCCTTTTAGGTACTACATATATTTTTTTTGTACAGTATTGCTCAGAATTGCATTTTTTTCAATGTTTTTGTGTGCAAATAAGCTTACTGCTAATACCTGATCTAAATATATTAATTCCTTGTGATACGATCTGTATAAATTCAGCCCTGCAATAATAGGAGGCTTTTGATAGGCAGCTGAAACCATTAAATAAGAGAGGAAGGGGGATGGGGGTGAAGGCACAAGGGATAAGGGAGCGAGAGAGTTTTGTGTAATGGCTTTGCATTTATGATTTGCTTTCTTAGCTTATATGCAAAGGTTAAGACTCAAAGTAATTTTATAGTTATCTACTTTAATGCACACTCCCTTTGATCCATATATAGTCTTCTTTCTGACAAAATGATTGAGTTTGGGAGCTCTCTAAAAATGTCAAATGTAGTGAACAGAAACGTACAGAAAATTTACCCCATTTTGTCCATTTCAGCAGCACCACATTTGAGTGCATGTTTCCATTTCTAGTTTCTAAACAATTATTGATTGCCAAAAAAATTCTCTGCCCATTTGATTATCACTTAGTTGATTACTGGTCATACCTTGTTCTCATAATTGTCTTTAATACTTGTATTAACAGTCTTCTTCCTTGATGATTTTTTATATATACAGTTATTATGATATTTTTGAGGATTTGAAGATGACCACCTTCCTTGTAGAGGTTTGGCTAATTTTGTATTGTGCAAAATTGCTCTAATCCTGCTAATCCTAACCCACCGCACCAGTGTCTGCGCACCAATCATAATAAAATACTGAAAATGTTTGTGTTTTAAAAGCTATGCTTGAATGGGAAATGGTACATGTAGATGAAACAATTCCCAATTTGGTGGTTAGCACTAGTTCTGCAATTTTGCAACGTTTTGGGCAACGTGCACATTCACCACACACTGCTATGGTATCAGCATGCAATACATATCCACAATCCCAACTAGTATAAATCAAATTTCTAATGAAATAAATGTTTATATAACTGATATAGCAATAGAATGTATTCTGGCTGTCAGATTATTCAATTTTTTTTTCTATTTCCATCAATAATGCATCTCTCCGTCACTCTGGGTGTAATTTTGAATAGCATGCTTTCCTTCCACTCCCATATTAACAAAATCACTAGATCAGCTCACTTCCATTTTGCCATATTTCTCGCCTCCGCTTTTATCTCAGCTCCCACCACTCTTGTCTGCAGCCCAGTCCCCTCCCGGCTCGACAATTGCAATTCAGTGCTTTTTGGCCGGCCTAATAAATCCCTTCAGAAAGTGCTTTTCCTCCCAAACTCAGCAGCATGCCTCATCACACAAACCCCTTCCACTCAACCCCATCTTTAGGCAACTTTATTGTCTTCTGGTTTAGTAAAGATTTAACAAAAAGATACTCCTCATCACTTTCAAAGCTATTCAAGGCCTGGCTCCATCATACAAAACTGACCTCCTTGCGTGATCATTCCTCCTTGATCACTTGGTTCCTCTTCTACCCTCTAGCTTGGAAACTCTCTACCCTGTGATATTTGCCATACACCCTCTTTCCCACTCAGTCCTCTTTCCAGACTCAAAATATCCCTGTTTAATTTCTCGTATCTAACTTGATCCTCCGTTCTGTTTGTGTTGGAACTTTCTTTGTACTTTGATTTTGTTTTCATCTTTTCTCTCTTTTGTCTACTCTAATTTATACCTCGTATAAATTCAGTGTTCTTCGGTGTCTTCAAAGATTTATTTTAAATGCTAATGTATTATCATGTATTAATACTACTGTAATTAAATGCTGTGATCCCTGATATGAACCCCATGGTGGCAAAAAAATAACATTTAAAAATCTTTCACCTGTGTATTTGCTTCCAAACAGATATTCAATCAAGCTGAGAAAATCATTAAATACATAAAAAATGAAAACATATATTGATCAGTAAAAAAAAAAATACATATACTGCATTTTCCGCACTATAAGATGCACTTTCAATGAATGGCCCCTCTTAAAAGTTGTCGCACCGGATTATAAGATGCAGTTTGGTGGTAGTGTTAGGGGATTGTGTTTATACATCTAATAGATGGAGCTGTGGTGGCAGTAGTATTAGTAGTAAGAGCTGTTTTAGTACTACTAGTAGTAGAGAGTTGTGTCATACATCCCCTACATGTGGCTGTAGTAGTAGTATGGGATAGGAGTTGTGTTATACATTAACTAGATGGAGCTGTGTTGAAGGGATATTCATTAACCAATATTGATACATTTATAATGCGTGCTGCCGGCTTTTGAAAAAATTAAGTATTTTACTTGCGCCTTATAGAGCAGAAAATACAATAATTTTATATATGATGATAATTGATTTGGATTATTCTAGAATAGCACTCGCTCCAACCATACACATCAAGGGATTTAAAATGCATACAGGTTAGTTTCCAAGCAGGGAAAATTAAATATATCCATTTTTTAAAAATACAATCGAGAAGACTGACAGGGAAAACTACCTTTATAGCGAGAGCAGAAGCTAAGAACAGTATGGACTCAAGATCAGACCAAATCATAGCACAGGGGAAGCTATAGTGACCTATAGCCTATTCTTTTACCGCTCCTCTACCTCCATCCCCCACTGTTTTTTTAATGTATTTGTTTTCCTCTTTTTTGTCGGTCTGGCAAAGGAATGTTACACATCCGCAGTATGCGAATGGTGAGCGTTGTGTTCAGTTGTGTGAGTGTTTTTTATGTGCATGCTTGCTTTGGAATGAGCGGTTGGGGGTGGTTTGTATTGTATGTGTGTTTGTGTTGAGATATGAAAAAGTGTATTTGAAATGATGTGGTGCTGGATAGACAGCCCCCCTCAAAATATCCTCATTTTTTTTCAATTTACTAACCAGGCCTGACGTTTTGCTTATCCCCTCAGGGGTCGCCACAACAAAACAGTCCATCCGCACTATAGATTTGGTTTAAGCTTCCTGACACAAATCACACAAGCAGGAATCGAACCATTAAACTTACTGAAAAGTCTGTGGGAATTAATTCTGTTTAAAATGGATAATTTTTTACAAATTCATATATCCAAATTAATACCAAAATAATTGCTTGGCTCCTTGTCCTTACAGCTCTGGGGTCATGGGTTCAAATCCAGGTTGGTCCACCTTTGTGGAGTTTGTTTGTTGTCCCCAGGCATGTGTGGGTTTTCTCCAAGTACTCCGGTTTCCTCCCACATTCCAAAAACATTATAACACTATAAATTGCCCCTAGATATGAATGTGAGCGTGAATGGTTGTCCGTCTCCTCGTGTCCTGCGATTGGCTGGCCACAGATTCAGGGAGTGCCCTGAATCTGGCCTGAATTCAGCTGACATAGGCTCCAGCCCCCACACTCCCACAACCCTAGTGAGGATAAATCGGTTCAGAAAATGATTGAATGAAAAGCACTTCTGTTATACACTGTCCTTGAATGTCATACGGGAACTGCACTTCGAAGCAAAGAGTTGCAAGTTATCATTTAGGCTTAGCAGGGAGGAGATCAAAAGCCCCTTTTTTGACTGTTCCGGAGGTTGGGGAACTTTAAGAAAGTGTCTTTTTCTTAAGGTTTCTTCAGCTATTATTTTTTGGATTAATGGATGGGAGTATCATTGAAATTGATAGTTTGTTGCCCTTGAGTCACTTTGTTTTAAGTATGAATTGTTGATTTGAGGTCACTGAAAAGCTTGAAGCCTCTCATCTTTAATTTTGAATATCAATTAAATGCAACGACCAGAGTCCAAAGGAATCTTAATTAAACCCTGCAGGATTCCTTGAACAATACATGAATTATGTATCTGCAACTGAATACAATGTTCCTAAGAAACACAATAGCTTACTTATGTTATAAATGCTTCTCTTATTGGCTGCACAATTTCATTTGATAAAAGAAAATATACGTCATCTAAATTGCATTTGTGGCCCTATCCCCCAAATATTGCTTGAAGCATCTTTGATTGCAGCGTTAAACTGCATGCTACATCTTGACTTGTAAATTTGTGCAGCCTTCTTTGGTATATCGCTCCAAATCTGTCAAATTGTGCCCAGCCCTCATTATCCTACCACACACACTTCAAATTGGATTTAGGTCTGCATTGCTGAATGGCTCATCCCACAAGCCGATCAACCATGTGACTGATGATCACTGCAGGGTGTATTTTAATGAGCTCTACTTCTATGGGAACCAAAACAGCAGAAAATTATAGAAATAAGGATGTAGTAGTAGTAGTAGTAGTAGTAGTAGTAGCAGTAGTGGTAGTAGTAGTAGAAGTAGTAGTAGTAGCAGTGGTAGTAGTAGTAGCAGTGGTAGTAGTAGTAGTAGTAGTAGAAGTAGTAGTAGTAGCAGCAGTAGTAGCAGCAGTAGTAGCAGCAGTAGTAGTAGTAGTAGTAGAAGTAGTAGTAGTAGTAGTAGTAGCAGCTGGAGCACCAGTAGTGGCTTATATACAGTATCGGTATTTGATCAACAAAGTTATTGGAAGTGGCCATATTTATTCTCATTGTACTATAGTCCACATGCACTGGTTTTGTTTAAAGTGGTGTTTTCCTAATTTGCTTAATAGCAATTTTCATAAAACCAGTCCTGTTCAAAACCTGCCTCTGATGTAAATCCTCTTTTGTAAAGCCACAATATCTGCAAATGAGAGATGAAGAGGTTTTTTTTTCTCACAAAATCTACCGAGCCCAAATTGCATTAATCTTCTCTCGCACGCTCTCTCTCTCTCTCACACTCTCGCTTCTTCTTCTTTCTTCTTGCTACCAGCATATGTATTTGTCTGTGTAGAATTATTTTTATTACTCTTAGAAATCAAACCCATGGGTTGGATGTCTTCACTGTTAATGGCACTGAAAATAAGCATTTACAACCGCTCCTTCCAATTTAAATGAATTGGACATTTACCAGCCGCCTGATGGCGAAGAGCAGAGCTGGGCAATTAATTCCTTAAAGGGCTGCAGTGGGTGCAGGTTTTCATTCCAATCCAAAAGAGGAAACCTTTCCACCAATCTGGTATTTTAGAAGTGCAATCAGTGGATTGCAGTCAGGTGCTTCTTGTTTCAACAGAAATCTAATTAATTCAATTGTCTATGCTTGATCGGGTGGAACTAAAACCCGCACCCACAGTGGCCCTTGAGGACCGGATTGCCCAGGTCAGGTGTAGAAGTTTACTCGCCTGACCTCGGTGCGGGCCCGATTGTTGCTGGTTTCGTTATGATTGTGAGCGTATGATCGTTTCTCTGTGTGCCCTAAGACTGCCTGGCGACCAGTCTAGGGTGTACTCTTGCCTTTCGCCCGAAGTCAGCTGGGATAGTCCCGAAAGATGGTAAAAAAATGGACATCTCCCATTGTCATTCGCTAGCAATCAGTCAACATTGATTCTCCGAAACGTGCATTATCTTATTAATATCAAGTGTTAACATTTACATTTTTACGAACCAGCAAAATCAGATACATTTCCATCAATGGTCTCTATCCATTAATAGGCAAGCTGAAACTGAATCTGTGAACCTTTTGAAAGAGTCCAAATTGATCAGATGTCATTTTTAGCTGGAGTTGCCCTATTTTTGGATCATGAATCTCGGTCATCCTGCACTGCACACCAAATTTGATCCAGTATTCTGATTCTTCTTCTTCTTCTCTCTTAATGTATTTGCTTCAGCAAATGGTGATGAGCCTGCGGGTGTCAGAGCTCCAGGTGTTGCTGGGCTACGCTGGGCGCAACAAACACGGACGGAAGCATGAGCTTCTCACCAAGGCCCTGCATCTCCTAAAAGCAGGCTGTAGCCCCGCCGTGCATCTGAAGATCAAAGAGCTGTACCGGAGACGCTTTCCTGCAAAAATGGTGTCTCACTCCGAGCTCTCCCTGCCCGGACCACACCACCCAGCCACAGTGGGGATGGTCGGAGGAGGTGGAGCTGCTTTGCCCGCTGGCCTGACGCAGTTGGCGTACGAGGGCCACGCGGGTCACGGTGGAGCGCCGTCACCTGCTGCCTTACTACCCCTCTCGCTGCTCGGCCCAGGGAAGCACGAGCTTACTGGGTTGACGCACCATCTGTCCGCCGCCGTCCCGCTCCACCCCGTCCACCCAGATGTGAAGCTCCAAAGGTTGTCATTTTATGACATGCTGGACGAACTCATCAAGCCGACCAGTCTAGGTGAGAGCATTTTAAACTAGATGGCTTAGTTTAGGTCATTTGCGGCACTTAGTGAGGTGGCATGTGATTAACCAGGGATATTAAAACCATTCCGGATTTTATTTATCCGGCTGTAACTTAGCTTCATTTTCATAACCATTTGATTGACTTTGCCCCCTTAGTCCCTAATGTCACAAATGTTGTTTAAGGAGAAATGGTCCCATGTTACCAAGTTAGTCTTCATCAGTTGTTAGTCCTTCGTTTTATCTAAAGACGAAAAGTTCAACAAAATGTAGTTCATTGCTTTGTTTACTTAGCCACATAACATCTGAACAGAGGAGACCCATTGTGTTCTCATAAACAAAATGTCCTTTTGAGATAATTCCGAGATAATTCTGTGCTACAAACTGTCCGTTTCATTAAACCTTTTAACAAACGCAAATGCAATGTTTAAAAATATGTCTGTGGCTACATTTACATTGCAGTTTATTCTAAAAAATAGTTGACATTCATAATATCCTGTTTACCTGCTCAAAGATAACGAGTTCTAAATCAATTGGCATATTTCCATCCAGAATGCAAAGCATGACACAAAGCGCATCATTTCTGCATTCAGCTAAACTCAGCAAAATCGTAACCTTTGGCTTAACTGCCATTAAAATACATGTCATTGCGCTAATGGTATAATGAGTTTCTCACTCCCAAAGCAGTTTGCATTTTCCCCATGTATTATGTAGCATCAACTACTTCCTGTACTTATGAAAGGAACATGTGCAGAATACTCTTCTCAAATGGGTTATCCCAATTATGAGCAAAAAGAGTGATCCTAGGGAGACTAATTAGTTTTTTTCAAACCTAGACACAAGCACATTCAAGTTTTGCATGTTTGCACTCCCTTGCATATCTGGGTTACTGCCAAAAACCCAATTATGAAAGGGTTATGTAAATGTCTAAATTAACGCTGTATCTTGATCAAAAATAATTCTGTGTCTGCCAGTTGACAGCGAAATAGCTATTAAGTCAACATATTTTCTTGATGTTCTTTCTTATCCAATATCAGGAACAACTGGAACTCAAAAACACCCCATGTCACAAAATACGTAAATCGAAATCTTTTGTTTTCAAAAAGATAGCCTTTATTTGCGCTTCTGCTTTCCATTTTCACTTCTCTTTCTAAACAGAGCATTCCAATTTATGAACTGCGTAAGTTCAACTGTGTCTAATGTTGAACAGAGTTCTATTGAGAACTGTTTATCAACACAAAGCAATACCCAGCATTGATACAAAGTCCTTTAATGAGAGTGGTGGCAGACTAAAATACTAGCTGGCTTTGCGTCCTTTGCGCACAAGTACATAGCAAGCCATAACTGCAAAATCATGTTTTGGGTTACGATTGGAAACACACTTTTATATTCCCAAAAAAATATATATATATATGATTGTTTTGGTGAGATAAAACATTGTATTGGGCGCTCATCCACAGTGTAACACCACCATCCATTTGGTATACCATTTAATTCCTATAGTTTGTTAATCTATTCCAAAATGCGGAAATGATCACTGTTCCCCAGTAGCATTTTAATGGGGTAAATATCTATTGGATGCTTTTTATTTTATTTTTTTCATTCAGTGAATGTCCAACCACGGTTGCAATAGCGCTTTCATCAAAACGTTTCCTCTCCTATTATAGAATGTGCAAACTAAATTCTTTCCATTCCTCTTGTTTTTTTACTAACACTCATTCTGTCATCGACTGCTTTTGCATGCAAACATTTGCATTCTAAGTGAAATAGTTCACAGGCATAAAAGTGCGCACAGAATAATATTTGAATCTAAATTTCCCAGACGTTGTGGTCCCTCACACGATGAAACAGCTCATATGGTTCCTTCCATAACCAGACATACTTTCATATTAATAATGCATAAGCGTTCTCGCTATAGCGAGGAAAAGGGCGAGTGAGGGAAAAAAAACTGACAATGGTGCATGTCATTTCACAAGACTAAAGGTTTAAATGCTTCTGAAAGACTGCTCAGCTTTGTGTGATCAACATATTTTTTTTCTAATTATAATGTACAAAGAGAGAGAGAGCGTTGCTACCATTTGATGATGCACATACAGTATGCCTCACTCAGATCCATTGATTGTTATTCACGCCCCTTTCGCGATTGTTTCTGCATACCCTTTTGCCTCAGCCACTATATCATTTTCACTAAATCCCTACCCCCACTCCTTCTGCTGCATTTATTTATGCCCTTTCCAGAGAGTATTGCCATGTGTGTAAAAAATGGCTCAACTGACACACTTGCTAATGCAGAATACAACATGTCTGTCATGTGTATAGAATAAGAAAGAATCTTTTAAAACAAATTGAAAAATCCCAGATTTTTTCTTACATAGGTAGCAGTGAGAAATGTAAATGAAAGCCAGCATCTACCGAAAATGACACCCCTATCAGAGACAGACATTTTAGCAGTTTTACCCAATGGTATGCAAGTATCCCAGATTCTCTTCTTTATTATTAATTAGTTGTTTTTATCTATTGCATTTCACTGTAAATGACTTCGCAGGTTCAAAACAGCTGTAACTTCAGGCTTATTTAGTGGTGACCTCTGCTCTAATGTGATCATGCATTCGGTAAATTAGTAAAAGAGATATTCATTTTGTTAAGTTAGAAGATTGTACATATTGATGTGGTGAGGAAAGTCAGGAAAGTGGAGGACAGAGAGAAATTGGAGAGAATGGTTAACCCTTACAATGGTTAAGCCAGAAGGGAGGGAAGGAAAATTCAGTTAAATATGATGGATGTTCTCTTAGATCAAGACGAAAATCAGAGCATTTCAAATGGAGAACACATTGCCTTTTTGAAATTTCTTCTTTGCTAAACTACCTATATTTTCTCGATTAGTTGTACCAAATAAAAAGGAGATTTCTACTTGTACTAGTACACTTTGGGCTTGTCCTGTTTGCACTCGCCACAGTGAATCATCTTTTTCAATTTCACCCTGTCCTTTGCAACATCTTCTTCTACACCAGTCACTTTCATGTCCTCCCTAACTAAGTCCATGTATCTTCTCCTAGGGCGACCTCAAACCCTGTTCCCTGACTTTCCACTCTCGACTTTCTTCTACCGATATATAGTCCCCCATCTCTTTTCTAGACTAGACCTCCACTTCTTTAAGTTCTCCTCTACTTGCTTCCTGGTATCTCTACAGCTCACCCAAAATATCTACAAACATCATATTTTCAGAAGCTTCCTGTCTCACCTCATCAGTTAGTCTATCCATCGTCATTACAAACAAAAAGGAGGCTCAGATCTGAGCCCTGGTGCAATCCCACCTCAATACCGAACACTTTTGTCACTCCTACTGCACACTTCACTGTTATGAACCTAGTACAACTGTCATACTAATGTTCTGAAGTACAACATGGTTCGGACTAATCACAAATTAGTTTAAGTCAACCCAGGCAAAGATTACACAATGAAGCGGAAAAATAATAATATAAGTCGCACTTTAGTCCAAGTCGTATTATTGGGAGGGCCATTTTTTATCTGATCAGAAACTGAAATGAAATGAAGAAACAACAGGCTAACTAGGCATCTGTGCAGTTTTTCAGATAACTTTAACTTAAAAAAACAACAACACAATAGGATGTTGAGTGTCAGAGAACGGAAAAAAACGGATATACCACAAATTATGCAGTCGAGATTCCCACATTTAGGAAATTTGCAACCAATGGAATGGCTGAGCCTCACTTGGGTGAACCACTAAGTCACACTTGAGCATAAGTCACAGTCCAAGCCAAACTATGAAAAATAGTGTGCCCTGTATTCCGTAAAATACGGTAATCTGACATAATTCTCTGCTACCCTAGACTTCCTCATGCAGTACCACAGTTCCTGTCTAGTTATAGTGTCATAGGCTTTCTCTACATCTACAAAAACACAATGCAGGTCCTTATAAGCTTCCCTGTACTTCTCAACGCAAACGTTGAATACTGTAATCATTACCATGTTCATAGTTTGACTTTATAAATCACCTTCTGAAAAAGTTTTGTTTTTGGATCTAGTTTCCTCTCACGTCCCACCAGCATTCATGCTGTGTTGTTTAAACTCTCCAAATTCTCCATAGGTGTTATTGTGAGTGTGAAAGGTTGTTTTTCTACAGCCAAGCATGAGGGTGTAATCCACGTCCACTCAGTTAGTAGGAATAGGCTCTAGGACCCCCTGCAACTATCATGAAGACAGGTGATACGGATGATGAATGAAAAATAATAGTTGAACTTAAAGCAGGTGTAGAAGTTTACATCTCATAGCTCATCAAGAAATAACTGCTTTACCAGTTTCATTAAAATTTAACGAGTACTCACTCTCATCATCACTTATTCCGACAAATCAGTCTTTTGGGGTAAATGTCTAATCAAAAAATACACTTCTATCAGAATTTTTAATTAATACATAAAATAATTGATGCAATATTACACTCTTTAACATATCTATATCTCCAGTCCCATTCTGATTGATGTGGAAATGTTAGTCTATGAATGACAATGAATTTAGTTGTAGCAGCTAATAAGACATCAAAGGGCAACTTGCATTTTTTTTTACATTATTTTTAACATAACGTTTTCTGTTTTATCAGGTTTCCTCAACAGTTTCCTTTGAAAATGCCAGCAGTTTTCCTTTTAAAGATATTGTAATGGTGCTTTTCTCTAATCTCTTAATAAGTGGCTAACTAATCTAATATGAATTTTTAAGGTTTAAATTTCAACTCTTTGCTCGGAATGCCGAGTGGGTGTGTTTAGGAACTCACGTGGGCTTTGGCGAGTGTGTTTGAATGACAAAGTGGGCAGAGCGTTTTGGCAAATAAAAGCACCATCCATTTAAATGTACAAAAAAAAAACCTTGAGCACAATCTTTAACCTGGTCACACACTCATCTTGCTCTATCTTAAGCTTGAAACAATAAGTAAATTGGCTTTCCATACAAGGTCGCCTCTAAGATTTAAGTCAATCTTTCTTATTATCTTGTAAAAGCAAAAGTTTTATCTCGGTAAAAGGACATCAACTTTAATATTACATGTTTTTTTTTTTTATCCTAGTAAGAAGCTAACAAAAATCCAAGGCAGGGACTGATGAAAAAAGCAGCTAGTAATAACCACCAAATGGAGTTTTCATCTCATCTCATTTTCTGAACTGCTTTATGCTCACTAAGGTCGCAGGGGGTGCTAGAGCCTATCCCAGCTGACTTTGGGCCAGAGGCGGGGGACACCCTGAATTGGTGGCCAGCCACAAATGGAGTTCATTTTGTTATTTTCTTTTTGGTGCACATTGAAGAACACCTATATTTTCCACCAATTTCCACTGCTCCCACACATGCTGCTAGCAGATGTGTTGACTTGGGTGTTGCCCTTGTAACTGGCATAGCTTGTAAAATGCCTACTATTTACCTTGACGAGAATAGCTGGGCCAGCTGCCAAATTGAGAACACACCATTCTAGGCATTACTTTACATGCACACTGAAATACTTTAATGAGAACGCTGACTATATATAACTGGAAAACAAGCTCTTTCAACGTTTTACTCAGTCTTTAAAGTGAGGAGGACATCACACTGGACATTATGTCAATTCTAGAGCTCACCTTTTGTCACACAATGTTTGTTTGTTTGTTTTTTTATTCTAGTTTTTTTCTGAGAATGGAGTTGGTTCTTGTTTTTGTGTGCCTGAGTCTGTTTAAATGCAGCATTTTAAGTTAATGAAAAAGCAGGAACGGCACGAAGAAACTAACAAACTCCAGCTGGGCTTTGTTGTGTTGAATGGGCAGATGAGTTTAGCAAATTCTCTTTAATTTAGCTCATACCTAAAATCAGACTTTGAACAAAATGTTTTTTTTTTTTTTTTACTTCACCTGAGAGGCAGAATCTGCACTATTAGCATACTGCACCATTTCTGGCTATAATTTAGTTTATTTAAAGAGCACACACTGAGGAACCATACCAAACCCTTTATTACTACCGCTTTGAATGTCAGAAATCAGGACTCGGCTTTAAAAAGAGTAGTAACATAAATACTAAGGGTATGACAAAAAAATCCACTATATGAATCTTTTCTTGTCTTTTTTTCTAAGTTCAGTTTTATTTTGTCCACTGTATCATTAAAAAACGCAGAAAGTAGAAAGGTGACTGAAAGTATAGTTGGGGATTTTCAACTTTTTATTTCTCCGATACCCACACACTGAAACATGGGGACAAATCCAGTTTTGTGGTGAGAGTGAGTGATGCAAGGGTGGGCCGAGTGAGAAAATGCAAGCAAGGACAGAGTGAGCAAGAGTGTGCTAGAGCTAGAGTGATCGAGAGCTATTTTTAGCTTCAGTTGCCTGAAGAGGAGGAAAAGTCTGAGTGCACATCACATGTAATTTTGTTCTTTGACGCAGGCAGGCTCTAAAAACGTAAAGAGAAAAGATGCATTAGAGTGAATGAAAATGAGCCTTGAAGGTCCCAAGGTGTGTGTGGGGGAATTATTACCATGGGAATTAATATTTGATGAGCACGACCCTTGTAAATGTTTTAAGCCATCTCTAACATTTGACCAATTCATTTTAACTGACAATAAAATTTGCAGCACATGGGATAAAAGGACCACAGCTCAATCATTATGATGAATAAATCGGACTGACTCACCGTGGATCAAGATTGTGTTGAAATATGTCATTTGCAGATTGGCATTCACTTGTTTAAGTGTGCTAGCTACAAAAGTCATATTCTGTGTTTTAGCAATTCTTGCTGTTTGCCTTACAGCCCACTGAATAATCTTTTATGAAAACAACCAAAGTATGAAGTCGGTGCAGGCAATATTGAACAATTCAACTTGATTCAGTACAATTACCTAAAAGTTGTAAAACTTGTGCCAATTTTATTCTAAAATTGGATAACACCCTCGCTCTAAATCAGGACTGTCCAAACTATAGCCTAGTTTTTATTGTCCTGCAGAAAATCAAAATATCATTGACTTTGACCCTCACAAGAAGCTTACAAAGAGTCTATATATATATATATATATATATATATATATATATATATATATATATATATATATATATATATATATATATATATATATATATATATATATATATATATATATATATATATATATATATATATATATATATCTATATATATATCTATATCTATATCTATATCTATATCTATATCTATATCTATATCTATATCTATATATCTATATATCTATATATCTATATATCTATATATCTATATATCTATATATCTATATATCTATATATCTATATATCTATATATCTATATATCTATATATCTATATATCTATATATCTATATATCTATATATCTATATATCTATATATCTATATATCTATATATCTATATATATATATATATATATATATATATATATATATATATATATATATATATATATATATATATATATATATATATATATATATATATATATATATATATATATATATATATATATATATATATATATATATATATATATATATATATATATATATATATATATATATATATATATATATATATATATATATATATATATATATATAGATATATAGATATATAGATATATAGATATATAGATATATAGATATATAGATATATAGATATATAGATATATAGATATATAGATATATAGATATATAGATATATAGATATATAGATATATAGATATATAGATATATAGATATATAGATATATAGATATATAGATATATAGATATATATATATATATATATATATATATATATATATATATATATATATATATATATATATATATATATATATATATATATATATATATATATATATATATATATATATATATATATATATATATATATATATATATATATATATATATATATATATATATATATATATATATATATATATATATATATATATATATATATATATATATATATATATATATATATATATATATATATATATATATATATATATATATAAATATATAAAAACTCTGGAGAACAAAATAAATAAATATATAGATAATTTTGGTGCTTGTAGCCCTCTTTCACTTGCATTGACATGAAATCCATTTCAACTTGAAAAGCTGGTATTGCATCATGTCTAACTGTCTTGGACACCGATAGACGTCCAACTTGACTTGGCTGACAGAGATTGAACGACATCTAGCAGCCTTATGAGTCAAAATGGGTTGGGTGTCTAGTGGTGTCAAAGGCAGTCAATGAAAAAAAACACTTAAAATACATTTTAAAAACAATTTATTATTATTTCTTTTTACCTGATTCTGATGATCTGTTTCACAAATAAAAGTGGAACATTTTCAATGTGTATCTTGCTTTTTTTTTTTACCCCAAATGCGGCCCTCTGAGAAAAATGTTTGGACAGCCATGCTCTAAATTATGGTAAAGCTATTTAAATGTCAGATGGTTTTAGGTGTAAAACGAAGTGTTTGGCACAGTTGTCACAACTTCGGAGCATGACCGTCTGTTGAGAATTCCCATCAAATTCTATCTCTCACTCAACAGTCAGTTCCGTTTTTGCTCTCCAAGCATTATATAATTTCAAAAATTTAAACTTAGCTTGTAGTTTGAAATACTGGGAGTTAATTTATCATTTCCTTTTTTTATGTTTGATTTTCTGCAGCTTCTGACAACAGCCAGAGGTTTCAGGAGACGTGTTTTGCCTTTGCATTAACGCCACAGCAAGTCCAGCAAATCAGCAGTTCAATGTAAGATCAATTAAATGCCATTTTGCCCAAGATGGACTGTAAAATATTTCTTGATCATTAAGCAACTGTCAGTGTATATAGCAGTATTTTCCTTTTGCTTTTTAAGGGACATCTCGGTGACCAAATGCGATTTCTCAGTTCAAGTCCAGTTGCGCTTTTGCCTGTCTGAGACGAGCTGTCCTCAGGAAGACCATTTTCCACCCAGTTTGTGTGTGAAAGTAAACGGCAAGCCATGTAACCTGCCGGTGAGAAACACTGACTTCCATGAGAAAAAAAGCAAAACAGAAGCTGCCCGATGCCGTGTTATGGTTTGTAATTTGATACTTATGTATACTGACCATACAATATCGCAGGGTTATCTTCCGCCAACCAAAAACGGTGTGGAGCCGAAGCGGCCCAGCCGACCCATCAACATTACCTCACTGGTTAGACTGTCCACCACAGTCCCAAATACCATTGTGGTGTCCTGGACAGCAGAGATTGGAAGGGTAAGCCAGATTTTCAGGGGTTGGAATTTCAAAAATGTTGACCCAGCAGCAAAAAAAGATTTTTTTTTCCTCATCTCCTGTTATTTTAACTTTGCTGACTCCTCATGGTTATGGACAGCAGTGCCTTCCAAAGACACTATTTTCATGATGCTAAATCAGCCATTACAATTCCTGACCACCATGGTTAATCAATTTGCATTAAAAAAAAACAACAACTGTATGAACTTTCTGCAATTTCGACTAATCAGGCCGACATCTCCTTAATCCAGGGGTGTCAAACTCCCTTTGGTCTGCGGGCCGAATACAGCTTAATTTCAGATCAAGCGGGCCGGACCAGTAAACTCATTGCAAAATTGCATAGAACTAACAATAAGCCCACTGTATTAGTCACTAATACTAATAATTAGTGCAAAGAATGAGTAAATTATCAAAATGTTTATTAATTAAAGAATTTCCCCTTTACATTATGAACAATATATTATGAACAACCCTGGCGGATAATACAAGAACTACATTTTTTTTTTAAAGAAAATTCATATTTTTTACACAATGCAGCTTTCTTCCCCGGGCCGTACCAAACCACCAGACGGGCCGGATACGGCCCGCGGGCCGTATGTTTGACACCACTGGCCTTAATCAATTAAATCCTCATCATCCCGGTTTGGGTGAGACGCCCAATCTCTGTTGTTTTTACAATGCCAGCCAGCATTTGGACACAAGGGTCAGGATTTATTGTAGTTTCAAAGAAAGGCAATGGATGGCAGTATTATTCCTTTTATGTGTTTGGAAAGTGTCTTAGAAAAAACTGGTGTCCATTTGGTACAAGGAAGATTCCCATTGTGTCCTTCATATTAATTATTGATCCATAAAAAAACTGACAGCTCTTTTTTGTTTCATATCTTTAGAATTATTCTATGGCAGTACACTTAGTCAAGCAGCAAACCTCCACAGTGCTGTTACAGAGGCTGCGGGGTAAAGGCATAAGAAATCCAGACCACTCCAGAGCACTCAGTAAGAACCCTTTCAGTATTTCTTTTTACGGGAGCATGATTCAATTTGACATGTACCAATTTGTACTTTAGCTATGCGTATCGATTATCAATTTTTTGGAACAAGTTCCATTTTTTCAGTATTGTTACATTTGAGTTTTAATATGAATGACAACAATTCCTCAATGATGCAAATAATTGCTGATCATTTCTAATTGCAATTTACTTATTACAGGGGGGTTAGCACGCATGGGGGTGGGTTCTGGGGTCGATCCTCACTGTGTGGAGTTTGCATGATTGCCCATGGCTTGCGTAGGTTTTTTTCAGTTTCCTCCCACATCCAAAAAATATGCATGGTAGGTTGATTGAATACCCCAAAATATGTGTAGGAATGAGTGTGTGCATGATTGCTAGTCTCCATGTGGCTTGGTATTGGCTAGCAACCAATTCAGGGTGTACTCTGCCTATTTCCTATTGTGGCAGGTGAGAAACCACCCCTGTCAATCTTATGAGAATAATAATCTCGTACAAATCAATAAATGAGTGTACAAGAAAATGATAATTGAGAAAAAAACACTGGCGATCAGCCCCAATGTATTTAGTAGTAATTAAATGAGGGGCAAAATAAGTTTTCCCCAAAAAAGTTAAGTAATTTTATCATTTTAAATGAACTCATCAAATTAATTTAAATTGGAATGGCTAACATTGAGTGATCGTGTTTGACCGCCATTGACCACGACATACATCCAATCCGATTTGATTGGAGGGTTGGCAGCCATCGAAAGATTAAGTCAAGTGAAGGTCAATAATAATTGTATGGTTTTTTTTTCTATAAATTATTGGTGTGGATTTCTATGCAAACCCAACTTTTGCCTGCGAATGGCAAACATGATTAAAAGTACAGCATACTACGCCTTTGTTCTTATTTACAGAAAGCATTGAAATGTCATTACCATATTTGTATTTCTTATTTTTCCTCTTTCCCTCCAGTCAAAGAGAAGCTAACAGCGGACCCAGACAGTGAAATAGCCACAACAAGCCTTCGTGTCTCCTTACTCTGCCCGGTGAGCACCGTTCTGTTGTTGAAAGGAAATGTCCACATTATCTGTCACATTAAGACCCATTACTAAAATGAAAGTGCTTTGTATACTCATCCCTTTCTTGCCTCTATTTCCATTATAATAGCATCCTCTGAACCACTACTGTATACTTTTTCCACATGGCTGACATATTTGTGATATTTGTTCCACCTCAATACTGTACCTTATGCCCCTGCTGTGTCTTCGACCTCTTTTCTTTTTCTTTTTTTTTTTTTTTGCCTTAAGACATGTTTATGCACGTTTGCAGCTTGGAAAGATGCGGCTGACGATTCCATGCCGAGCGCTGACGTGCTCCCACCTGCAGTGCTTTGACGCCACACTGTATATTCAAATGAATGAGAAGAAGCCCACCTGGGTATGTCCTGTCTGTGACAAGAAGGCCCCTTACGAACATCTCATCATTGACGGGTAAATTACCCTGCTCTCATTTTTTTTTCGTTTTCGGGCTAGAATAGTACAGTACAGTCATACCTCTACTTAAGAAATTAATGGGTTCCAAGACTTTTTTTCGTAACTTGTACTTTTTGTAAGTAGACGTGTACTGTATATGTAAATGATCTATTTGTTCCACGGTCGTCACACAACTACCAACTAGATCCTTTAAAATTGGTCAGTCTCCCAATTTTGTATGAAGGATGTGAGAAAACACCAAAAAATGAGAAGAAGATTATAAGGAAATGATTTATTAATGTCTTAAAATAACTAAAGCATATGAATATGTGCCTTGCGCTGCTGAAATATCTCCCTCCATGGCCGTTATAGATGAAATACCTGTTTGTCCGCCAGGTGGCGGCAATAGCCCGTTCTACCAGGGTTAAAAGCCGCCCACTTTGTAGTACATTTTGGACTTTTAGGTGTGCCCTGTGTGTGGGTGTATGAAAACATGTGCCACGTTGCATTTGTAGTTTTTCATCGCTTAATAAGGGGAATTCAAAATAGAATAATGGATAAGGAAATATAATTACTTTTTGGGGGAATGTTGTAAATTGGATCTTTTTTGTATCTTGAGTCACTCATTTGCATATAAAAAAACTTCGTATCCTGAAGCTTTCGTACTTAGAGACATTCGTAAGTAGATGACTGTATATTCAAGTACTTTCTTGTCATAAATAGAACATAAAATTGTCTTGATTCTATCACATCAACTATTCCAATGTATCTATAGGCCTCAAAGATAACATTTTAAGCCACTTGCTCATAACAAAATTGCCAATATCATAAATATTTAAAGCCTCAATGACTTCCATTGTTCAAAGTAGTGCATGCTTACTCAGCATCCAAATACTAGTCTATATTTTATTTCCTTGCACGATGTGGCACCTTTTCCTCTTCAACAATATTTATTCTTTTGAGTGATGTGGTTCTTACTGATATATCACCCAGGCTTTTTGTGGAGATTCTGAGCAGCTGTATGGACTGTGATGAGATCCAATTCTTGCAAGATGGAAACTGGTCCCCCATGAGGACAAAAAAGGAGGTGCAGGAAGTCTCCTGTGCAGCTTTAAACACCAGCCTGAACGGTAAGAAATGAACAGTGGTGTGCCGTTAGGGCCTTCAAGGTCTTCTCTGCTGGCCTAAGAAATATCTGAATCATATATTATATTTTGTCCATCAATACTTATGAAATAATGCCAAATTGTCTGTTAGCTTCCTTTAATTGCTTTCCCGCTGATTGCACTGCATCCAGGTGTGTGTTTTCATATTGAAGCATTTAACCAATCACATTTCAGCCATTATTTGTTGCCAGGGTCAGAAATCTATCTTATCGTAGAGGTTTGTTCACCTGACTGCCATGTGAGCAGCTGGGGTTCAAATCCTGGTTGGGAAACATTTTCCCTTAGTTGTTTCTATATATTTGTAGTCAAGACCTTCCAATAATGACAAAGTAAAATGTGACGAATTTATGGCATAGAGGTTTGTTAGTCTGACTGCCATGTGAGCAGACAGGGTTCAAATCCCAGTTGAAAATCGTTTTTCCCTTAAATAGAAACAACCGGGTGTAGTCAAGACTTTCCAATAATGACAATGTTAAGTATATCTAGTATATATATCTTGGCTGAATATATATTCCCTCTGAAAGTATTTGGCCTCTTTAAACTTTTCAACCTTTTGCCACATTTCAGGCTTCAAACATAAACATATAACATTTAAAGAAAAATGTAATTAAGCAACAACAGGTGGGACTGATTTGTGAAGTGGAATGAAATCTATTGGATATTGTATGCTTTTTTTATTCAGCTCCTTTACTTTCAGTGCAGTAAACTCACTCCAGAAGTTCAGTGAGGATCTCTGAATGATCCAATGTTGACCTATGATGATAAGTAGAACCCGCCTGTGTGTGGATTTGCACAAAAGCTAAATATAGAGAAAAGTTGTCCATTTTGTTGTCAAACACCTTGACAGAACAGACTCGGCCAATTCTGAATACTCAAATTAAATATAAACTGTTTTCTTTGTCTTAGTTTTAAAAGTAAAACATCATAGGATTACAAAATGGCCTCACCACAAATCTCCCAATTGCATTTTCCAGGTCCATGTCCGACGTTGAGCTCAGATCAACAGAGCCCTTTGCCTGCCAATCACAGCAGCTGCAACAGCAGCGACAGCAGCACCAGCAAGAAAATGGCTGTGATCGATTTGACATTAGACAGCTCTTCGGAAGACGAAGCCCAGGACTCTCCGCCGCCACCACTGCCGCCGCCACCCCTACCGCCCTTGCCTCCGCCAGCCAAACGATCATGTCCCTCCATTTCCCCGACATCGCCGTCCATCCTCAACAAGGGGTCAGTCTGCTGCTGATACCATTTTTCCAGTCCACTAAATCAGCAAATTTAGGAAAAGCTCACCTGGGAAATGAAGCGTCACTATATTTAATGAGGCGTGCACTTGTCACTTGAACGCTTGAATAGGTTTTAACCATTTTGCTTGATCAGCCACATCATTGGCAATATAAAAGGTTGAGTCTGTAACATTGACTTGAAATCCCTTCTGACAGCTATATAGCATGCTTTGGAGAGACTTAGGAACCAAATACATCATTCAGTAAAGTCTAGTCATTATATAATCAGATTTTTTTTTTAATAAGCGCAACATCCATGTTTCATATTGTCAGGTTTAAGACCATATACATTCAATAATATCGGAGCAGAGGAAACACACAGCCAGTCGTGATGAGAATTTAAACCACTTCATATGAAGGAGGACGCCAGTGTAGCCAGAGCAGAAAGATAGTCTATCTTCCTGAATGACCGTTTGGAATTCCTGGCGACTCCCTACAAACAACCTGGTTTTATTAGAGACAAGTCATAAAAATGGGAGGCGTTAATACAAATGAAGGAGGTGGAATGCAAAAGGTGTAGTGCACATTTTAACCAATAGGTGTAAGTTAAATTCTATTCTAGTAACTTAATACATCATAGTGAAAAGGGTGCAAGACTAAATATAAGAATACAAATATATTTCACACATATCTTCAGGCGACATCAAAAGATTGGGGTAAAATTTAGTTTCATATAGCAATTTATTATTTCCTTCATTCATCACGCCTACCGCTTAAGAATCGCGGGGGATGCTGGAGCCTATCCCAGCCAACCGTGGGCAACATGCAGGGAACACACTAAATTGCTTGCCAGCCAATCACAGGACACAATAAAACAGCCAACTACTTACAATTACAATCACACTGCCAACAAGTGGGAATCGAACCCAGGCTGCCCGCACCAAAGTCGGGGAAGAACAACTGCCCCATTGGCTGGCTAAAATTATTATTTAATTAACGTAATTTAATGTGCAGACATATTCATTTACATTTACATCTAAAGATAGATTTTTGGCAGTATTCTTACCTATACATTACAATGGCACAAGTTATTCTGAAAGAACTGAATTGAAACTGTTCTGATTGTTATATTCAAAGTGTTGGTTATGTCAACCACTTGACATTGCTCACAATTACAGCTTCTTGTTTTTGGCTCAGTGGAAGTGCAAGAACAGTGATAGATAAAAAAAAAAAATCCAATGTGACTGAACCTGCATTACTATTTCCCTCCTTACCTCTCTCTATTTACCACCAGGGTATCAAACCTGCACCACCAGTCCTCTCCGGTGAGTCGTGCTCCCAGCATGCCAGCTGTGGATACTAGCTACATGCCTCCTGTCCCCCCACTGATCCAGGACTATAGACCCTATTACCACACTCCCAATGACCTTCCAGGTAATGAAAAACACACGTAGACTAACAAAACCAATAGTCATGAATGCAGTTGTAAAACCAACAGTTGTTGGACCAGTGGCGTTCTATTCATTTTAGTGCAAAGTGAGGTACATAATGATTTTGAGCATCTTAAAATGAGAGGGCTCACAGAAGAGATGAAAATATCTGTTGTATTGCTATTGTTTGGGCAACATTGCAACTGGACTGTGAAAAGTTAATTGGAAAGAAAAGACATTGTGGTATCTCAAGGTTAAAAACTGAAAGCATTGTAGAAGTAATGTTACTAAAAAAGATTAATACTTACCATTGTTTTGCCTGAATGTCACTGAAGTTTTTTTGTAAAATAACTGCACTCTCATTATATAACAATGACAACATTAGTGACTGGAGTAGATTAGAAACTTTTGGCCTGGCCCTCTTCAGTAAATTTTGCTTTTGATCCGGCCCACCATAAAACAAAAAAACTACCCATCAATGGTTTATACCATAGTATAATTGGTCAGATACATGTGTACCAAATGGAATATAGTTGGTATGTATGTGTTACCCTGCTTTACCAACCTCTCCCTAATACTAATTTTCAGATTTGAACTGCTTCTCCTTCCTACAAGGTGACAATCATCAGGTATGTGTCACAGTACATTACATCACAATAAATTTGGATATTTATTATACCACCTCCAGGAATCAGCAGCAAAAAAGTATTGGTCCCACAAACAATCCAGGTGACTGTTCTTAATTTTGTGCCTAACCCTACAGGCATTTGAAAAAAAGCCTAAAGTTATAAAATAGATCAATAATAAAAGTATTATTTAAGAATTTTCCTACGAAAGGTTTTGCAGGACTAAAACACAGCGAAACAATGCAGTCAAAATGGATTAACATCAATGTTGTCTGTTCCACTTTATTAGATATATAATAGATTTATTTGAATTACTTTAAAGCTCAAACCATTTGAACAACCAATAGGTTAGAGGCAAGAATGATTATAATATTACATATTATTTAAAACTGCCTTTCAAGATACACAATATAGAAAACACAATGATTAAAAACAAAATCAAAGTATTACTAGGAAATAAGTCATTTGGCAGAGGATCAAGCTGAGGGAAATGTTTAATCAAAGTGAAAATTACATACTTAAAATTGATACTTTAAACTTACTTGGGGCAAACTCCACCCAGAAGAAAAAAAAGAACAAATGAATTGCATTTGCATTGTATTAATTGACACAATTATCTTATCTCATCTCATTTTGTGATCTGCTTTATCCTCAATAGGGTTGTGGGGGGGTGCTGGAGCCTATCCCAGCTGACTCCAGGACAGAGGCGGGGGACACCCTGAATTGGTGGCCAGCCAATCGCAGCGCACAAGGAAACAAACAGCCATTCATGCTCACACTCATACCTAGGGGCAATTAGAGTGTCCAATCAGTCTACCATGCACCACCTAGGCCAGGGTAAACATGCAAACTCCACACAGGTGAACATGACCTGGATTTGAACCCAGGTCTCCCATTGTGAGGCCGACGCGCTAACCACTCATCCGCCTGGCTGCCCCATTTAGAAACCTTAGGTAGTAAATTTCCAACTTCCACACGGGAAGTGCAGATTTAAATGATCTATGTTTGTTTTCCCATCTATCCTGAATCCTGATAGCAGAATACCATCCACTGTTGTGCAAAATATAATCTAATGTTGAATGTTTGGTCTGCCAGCATTACAGCATGGTGATGGCGGCTGCGGCGGCTGCCGCTTCTTCAGACGACCACGAGCTTCTGCTCAACCGTTTCCTCCCCTACGGCGCATCCGGCTCCTCGGCCTTTTCGCAACTGTTCCTCGACCAACCGGGAGCCAACACGGCATCTTTACTGACCGTGCCGAACAACGGGGCCGGCGGCTCTGGCGGCGGCTCTGGCGGCGGCCTGGTATCGTCCGGCGGCCTGGTATCGTCCGGCGGCCTCCGGGAAGCTCACTCCTTATCTTCGCACTCTCATGCCGGGGCGCTGGCCGGGCGAGGCGGCGCGGAAGCAGCAGTGGCAGCTATTTACGGAGGAATTCCCGACGTTATATCGTTGGACTGACCCAAAGCGAGTCAAACCAGGTCCAATAATGAATTCCGCTGCAGGGTAGATAAATGACTCTCAAGTTAGACTCCAATCTTGCGACTCCTTGGTGGAGTTATGATGAGTGCCGGAGCAGGTCCTGGCAGGACTTGACAGTGGCGTCGGCTCAAGTCGTCATGAAAGCCAACCGAGCAGATTGGTTTGGACTTCTTCAGTTGGCTCATCTTGTGGCTTTTTAATGCTCCCAAAATGGCACAAAAAGCAAAAATGGAAAAGAGGACAGGCCTTTTTTTTTTATGAACACGAGGAAGGCCACCGTGTACAGAGAACAAAGTCTATTTTCTTCTTTGACCTTTGTATTCTCATTTGGGACACGGCCAGGTTAGTGAGCTGCTTCAACTGCTGTTTTCGACCACGTTATTTGTAGTTTGTAGTGCATACGCCATGGATGTTTCCTGCCTTGCATATCCTGTTACGCGATATCCTGGTTTCAGTTCTCATTGGATCTCCTTCACTTAAATTTCCTGCGCTCCTTTCTTTTCTCACTTCTGATCATCAATACTTCTTTTGCGAAAAAATGCATTCCATTGCATTTTCAGGTTAGACTGATTTTGTGATAGGGAGAGTGCAGGTGGACCAGGCATATTGCACTTCAGGTTTCCCATTTCTACTCTTTTTGAAGACAACATACAGCATTAAGACTGTTTTTAGCCTAACTTTATTTATACATGTAAGTGGAAGTATTTTTTATTATTATTTTTGCTTAAAGCCAAAAAATAAGGTACCTTGAAGGTGATCAGGGGTGCATTTGAACACTCGACCATATTCTTTGACTTCTCACAATAGATAAACAATGGAGTTGAAACTCAAAACCGAAGCCAAGCCCTCCACTGTAAGGTTGCCACTGACCACCATAGTCCAATTCATTTGGATTGGGTGGTCTTGCAGTGATCACTCTCTGTACTTCAGTTTCAAATTGATTGGACCTGGTATCAAGCAGATAATTCCTGCCCAAAGGCTTTCGTATCAAGTATGCAAGGATATGGTGCCCAAGATCATGCATGCCAGACTCTTTTCAAGCCACAAACGTGTTCAACGTGACTCAATAGTGCCTCTGCAGGAAGTTTTACATTGTCAAATTTTGCAGAAAAATCACCATCAGATCATCAAAATATTATTAAGGAAAGACAATGCTTGGTATAAATGACAGCCATGTATGCAAAATTGGTTGTTTAAGTGAGCAAATTTAGCAGTGGAAAAAATCTTTTATGACAAAAACATTTCGTGCATATGAGAGCAAGCCACGGCGGTGACATTATACACATACAGCACTTACACAAAAATCTGACAAAGTACTTAAAAGGCTTATATTTTTCAAAATTGTAGCAATTGAGCTTGCATAATGAAATAAAACATCCCATTTCTGTGACAACTCAGAGAAATTATGAAACTGTAACAATTCAAATTGCGCGAATCCCCATCTGTTATCACTAGACAATTCAGGGTCTCCCCAGCCTGGTGCTAGAAGTAAGCTGGGATAGGCTCGAGCACCCTCCGTGACCCTTGCGAGGATAAGTGGGTCAGAAAATGAACGATGAATAAATATACAAACAAAACTAAACTTTGAAGCTCATTACATCCCATTTTGTTAACTGCTTTATCCACATTAGGGTCGCGGGGGGTGCTGATGCCCATCCAGGTGACACCCTGAATCAGTGGCCAGCCGATCGCAGGGCACAAGGAGACAGACAACCATGCATACTCACATCCATAGCTAGGGGCAATTTAGAGTGTCCAATCAACCTACCATGTTTTTGGAATGTGGAAGGAAACCAGAGTACCCGGAGGAAACCCACGCAGGCCCGGAGAGAACATGCAAACTCCACACAGGTGGACTTGACCTCAACTTTGAAGCTGAACATGAAAAATTTTACTATTTAAGCTTAAAATGTATGATTATAAAGAGGAAAATGTCCACACTTTCTGCAGAAAGCACAAATGTAGTTGCAGTGGCATTATCAAAGTTATTGTCTTGTGCAACACTCGTTCGTGGAAGATGCTGTTACATACTACTTACAGATACTCTTGGAAGGTTTTGTCAAAGTAAAGTTTGAGTCCCGGTCGAGTAGTTCAAATCATTTTGGCAGCATTTTTCGTGGAGAAAGTTCGTGGAGATTGTCTTGGCCAGTCTGTTTGCGTTGAAGTTTCTAGAAGAGATTTCAGGACAAATAATTCACTCTGCCTTCTCTCCATTGTTATGCTAGGCCAATATATCATATAAGCTAGTACACTAGATTTCCCCAACCATTTTTGAGCTTCGGCACACCTTTTCCACTGCAAAAAAAATCTGCCGAAAATCTTCTCATTTAAAACTCTGTCCTCTAAATCTTCATTATTAAGTCATTCTCACGCCCGTCATTATAAAGATATGAATAATAATTAACGAGAAGATCAAACTTCAATTTCTGTTGGAGTTATGAGCTAAAAAGAATTGAAAGAGAAGACCCTTCAACTTGACTTTATTTTGGCACAGAACCAACCCAGTCTATCAATCATTTTTGGTAGTAAGCTGTCATTTCTTGCTGTTTTGTTTATTTATTTAGTATTGTCTATGTGCTATATTGGATTTTTACCAATTCATTTCTGTACAACAATGTGTATGATTCCTTATCATTCCAGATACATTTTGTGTTTAACTTAAGCATTCTTTTTCACTAGAGGTGCTCTTACATTATCAACAAAACATTTTCATTCGTTTTCTCAAGAGCTTTAATAGAGCAAGAATGCGAGTCTACTCATGCAAGTCACCACGGCCCTAATGGCTTTAGGCTGCCTTCCTGTCCTCAAATCGTTAACTATTAATGTAATAGAGCAAATCATATTTACACAATGTACGAATAGTACATTTTGAGGCAAGTCGTTGGAGTTTTTTAATCCTTTTTTTGGAATGTCTCTTTTACAGTTGAACTTATTTGACCACCCCTAAACTTTTTAAAGCCCATTTTCAATTTGCCTTCTACATTTTCCTCAATGTTTTTTTTTCTGACGAGAAGGAGCTTTTCGCAACTGATTTTTTCTAGTCCAATTCGATCGGGATTTGGTTGGCGACTAATTAGTTGGCTAGGCTAAGCTCCAGCACCCCTCGCAACCCTTGTGAGGATAAGCTGTAAGGACAATGATTGGTGGTTGATGATTGGATTTGATTGATGTGTCTATCATCTAAGATGGAGATAATTGTACTTTTATTTTATTTTTTATTACCGAAGTTTACGCACTATAAGTCGCATAGATTTACATAGCGCACCTTCAATGAATGGCCTATTTTTAAAATCTGTTTCATATATAAAAGGCTCCAGATTATAAAATGCAATGGTAGTTGTGGTGGTGGCAGTGGTAGTTGGAGTATTAGAGGAGTGTTTTAAAATTCCACTAGGTAGAGCTGTAGTAGTAATAGTACTTAGTGGTTAGGGCTGGTGTTGTACGTCAATTAATTGGGGCTGTGCTAAGGAGAATTTCATCCAATGATGAACTATTACTGATCAATTTTTAAGGCGCACTGCTGGCTTTTGAGAAAATTGGCATCTTTTATTTGCGCCCTATAGTGAGGAAAATAGGATTGTCCATGACTTAAACAGGTGAATTGAATTATCTTCTAAAGATGCCATTTTTGTGAAAAAGAATGTTTTTCATTCAGATGTCTGAAATGAGTCAGCTAGAAAATGGACAAAATCTTCCAAATTGCTTTGTACCTTTTAACCATTTAGGCAAAATGCAATTGAGCATTCATTTTCAACACGGCTTATCCCTATCAAGGACGCGGGCGGGGCACTAGAGCTTATCCCGGAAAACACCCTAAACGTATCCCCAGTCAGTCGTAGGACACACACAGAGACAAACAATCGGTCGGGCTCACAATCAAACCACCACTGAGTGAGACTCGGTCCCACGCTGCCCACAGTGAAGTCAGGCAATTGTCCCACTATTTCATAGGCTATCTTAGTATTCTTTCATTAAGTCAGTCAAAAACTAGTGAATCAATTCGAAACATGGCACATTATGTAAAGTCCAAAACTATCACAAAGGTCTATCGTTTCATATAGTTTTGAAATTGGTGAAGAAGAACTAAAATTGCTAATCAGCAGGTGGCAAAAATGAGTCAAAAAGAGTCACAGAAATGTGCTAGTCTGTTCTTGAAGGGAACAAAAAATTGTGATTTTTGCTCTTCAGCTCCTTCTTTATGAACAGTCATACATTATAAGGATTCAAAAGTTCAGAGAAGGTCAAATAAAGTTAGCCTGTAAAGGGTAATGCATGCATCAAACCAAATAGCCCTTAACTTGAGGTGAGCAGAGTGTTTTGGAACCTATTTTGTCTCCTCGGCACACAATGGCAAGGAAGCCATGTGATTATGACTTATGCGCTCGTTTTCTAGTGTTTTCTACTGATGCCTTTTACTTCTGAGCTCTGATGAAGATATTCCACATTTGAGTTACAGCTTTGTTGATTGAGTAAACACTCCCAAATAATCAACATGAATTTGACGCCTTGGAAATTGTCTCCAAGTTGTATGTAACCCGTCACGGGCCATGCAGAATGTGTTATTGATCAAGTGCCCTGCATTAGAAGGATGTGTGGACAATTAGTCTTGTTCAAAAGTTATTGGCCACCAGCATTTGCATCACAGTTGACCAACAGATGTTAAGCTTCTGTATTTCACTCCATTTAAAATAGCCTTCTTGCTTGAGAGTACGGCAGACAACCTGCAGAGACAGATCAGCCCACTCCAGTGTGGCCATCGCTTTCCCACTCGCGGTGCGCCGCAATAGGCCAGTTCCAGGGTGCCGCTATACGGCCCAGATTAGCCTGCACTGAATCCAATGAGGCCAATCCCGAAAAATGCCCCCAATGTGTCCCACCGATCAAAAAGGGAAGAAACGTCAACCATGTGAATACCCTGCCTGTATTGAATTCTGAATATTCAGATCCAAAACATGCTTGATGTCCGTTCGTTCGTATGCTTTTTCTGTCGATTCAGAGCCGCGCGAAGAAAGTAATTTATATATATTTTTGAAGAACATGGAAGATGTAATTCCTCGCTAATGAAGGAAGGGTGGTGGTCAATTCGAGCTGTATTAATCAACACCTGCACTCACTGCCTTAAAACATGCACAGGTTTGATTTCATGACTCCAACTCAAAAACCACACAAGGCTTTTCAAGCGGATGTGTGTTAATTTGTACAAATGTATCTACCGAGTGGAAGAAAATATTTATTACATGCATTGGAATACATTGTTTACTTCTTGAATGTTAATTGTTTATGTAGAAAAGTTTCGATGTATTAAAAAAGTGCATATTGCTAGTTCCCTGTGCTTGTGTGCTTTTCTTCTACATCACAGAGTTGGTTTTGACTATTCGATGTCAGATTCTGATGGATTGGATGTTCCATTGCTGTCATGTCAACGACACCTGAAATGTGAGTATTCACAGCCTGGACTCCGATCGCCATCAGTTGCATGTAACTACAACTTTGAACTGTTACTTTGACTCGTATCCAATATGTATTTCTGTTTCTTTCACTTTAAATCTAATACCACCCTTTAAGTAACCACTGCTTTTACATTCATTTATTTAAAACTCCACATATCCTTGTGGGGCTAATCTGATTTCTTTTCCAGACAAGGTGATTAAATATACAGACTGATGTTAATGACTAGGGGAAAGTTAGCTGAACAATTTTTGTATAAACGGTTTTAGAACAATTACAGATTGCAAACGGGTGTTTAGCATTCGCAACACACTAGGAACTAAGAGTCATGCCTCTGGATGTCATTTTTGAGTGAGCCTTTACCCAGCAAACTGTCCGTTGATGTCTCGGCTTTGTTTGGTTAAAGTTAAAAGTCTTTCTACACGACTCAATAATGGAGTGAAAACGGACAACATACTTTATAAGTCAAATGGGATGCGTCGTCGTGATGTTAACAACCGGTGGGGAAAAGGAGCCCAAACTAAAATTATCAACGGTGTGTTCAACCTGGCATTTAACTAACAGATTTTGTTGGCGTTTTTGGCTCAATTGATTCCTAAAAAAATCTCCTGGTAGCGTGATAAAAAGGCACTTAGGCCAGTAAATTCCTCAACGACTTGGAGATCATTGGCGTGCTAGTCGTCCGTCTGCATAGAAAGTCTGTTCGAAAGGACGCAATACTGCGCATGTGCTTAATTTACGCTGATGTGTCGACAATAGGCGTAACCACGCCCCTATTGTTCCGCCATATTGAATGTGGAAAAGATGGTAGCTTGCTTACCGCGCTCCACGAGGTGGTTTGTCCTCCAAACTGGGAAAATCCATGTTTTGAAGATGACGTGATTTTTGTGGTCTTGATGCTACAAAAGAGTATGTCAGTACACTAATTTTAATAATTATTGAGTAACATTTTTACTTAGTATTTCACATCAACTCACCTTTATTCCAGGCCATCTTAGTCCATTCAAAGTTTAACATTTGAAACATGGAAAATGCTTCATTGTCTCGTCTCATTTTCTGAACTGCTTCATCATCACTAGGGTTGTGGGGGTGCTGGAGCCTATCTCAGCTGACTTCGGGCCAGAGTCGTGGGACACCCTGAATTGGTGGTCAGCCGATCGCGGGACACAAGGAGACAGTTTTTAATTGAATTGAACTGAATTGAATGCTTTTATTGTCATTATACAAGTATAATGAGATTTAAAGCTTTCACCACATAGTCCACAAAAACAGCAGACCACCATTCATGCTCACACTCATACCTAGCGGCAATTTAGAGTGTCCAATCAGATAACCATGCATATCTTTGGAATGTGGCAGGGAACCGGAGCACCTGGAGGAAACCCACGCAGGCCTCGGAAGAACATGCAAGCTTCACACAATTGGACCAAGCTGGATTTGAACCCAGATCCACCACTGTGAGGCCAATGTGCTAACCACTCGGCCGGAGGGCCGCCCAGGTTATTATTGATGTGTATATATATACATATGTGTATATATTCTTACACTTAGCAGTTAAGTTATTGGTCCACTGTTGTTACCCCAGAAAAGTTACGTAAGACAAGGTACATTTTTGTTCTCACTGTCGGCTGTGGCCATTGTCAGCGTTATGGCCTGACATCATACAAGACCACACATTCGTTTTCTGTTTTAGGGCATTAGAGGATAAAGGAAGCAACAAAACAAATGAGGCTCGGTGCGTTCAAACACACTGCATGCCTTTAATGAGAGAACCACATATGATTCGACATTTGACAACCATATATATTTTATTTCCAGAAGGCAGAAAGTAGGCGTTAATTTGAATATTAGGCGGGCATGTTTCAGTTTAGAACAGGGGTCAGGAACCTTTTTGACAGAGAGAATAATTCACATTTTCAAATGTTATTCATTGAGATCCATACTCAGAAATCAAAAGTACAAATACATGAAAAGCTGTGCCCTTTTTAGCTATTTCACCACTTTTAAAGTACTGTTTCTCCAAAATAGACAGGGCGCCTTATAATCCAGTGCGCCTTATATATGGAAAAAGATAAAATGTGCCATTCATTGAGGGTGCGTCTTATATATGGAAAATATGGTATTTAGCTTCTACAGTCAAGTCTGAAATATAATAAGGCTGGAAAACAACAAAATCTGTACTGACACTGATAAATGCAAAAAAAATATATTGAATAAACAATAGTACTTCAACCAATAGTGGCCTCCACGCAGAATTAAAAAACAATTTAAAAAAAGTACTGTATTTTCACGACTATAAGGTGCACTTCAGTCTTATATTTTTCTTCAAAATAGACAGGGCGCCTTATAATCCAGTGCGCCTTATATATGGAAAAAATAAAATGTGTCATTCATTGAGGGTGCACCTTATAGTCGTGAAAATACGTTACAAAAAACTGTTACACTGTCGCTAATCAATGAGTATCAATGAAAGTGTGCATGCAGAAGAGTCTAATGGGAAAAATGGTTCGAGGTAGTGTCAAAGTCACAGTGCTGGCGTGATGCTCTGGCTATCGGTGCGTTCGGGACTGACTGACTTTTCTCATTGATACTCATAGATTAGCAACTACATAACAATGTTGTCAAAAGAATTCTGAGACTTTTTGTACTTTAAAAGTGGTGAAGTGACTAAAGAAAGCACACATTTTCATGTATGTTGACTTTTAAATTCGGAGCATGGCTCTCAAGGATTAACATTTAAAAAAATATGAATTGTTTATGGCTCTTTCCATCAAAAAGGTTCCCAACCCCTTTTATAGAGTATTGAAAGTATATATTTGAACTCATACCCCCTGTCAATGGCGCCTTGTGGTGTAGAGGTTTGATCGCTTTACTTTAGCGTGGGCAGGCGTGGGCTCGATTTCTGCTGGTGGTCGCATGATTGTGAGTGTGAATGGTCACTAGTCTAAGGTATACTACTCTGCCTTTTGCCTGAAGTCAGCTGGGTTTGGCTCCATCTACCCCCACAAGCCTTTCAAGGAGAGTGGAAGATGAAATGAAAGACTGTCAATATGTAAGTTGCTCTGCCTTTTTTGTGAGAGAGAAGGGAGGGCTACGCGCTAGTGGAATAAAGCCTCAAGAGTCGCACGGCATTACGCACTGAGCTCCAATCCATCCATCCATCAGAGCGGCGGCTCGTGCTGTGTGCGCCTAGCGGAGCGCAGCCAGCCATGAGCGGACACGAGAACAACACCGACAGATTTTGGTCCGACAACTCTACTTTTTTCACCCTGGAGGACATCGACGTATCGGCGGACGGGAGCCCGGTCCTCCGAGTCCTGATCTGTTCGGTTTATTCCCTGGTGTGTGCCGTGGGTCTGGTGGGCAACCTCCTGGTCTTCTGCCTCCTAGGATCCAAACGGGAGCGTAAGACGTCCCGGGTGAACTTTTTCGTGTTGAACTTGGCCGTGACCGACTTTCAGTTCGTGTTGACGCTGCCCTTCTGGGCCGTGGACACGGCGCTGGACTTCAGCTGGCCCTTCGGGGACGCCATGTGCAAAGCCGTCCTGTCCGTCACCGTGATGAACATGTACGCCAGCGTCTTCTTCCTCACAGCCATGAGCGTCACCAGGTACTCGTGTCTGGCCTCGGCTCTCAAACCCAGCGACTCCCACCGCGGCTCCAGCTCGGACAAGTGCACCTGCGCTTTCATTTGGATCATGGCCAGTGCGGCCACTTTACCTACATCCATCTTCTCCACCGTCAGCCACGTGAGCGGAGAAAGCCTGTGCCTTCTCAAATTCCCCGGCGGACAAGCTTGGCTGGCGGTCTACCATATCCACAAGATCCTGGTGGGCTTTGTGGTGCCCATTTCCGTGGTGTCGGTCAGCTACGTCAAGCTTTTGCGCTTGATCCGCAACAGGAGCATGAAAAGCACCAACCCCAGAAGGACGTCGCGGGTCACCAAGTCCGTCACCATCGTCGTACTCTCCTTCTTCCTCTGCTGGATGCCCAACCACGCTGTCACCCTGTGGAGCGTTCTAGTCAAGCTCAACGCGGCCAAGTGGGACAGAACCTATTACCTGGCGCACACCTACGTTTTTCCCCTCACCGTGTGCTTGGCCCACGCCAACAGCTGCCTCAACCCCCTCATCTACTGCCTTATGAGGGCTGACTACAGGAGGAAGCTGAAGCTCCTCGTTCATTGGGGAAACGTCTCACAAGCTTAGCATAATGTTTCATTTTATTAATACTATTATTTTTTTACACTTTGTCTGGTGGTGGCTGCAATTCGGTGCGCACAACGGTGCGTAACTTGGGGTCGTCTACCCTCTGTACTAGGGAACCTATGGCTCGTGAGCCATACGTGACTCTCCTGACGGGTGCTAACCTGTAAGCTGAAATCTACATCTAGCGCCAATGTAAAAATACGTAGTATATATTTTTTCATTCGACTCCCCTGTGCATGCATACTCTCATTAATACTGCTTGGTGTTGTTAGATGAATTCTGGGACTTTTTGTACTTTAGGTGTTGAAAGGGGCATAACCAAGGGTTTTCTTTTGTTTGGTGTAAAACCATTTAGAAATTCACAAATTTTCCTATAAATCCAGGTCGGTTTAACTGTGGGGAGTTTGCATATTCTCCATTTTCATAGGGCAGGCGTTAAGGTAAACAATTGCACATCAAACAATATTATACCATGAAAAAGGTAATATACAAGAAATAAATTATTACTGGGGGGACCTGCGACTGAGTGGTTAGCACGTCGGGCTCACAGTGGGGGACCTGGGTTAGAATCCAGGTCGATCCACCTGTTCTCCCCAGGCCTGCATGGGTTTTCTCCAGGTACTCTGGTTTCCTCCCACATTCCTAAGACATGCATGATAGGCTCATTGGACACACTAAATTGCTCCTCGGTACAAGTGTGAGCCTGAATATGGTTGTTTTTCTCCTTGTGCCCTGCGATTGGCTGGACACCAACTCAGGGTGTCCCCCACCCCTGGCCAGAAGGCAGTTGGGATAGGCTCCAGCACCCCTGGCGACCCTAGTGAGGATAAAACGGTTCAGAAAATGGGATGAGATAAATTAATACCTGAACTGCCTAAGATGCCAACAATGTAATATATGTATGCTATTTTGAGTGTTAACTGAAATAACATGTTCTATAATGCATGATTTGTGTCAAAAATCAACTATATTTATTTTTTAAACGTTATCATAGATCGAGAAAATGTTTAGCCAATATGGATGGATAGCCATGAGACATAATTAAGAGAATTTGAACAGTTTGCAAAGGAAAGTAAGAGACTTTCATCTTTTGCTAGGCATCCCTCACTGAGGCCAAACGTTTTGTCATAAAATACATAATTTTTTCTTAGGCAGGAAGAGCAGAGATCAGATTAATCGATGTCCTAAGTGCTATTGGTAGTAAATCATGTCTTTGCATTAAAAAGTGTGACAAGATATTTTGTGTGTTCTTTTGCTGTGGTACAAAATCAATAAAAAGCAAATCAACCACAGTATCTGAAGCACAGTTTGGTTTTGTTATTCATTTCAATAGATGCAGGGGGGGGTGGGGGGGGGAGCTTATTTGTCTGGGTGTCAGAGTGATTGTTCCAACGTGTACAATTGGTCTCTCTGAGATGAATGGTTTTCTGACAGTTTTCACAGTTGTCAAATAAACGGACAGCAGCCTTGTGAAACAACAATAGGTCCAGAAGGCTTATTACTAACTTTCAATTATTATTAGAATTACTTTTACAACATGGCCATCAATACATTGTTCAACTGACCCAATTGCTTTTGTAAAATAGACCTCAAAAGTAGACTAAAATATCTGTGTCCCTAAATGATAGGGAACCATTAAAAATCCAGTCAAATTAATCGGGGATAGAAACAAATATTTTAGTCATAGTCATTGAAAACCTTGAAACATGCCCTTTAAATCAATTGTGGAAGTCTTTCTTCCTTTCTTTTGTTTATTTTTAAATTATGTTCTCCTCATGTAATTAACCCTGTTACATTTAGCAGATTTTTTTTGTGAAGGTTTCTTTTTAGTGAACAAGTTTTTGTTATATGGGGGCCTGGTGCTGGATTATTTAGGGCATCAACCTTACAGTTTTGGGGTTGAGGGTTTGATGCCAGGACAGTCCTCACTGTGTGTCTGGGTTTGCGTGGCTTTTTTCCGGGTACTCTGTTTTCCTCCCACATTCCCAGGTTCCAGCACTCCATGCGATCCTTGTGAGGATAAGTGGTGCGTAAAGTGTAAGAATGATTGAGTATGGTTGTTTTCACTGATAGTTTGGCCAACACAGAGCGCAGAATGGAACCCAATTATGAATCTCGTATTCTCCATGCAAATTCGTACCCAACCGATTCCCCCAAAAAAATAACTTTAAACTGACAAAGTGAGAACTTACTGCATGCTTGGATATGTTGAATTAAAAATAATTTATATGTACTTTGTCTACGACAAGTCTAAATGGTGCCATAATGTCAGGTACTCCTTAGGGTGGGAAATGTCTGTTTGGTTACTCTGAGGACTTCCTCGAAAAGGTTTTTGACTCCTACCACTCCAGCAGAGACGATGTAATAGTTAGGGGATTTTGTGCTGTCATGTCGCATTCAAAAGTACATTTGTGCAGCCATTCAAGTTGCCCATCCTTCAAACGCAGGCTCTCTAGATTGATTTTGAGCAATCGACTAGACATGCAGAAATTGGAATGGATCCCCCGTTGAATGCTATCGTTTCAAATCTAAATTATGGCTGTTCAGACTAAAAACAAAAAAATGAATCATACAAGGTATAACTTCCTGCTTAAATACATATTGGATGTTTCATTGGAGCTTTTTAAGTTGAAGAAAATGACAGAAATATATGCCTTTTAGAGGATTCAAAGCAAAATGAAAGATCACTGTGTTTTGGTCTATGTTCACATAGGTACATATTGGTACAGTGCAATATGACAAAATATACATATGCCGTGTTTAATAAATGAAGGTTGAAAGATTTGAAATTAGCCCTTGCATCCTTTGATTTGTCCGAACTGGTCCACAGAGGACATCTAAGTTTGGACACCTCTGATCTAAAAACTTGAATGATTAAACCAAAGAAGAAAATCACATTAATAAAAGAATTCAAATGGAAATTTAAAAACAACTGCTGATAAGAGTCATACAGGTATTCTTGCTTTAAATGACTGTACTTTAAATGTCTTGTATAAAGACAGACACTTTTTTTTTTGGTACAAAAGCCAATGCTTCCTTCATGTGTGCAAGCTTTTTGGCAAATTGGAGAGCTGACTTTTCAATTTCTTTGACTACTACGTATGTGGCAAAATTAGTTCCCATTAGGAAAGTAATCTATCGATCTTGGGAAGAGACAATTGAGACCTATTTTTCTTGGGAGGAACTAGCTACATGAACCACTTGGCACATTGCCATTGTATATAATTGATTGTTTCTTTCAGATGATGACATCATGTCTGTAGCTCCTGGCTTTTTAAACCGTTTGACACAAACCAAGAGCAGGTTGGACGACTTGAGGATGTTAAATCGATACTGCCTAAGGGATCAGGCATGAGTGTATTGGTCTTTATGCGCAGGAAGGAATCAGAGTTTCCAAAATTGGATGGCTCACTCAAAAAAAAAAAAAAACCCAGAGGTGGAATCATTACATGACAAATGAGGATACGCAACATGGGCTTTTTGGTAAATAATTCTACGTTTATACATTTTTATATCATCTAAATTCTAAACTAAAGGTTACCATTACAGTGGAGAAAGACCGTTTTCAAATTATAAGTCTTGGACTGTGGTTGTATCTTTTTAGATCACCATAAAAAGGGCTTTTGAACAACTTTTTATATTCACTGCTCATAAAGTGATGAGGCACTCGGAAAAACATTTCAAGATATTTCTTAGCCAAACAGAATTGGTTACAATTGTGTTTAGATTTTTCGCCATGTCCTTTCATGTCTCACCCGCGGCTATCTGTATGTATCTAATCATAGACGTAGTGGTAACAACTAGGATGCGGCGCCCCCACAGTAGCAACGCATAGGTACTTGAGTGCTTGCAAGGAGGATTCTCAGGTCTCCACAATAACAAGCATTTTACCACTGGTGCTCCAGAGGGCAAACTTGACATTTTCACTTTGTACTAACGCTTAAATTGCTACTAAAAGACACGACATGGTGGAACACTTTATAGCGAGAATGCTTTTCCTTCATCTGGTTTTTCATAAAAACAAGAAAAATTAGATTTTTTTCAGATGCCCTTGAATGTATTGAAGTCAATTTGTTGTGCACTTTGTGCTTTTGTGGGTGCATATTTATTTTGTCTACATGGTCATATTAATTGCCATATGGATGGAATTTTATTTATTTTTTTGAAGAAAACATGTTGGTGTTGTTATTCTCAAACTAAATTAAACCTTCTTATAGACTCAATTTCTTAACATTGATTTTTTGGGGGGTAATATGTTAGCCATGGGATAACAAATGGGATTAACAATGTTAGGCTTTTGAGTGTGTGATTATCAGATTTTGGTTATTGTGTATCTAATTTGGCTTTGTTTCCTTGGTAACATTGTTGCCATGGACTCGCTAGGTGACCTCATTTACAGCCGACAGCACATTGTTGCTGATTTTACGGCTCCAAATTCAGCTGATGACATCAATGATGCTGACATCAATGTACATGCAAATTACTTTGCGCATTTTTGTTTTTGTTAAATACGGAGCTTGGGAGTGCACATTTACTAGCATAAAATGATCATTAATAGTGTTGACAAAAGCAGTGACATGGTCAGGTGATTTGAGGTTGAATTTCAATGGGAACTTTTCAAAGTGAAGTTGGTGCATTGGATTGGATAACTTTATTCAATGTTTTTTTTGGATTGGATAACTTTATTCAATGTTTTTTTTATTACAATTATTTTATATAAGTCTAAGAGTGTTTTTTAATCCTTTCTTTTAAACTAAATTCATCTCAGACTATTTTTGTGTTTGTTCTCACTGGTATTATTACTTGTGCAATATTTTTTATTTAAAAAGCCTCAATAAAACAAGTGACTATTTTAAGTAATACTATTCATTCATTCATTTATTTTCTGAACCGCTTAATCCCCACAAGGGTCGTGGGGATGGTAGAGCTAATCTCAACATCCGGAATTGGTGGCCAGCCAATCACAGCGCACAAGGGTGACGGACAGCTATTCATGCCCACACTCACACCTTGGGGCATTTTAAAGGGTATAACCAGCCTGCCATACATGTTTTTTTTTAAATATGGGGGGAAACTGGAGTATCCCTGAAAGCCTGAACACACAAATTCCACACACGAATATTTGTAATTTCATTCAGCAGTAGGGAAAATGAATGAATGCATTTAAATATAAAGGTTTGGTCAAGGAATGATGTTGGGTGATTCCTCATTCGACTTGATTAGTGATTTTAGTCTATAATCCTTATATATCGTGATTTATGGGTGTGTGAGTGTGTGGGTATGTTAAGATTCTCTCGCTATCTTTGTCCAAACCATGCAACGTAGAGAGTTGAAATGTTTTATGGTGGCCAGAAACGGCTGTGGGATCCTAATAGACGATTGAATTTCTTCATCTTCTGTAAGTGTGTAAAGTCAACTTTTTTTGTTCAAGCTGAAAGCAGAGTTGATGTATGAATCGTTGTTTTTACACGATGTGCCATAAACGCACCACATGGCTGATTGGTCCGCCAGCTCGTTTCTCGGTGCTTCCCAGAACACTGATTTTTTTTCTGTTGTGACGGGAGTTATAAAACATCCACCCATCCATAAATCACGCTTTATCTATTCTCTAATTATTATAACGTTGGGAAAGGCGTAAACAATTGAAGCGCACTAAGCTAGCAGCACAATCTTCTGCATTCCAAAGTGGTGGCGAGGCTTCCACCTCGGCGGGAACTCATGATTCAGCATCTATATCATGGTTACATAGACCCGACCATGCTCAGATGCCTATTACTGAGAGTATTGACTCAGCAGGGGCAATATCAGCTGTAGGGCCCGGCCCGTATGCGTGTAACTAAAATTTTCCTTTCTCATCTAACCCATTTTTCAAAAGAGAAATTTTTCAAAAGAGAATTTTTTTTAAATAGCACAACAATTGTCTTTTGGTTCTAAACAACCCTGCTTGTATAAAGTAAGTCTACCCTTCAGAAACCACCCACTTCTGCATCGCAGGATATCTAAACTGTGACGAATGTAACATTATTATATCCACTTTGAACTGAAATGCTGAAATTAAAATGATTTTTAAACATTACAATAGGTGTTTTTCACCCAGGTGATTCGGTTTCAGGTAAGCCTGACGTCATCCCCGTCTTGTCCCAGGACGTCTCCAACTTGTCCCATTGATCCTAACCGCGGAAGTCCCGCCCTTTCACGCACCCAATTGGTTGAAAACTGAAGCAGATCGCTAATACTCGTTTCTAATTGGCTAAACGGCCTGGACTCTAAGGCAGGCTTTGCGGTTTGGCGTCAGGTGGAACTCACCCCGTGGGAGAACGGGATAAAACTTCGTTTTAGTTCCCGTAAACTTGTTTTTTTTCCCTCCCATCTTCTGGAGATCTTGATCACAAAGGGTGGTGGACGTGACAGCATTACAGAATGAAGAGTCTGAAGTACAGATTGAAAAAGCACGAAGTTAACATCACTGTAAGTGCACTTTTATTGTTGCTGACGATTGCGACTATGTGATAGCTGAATTAGCTTTAGCTGGATGATCGTCAGCGATCTTTCCAAGATTGCGTTTTCATCACTTACTTGTAGTTTTGCCGCTCATCGATCCCTTTAGTTTCTTCTGTGTTCTCACCGTAGGAACTTGGAAACGTGGGGCACCTGCTGTTGTTTCGAGGTGCTTTGGACGTTCCACAATTGCCTGTATGCAAATAACCTGTTGCTTTACTGGTGCTTCTTCTATCTTTCTTGAGTGAATCTCACGGTGAAGTGCTTGTTTTATATGCGTGTTCCGAAGCCCCTCATTTGATCTCTAGTGTCCTGCAGTTCAGGCCCGATCACACAGTCGGGTGCGTCTGTGTAACACTCATAAAAGTCGACAGAAAACATGCATTAGATCAGGGGTCCCCAACCACCGGTCCGTGGGCCGATGCTGGTTCGCGAGCTACCTAGTGCCGGTCCGTCACAGTAAAAAAACATTGGCAGTGGCTCCTTAGCCGGTAATCGGTCAAATAGTCCCAGGGCCTATTTAGCCGGTAAGAATTAAGTGTGGGGCAAATAGTAAGAAACTACGGAGCCACTGCCTGAATAATAGTCATTAACACCTTCATGTGTGTAGACGCAATTAGTCTATATGAAAGTAACACAAGTGTTAGTACAGTGTGAGTAGAAACAGCTATAAGCAAAGTCAATCCATTTTGGGAATTGAAATTTGGCAATAATTTCCAAAAATCTTAACAAATACTCACAATGTTTGGCAGTTATTATTTATTTTATAAGTGGTAAACTTCCCTACAAATTTGATAAAGATCAGAAGGACAGTTACATTTTTTCCTGTTCACCCAAATAGCATGCAATTGATAGATTTTAACATCAAGTGAATATATTTAATGACTATTATTTAACATTGAGTGAATGGGGATTTTCTAAACAATTCAACCAATCTTATTGAAATTTGATGTGTTATTGGCAATTGATAGATTTTAACATTAGGTGAATTGGGATTTAATGACTATTATTTAACATTGAGTCAATAGGGGATTGGGGAAAGAGCTTTACTGGTACGAGGTGAGAAAAAGGTTGGGAACCGGTGCATTAGATCCTGGACCCTAAAATATGTCCCTATTAGATTTCTCACTATTGAGTGTGACTGTTTTTGTGTATACATACATTAGGGATGGCTCCCATGTGATGACGGTGATGATGATGGGGAACTGAGCACAGTATTTTCTTAGGATCACAATTGGGTCATAAAAGTGCAGGCTTTTAAAAAGAACAATTATTTTTCATTTTATTTTTTCATATTTAATTGCAATATGACAGATATTATCACAATAAAAAACATGCCTATTCATAATTACCACGGTAACTATTACTTTGCCTTTCACATTGGAAATTTCTGTAAATAAGTAAAGTAAAATAAATACCATCTTTGTTATTTAATTATGAAAGTAACTACGTTACCTTAATTTAAAAGAAAAGAGAGTATAACATGATGGAAGTATTTTTGTTATTCTGTTGTGCAATAAATAAGACAACTCCCTCCTCCCACTATAGTAATGAATAATAAAACTTTGGAAGTGTTTTTTTAAAATTTGCATTTAAACCAAAAGTTGCTGTGCAGTATGAAAGCAATAAAAAATTTAAAAAACTGCAAGCATCATCAAGCTGACTATTTAGACAAAAAGAAACGATATAAATTGACCTTTTAAAGTATGGTCTCCAAATTCTTTTAACAACATGGCTTTGCACATAATAATGAATTAGTTTATTCTTGTACTTTTCTCATCTATGCATATACGGTTACCCAACGAGTATTAGCAAGAACAGAAAAAAATGTTATAATTACTAGGATTAATGCTTTTTGATGTATGTTTTATTTATTTACAAATAGAGGCCGCATCAAAGGCACTTTGGTTAAATGAATGTGTCAAATTAATTCAGCCATGCTCTATTGTGCATACTAATAAACAGTCTTTGCCATTGTGTGCAGTTTAAGGAGGTTTTTTTTCTTCAACTGCCATCACTTACAATGACAAAGGGCACAAAGCCACAGGTTGTCTGTGAGAAGCCAGTCTCTTTTTAAGAACCAAAAAGCCTTTCATAAGTTAAAAAAAAAAAAAAAAAGTGTTATTAATTGAAGTTTGAATTGACTTTTTTTCTCTCGGGATTCTGATGTAACTTTCCCGGCAAAATCGGTTTTCGCCCTGCTGTGTTCATGTATTTCTATCAATAATAAGAAAGCTCTTCTTACAAATTTGCTATAAGGTCTCAAAGAGACATAATTCCATTTTTATCTTTGAAAGGTATGGGTGTAGCAGGTTACTTAAGTCATGATTTATTTAGTACGTTTGTGAGCAAAAAGAAAAAATGTTTGTGATATAATATTATCATGTGATGGGACCCAAACTCTACCAGTACACATGTATTATTTTTATTTTAACATACCTGTCAATCTCGGCCAATTGCTCCCCTTATTAATGATTGCGATCCTCCTTATTAAGTAACAAAAATAACAAAAAAAAACGTACAAATGTAAGCAACGCTGCACATATGTGCTCACATAGGGCGCACTTAAAAGTCTAAAATATTCTCCAAAGTAGACAGGGTAACAGATCAGAATGCGCTCAATACAATTCTGTAGCTATCGCGGTATGATGCTGACAGCTTCACTGTTTGAGTACGTTCCTTGCTGATGGTGAAAAGACATACGTATGAAATGGGGTAAACGCTTGTGCATATCATGCTTAAAGTATGACTATTAGCAGTCGACGATGATTTTTTCGTCTGCTGCCAGTGACCGAGACAATCCGGATTAGAGTCAAAATGGGCAAACGTGATCGGTTTTACAAAAAAAAAATCTCGTAACAAAGTTTTTAGACAGCATACACAAATTGGATTGATCAAAAAATGTATAAAATACAGTAAGGGCTTTTAAGTTGACTGGTAAGATGTAATAAATATGGCTATTGGTGGCAAATCTTCACTGAACGCTATTTCTGGTCCTGATCTTGACAAGCCTAGTCTGTAGTAGCCGGTAATTACCTCACATAGCTGAAAATCAATACCAATTAACATATGTGAACTCATGTCTCAGGATCTCTTTGCCAATCATTTTAAAGCCTGGCTGCTGGATGAACAACATTGTGATCACAACACTGCCTAGAACTGTGCTGCTTGTGTGTGTCTCATTGTTTCTAATATGTTTTCTAGTCTTTTATCTTCTATTAACCTATTGATTTTATGACTCAACCTTCACAAGTGACAAGTGGAAATTAGCCTTTAGCTATAATTTTGGATAATTACATATTTATGTCCATTAACATATATTTGTTAATTCATGTGTATTATGGCTGTATTTAATAGATAATAGGACTTGCCTAAAAAAATGTCTTCTGTCCTTAAGTAAATAATCTTTAAATCCTAGTGTTTTAAGTGAACTGCTCAAAATTCAGTCAAATTAAAATCCGTATGGTGGTTATAATCATTTCAACCCCCCCCCCCCCCCCCACACACACACACACACACGCACGTTATTTTATTAGATAACTTGCCGCTAATAATATACACTAGTGATAGAGCATGCGGGTCTTAATCTACATTTAAATAGTGTATATGATAAACTCAAACAACATCCGGGCAGAGGTTTCTTTCTGGGAGGCCTTGTTTACTATAGAATGTGTGGTAGCGTGACAGTCTGTGTTTTCAGGATTATTGTCTGGCTCAATAGGGGGTCAACCATGATGTCATCTCCGGCCTTACTCGCACATGCTGGGCAGGCCAGGAGTGGCCTATTTGAAGCTTTTTCTTACACTACTTCATCATGTTTTGTGATATGTGCGCGTTTGTACGCAGGAATGGAGACTTGAGGAATCCACCAGTTCTTACAAAGGTGCGAATTTTAGAGACCTTTACTGTGATTTATTATTGCCCATCTTAATGAAGGCTGCAGCTAATATCAACTCTTGACTTCCCACTAATCTGATCAACTCTAACTCATTAGACAATTATTTTTGTTTGAATAACCGTTGACTATTGTCTTTTTAATTTTCAAACAAACAACAATTGTAGATTAATTTGTTTGTGGTCACCTGTACCAGGTAGGGAATTAAAAAAATGTTTTACTGGATTCTAATTGGATTTTATTTATTTATTTTTACTGCACTTTATTTTACAGAAGAGAAGCCTTCACGTGTAACAGAGAAGCAATTGTTGTTGTTTATAATTGAATTTCTTAATTTAGAGAGGTTACTACTTCTAATACAGGGATTTTTAAATTGGTCGTAAAATGATTATTCATTTTCTCAAGTAAAATTTTATATTACTGTTTTGTGCAAAGACAATCAAAGCATATCATAATCACAAACAATCAAATTACCTTCATTACTGCTTAGCTTTCTCTGGTCTAACAGGAGACAAAAGGCAGAAGAAGGTGATGGAAACTGAAACAGTTTAAAAATAAACGTTATTCTTATGCACCTCACTTCTGTAAGACTTTGTTCTAGACCGTATTACCGCATTTCAATTTTATGCATTTAAAATGTATGCATTTAAAACACAATCATAATCATGATACCTGAAAGAAAAAAAATGCATTTAAGTTATTTCGCCAAATTCTCCAACCATATAGTATGTGTACGACATTTTGTAAAGTAAGGTCAAGACTTTTTACTTAAACGTTTTTTGTTTGTCAGTTTTTTTTATTATGATTTGGGGCAGGTTTATACATGCTCGTTCTTAACTGATCTTCATGTGGTGTCAGGAATGGTAACGTGCAGGAATCTCCTGCATTTTCTAAAATAGCAATGTATGCTTAATATTTACTGTAAGTACTTACACCCCACTGCCATTATGTGATTTTATTGCGTAGCCATTCGTAATGGCAACACACACCAACATTTATTTTATAATACCTTTTAAACCCCTTTATAAAAGTACATACATTTTGTATGAAAACAGGACAGCTTCCATTATCAGTGTTGAAATTACCATGTTAGTCTGTTGAAAACATAATAAGCACATGAATCCCTTCATCTAAATAAATGAAATGCATTTGCTATTTATTGAAATAGAAAGTATCAAAAAGCTGTAATAGACATTTAAAAAGCTTGCAAGTTTACAAAGTCAGACTTTGACATAACAAATTGTCACATAATAAATATAATATAGTACTATATCATGGTCGACTGTGATCATTTTCACTGATACCGTCATTGCTTTGTGAAACCACATCTGTAGCATCAGTAGTTTGGCAGGATCGATTTACATATTACCCTACATTTTTATACTTATGTGCTGGCAGTAAACTATTATTAGATGACTGGCTTTCTATTTGCTGCTTGTGATTTCATCCATTAGGACATTAGAGATGTGTTAGTCCAGGAGGGAGAGGTAGGAAACCTAAGTGTTGTGAAGAGTTATGACTTGTACTGAAGGGTTTAAAGCCTGAGTTAAAGATGACAGATATCTCACACTGAAATATTTCCAGGCTACAAGAATGTGTGAATAGTTAAACACCTTGCATGTGCCAGGTGACGTTATGCTGCCAAGGTCACTGTTTAAATAGCAACTTGACATGGTGACATGCTATCTTTGTAGATTCATGCAAACAAGGCAAATATAAAGGTTTAATTTGAACTCTTCCTCTGCCAATGGCGGTCATGTGCAGCAAAATAATTTCAAATTTAAGGTTGTCAGTGATATTTCGCTGTCATTGACGGCAATAAATGTCCAATCCCTTTTGAGTGGTATTGCCAGCCCCCAGTCAAAACGGATTAGGCGTCTACTGCCGTCAATGGCATCCAATGTGTCAATACTTAAAAGATAATTATGGCTTAAAAACCTGATTGTTTTCTTATTTCTTTATTTTTTATAACCAAAACCTCTAAATTATGTCGTCGGCCCGATTTAACATAGTCGAATTTGAGATGTCTAACTGGTGTATCAAGATCTTTCTCTGTCAGGGAGAGAGCATCTATTTAACAGTTTCTGCTCAAATGTGTTTTTGCCTGCTAACAGCCCTATTATTAACTGGTTCATAAACAGACTGACAAACAAATACACACGCACAAGCAAGCCCCTGTGAAATATTTATATGATGAGTTGCACTGTAGAGTTCTGGCTAACTGCCATTTGGCACCTTTATCCCCAACGGAGGGTGTGCAGCTTTCGAAAATTGACACCCAGTTCTTCATATGATGTGTCGTGTGGTGGATGATTTTGGATCTCAGGGGCACTTTGTTTACAGGGTTAGAGCATAGGCCAGTAACATAAGTCCCCTTTGACCTGTAAATGTGTCAGTTAAATAATAACAATTATGTTAACAATAATTCAGCTCTTTCACTCTTATTTTCTGTGTGACCTTTCAATCAAGTGAACGTTGAACTCTGCACGTAGTGGTATTAGTTCATGATTTAGCTAACTGCAATCTTGGAAAACTGTTTGTAAAAATTCTGACTTTTAACCTTGCTACTGTGGAACCCTGACCATGGAGCTTTGTAAAAAAAAGATCACTGTCTCGAGACAGACAGGTGACCAGCCGCCTTTACCCAACTAATGTGCTTCAAGTGTTAATACTTGGACCTCTTTAAATATACAACCCTGAATTCTTCCCTGGCATTAATATTTTCAGATGGAGAAATGTAAGGGCTCTGGTGGGGTTGGTAATGTAAGTACTGTCTTTAGGATAGCCTTCCTTCCTGCTGGGAGTGGAGACTCTATAGCTATTACTCATGGAGCAGTAATGTGTACTATGTATTCTTGGCTCCTGTCTTCCAATCAGTCACTATAGAAAGGTTTGCAAGTCAAAAAAAGAGGTAGCCAGACTGCAGACTGTCTGCACCACTGCTATTTACCAGGGAGGGGGTGATATTTTAAACCGGAGAGCTCACATATTTACCTCATTGAGTTTGACTGACCTTACCATTTGTTGGGGGTTAAGGCACATGAGACCACGGACCGTGAAAAGAAGCTGGGAAAGAGAGGCGCTCTTAATAAGCGGCTTGCGTCCAGGGTTTGCAGTCAGTCTGAAGGCAGTTCAAAGAGTAGGAGGTAGACTGTCAAAAAGTAAACTGAGTACGGCTACTCGTTTAAGATTTAGACAGGCGATAGACATTTGGAGGAGTTGAGAGGTAGCCAAGCTGAGCTGACTTTCACCCCCGAGGAGGAGTTGCAGTTGCCGGCCAGGGCAGGTCCCAAGGCTGGCAGGGGCTGGCCCGACTGCTTCTCCACCTCTATCTTTTTTTTCCTCCTCTTTCACCCTTCCTTATCCTCCATTGAAGAACCGACTGCTGTGCAGTACTGAAGTTACAGGTAGAGCCTGTAACAGAACAAACAAATACTCTTTTTTTTTTTTCATCAAATGAAGAACAGTCCAGTGGACAAGCCTTTTGTAATAGGACCTCCGTTGAAATTCTGATCCTTGCTTTTTTTTTAGGGGTGGTACTCACTGGTTGAGTGCATTGAGGAGATTTTTGATACTTTTCCGATCCATTTTTGTTGTTTTTAAAAACCGCAACGCTGGCAACCTTTTCAGTAGCACGGTGCAAGGACCAGCTCCACTCACCCAAGATGAGCCGCTGGCTGAAATGCACCTCCATGCACTTTGTATGTACTCCTTGCAAAAAGCCCACACTCCAAAAGAAATGCTGATGTAGAACTTGTTTCATCTTTGTTAAAAAAAAATGTGATTGTTTTAGCCTAAGCATGTTTGAACTGTTTTAATGTTATATGATATTATATTAATCAACAGTTGGTTTAGTATTTTTGACTTTCCCGATTGAATTCAGCAATCGTTCAGAATACATTGAAAGTTTGTTACACTATGATTTCCCTTTTTTGCTTGTTGATGTCCTATTCTCTAACTTAACCAAGACTACTGCAATGTCCGGTTTATAGACATCCCTTTTACATGTAAATTTGTAAATCCCAATAAACAAACTGCATGTTTAAATTGGTAAAATATGTTAACGTTGCCACTGCATTTTTATTGACGTTGTCAGAACACAGACTGGAACAAGTACGATGATCGGCTGATGAAGGCAGTGGAACGTGGGGAAGTGGACAAGGCGGCTGCTGTTCTAAGCAAGAAGGGTATAGTCCCAACAAAGCTTGATGTGGAGGGGCGCTCTGCGTAAGTAAACAGACACATTACATGCTCAGACATGCTCCCGCCCAATCAGTGTGTTTACATACAGAAATAGACACTTAATATATATATAGTGGTACCTCTACTTAGGAAATTAATTCCTCCCAGAAGTGGTTTAGTGACTTAGATGTTTTGTAAATAGAGATATATTTTACATTGAAGTAGCAATATTATCGATTTATAAAGCCACCGCGTATGAACATTCATGAGTTCATTTTCAACACCCCGTAAGGGTTGTGGCAGTTGCTGGAGCCTATCCCAGCTGACTTCGGGCGAAAGGCAGACTGCATCCAAGAACGATCACCAATTAGTCGTACAGAACACAAAGCGACAGACCACCATTCACACTCACAATCATACCGCCACCAGCGGGAATCAAACTGCGTTTGACTGCACAGGCGAGTGAACCACTTCAATATACGGTGGCATACATATGGACATATGAATAGGTTTGTATTTAGGTATGTTTTTTACATGTACAGTGTTACCCTTACTTCAAAAATTAATTCAGAAGTTGTTTCGTAACATGGATTTTTCACAAGTAGAAGAATATTTTGCACACACTTTGTATGAATTTTGTATTATAGACGTATGTGTATGGAAAAAATAACCAAAATCATTAAGCTATTAAAATGAATGAAAAATGCATAGACATTTTCCAATGAGGTGGATTTGCAAGTGGCAGTTGCGTAGACATTTGTATGTACACTCAACACACAACCTCACAACTTGATGATTGTCAAAAACTCAAGAAACTGTGTGACGAGTAAAGGTTAAAGGCGCACACGAATTGATAGCTCACCGCCGGCTGGAGGTTCTTCGCCATGGTCCCGGAAAAAGATGACAAAGTGCACAAAAAAGGAGCTTTTTGTCGGACGGTCGCGCTTAAACTCCGTCAGAGGCTGCTACAGCATTTAGGGTATGGTATATAAAACATTTAACAAATACAGCAAGCATTTTTTTCTAGTTTCATGGCTCCTAAAGTAGATTGGACCTTTTTAACTGTTGTGTAGTTCTTAACAGCTTGCTCCGAAATATTTTAACCCTCTAAAACTTGCAATAAAATCTTAGGAGTTATGGAGGACGTTTCACATTTCATACTCAAACCTGCCATACATTTTTGCATCACAGTGGAACACTAGTAGAGCGCTTTATATATCCAATATGTCCCTTTTAAATGACCATATGCCTCTGGAGGTCATTGTGGGAGTTGGTTTGAAGAATGTTTGTGGCCTCTTGAGGCTTGACCACACTGACCATGGGTTGTTTGGATTGTTCTAGCAGGAAATGACTGCCTGAAAATTCATCTTAGATCCACTGTGGTGTTCACTATAGTAAGCCAGATGTTTTGGATTAGAAATCTATTTAGGGGATCAGTTAACATGTGAATGTTCACATTTTTCATTGTTACGTATTTGTTTTTCGCATAGACGAACTTAATGTTTCACACAAGAAAGCAGTTTGTTGTGTACAAAGCTAAATGAAATGGCTTGTCACTTTAGACTCCACATGGGAAAAATACTAAGGCAGCGATAAAGAGGCGCATGCGGCTCCAGATCCTCAGGTTGCCGACCCCCGGTTTAGGGGGTACTACTGGAACAAATTATGGCATACAAGTATAAAATGAGACTGCTAAAAAATTCAAGTTAATAGCCCCTGGTGGAACAAATTATTTTTGGAAGTAGAGGTACCTCTGTATCTCAATAATATAGATGTGAAAATCATATAAAGACCTTCATTTTACAATACAAGATGAATAGCCCAAAATATTTCTCTGCCACCCAAATTCATGGAAAAACCCAAGTACTTCCTCAGAACTTTGTTTTTGTAGCTTTGCCAAAGTTGACAGCGCTTAGTGTGTGGTAGACAGCGCCATTGGCCCTCCGGAGCACATTGTGCGGATGATGCAATGCCAGTTGTGCCTCCAGTGTGCATGGCTTCAGACTAGCAATAGCAGTGTGCCCCTTGGGGTACAACTTGTTGTGAATGCTGGACTGTTCCATATATGCGCTTGCATGAGGTTTCCCAAACTTTAGTACAACTTAAATGTTGCTCTCCGCTACGTTCTACACACAGCTTGTATTTGTTGAAAACTCACTCTTTGAAATAATAAAATTTGTAGCTTATCTGCGGCTTTTGCGTGCAACAATGAAAAATAAATGCCTTCACGCTTGAGACGCAACTGTAGCAATCTCTGTCTTTGCCAGCTACTATCTTCATCCATTTTCTTTACTGGTGTGGGATGACTGACATTTTAGGGACCAATGTCATACAGCACTCATGGTGCATAGCTCATAATTCAGACAATTTTACACACACTTTGCAGCTGCTACCATGCATGCCCACTGAGACAAAATAAGTTTTACACCTCAACTCATTTGTCATCCATGTCAAATAACTTTAGCCACTAAAATTGCTGTATATTTTTTTACCTATAATGATGTGCTCTACCCGTGGCGCGTCTATATTTACTGCTTTCTACTGCACAACAGAGCAACATGTCTAAGGCATTCTTGTGGCTGCAAAAGCAGAGCGAGAAATAAAACGGGGGACTTGTTTTTATTTAACTGTTCCCCACTGGGGAAACTAATTACAGATTGCAAAGCATTCAATTACATTATCTATGGCTGGATTCGTATTTTGTAGTAGTAGTAGTAATGGACTTAGGTGTCCATCTGCGTAAGCACAGCTAATGCTTGCCAATTTGACAGACCTGAAGATAAAAGTGCAGATGTGATTGCATGCTAACAAGGAGTCAGCTGTTAGAATAAATTGGATAGCATTCCTTTCAATCCTTCCACTGTAGTGTCCTTGTTAGTGAGGATTAGCAGTTGTTAAGTAAGGCACTGGTTGTTTTCTTTTAACAAGCCTGACATTCCAATGTACTCATCAGTCTTAAATAAACCACCTAATGAATAACTTATTTCAAAGTTGTACATTACAAAGGGAAATTAACATTGGCACTTTCATTACATTTTAGCAACAACCAACACTTTCAAAACAAAAATAAATGTCTGCTCGTTTATTAAAATAGTTTGCAGTTTGAGTTCGTTTTGAGCCGTTTAACACCTGGTCCTGGTCTCACAACACATTTATCTGCGATAACTGGTGTAAATTAATTAGCTCAGGACAAATTTAGCAGTGACACCCCAAAGAACATTGACATCAGTGTCAAATATTTAGCCCTGTCATAAACTCTACAAGCATCGTCACCATGATGTAAGCGTACACATTAGACCGGATTAAAAGGTCCTGGGATGTTGCTGTACAGTATAGATATGCTGTGAATCAAGTATAATATTATTTAATGACACAAAACTTGTAGAGAGCTATTTTTTTTAATCTAACTACAATCTAGACCTTAAAACCACCTGGCCCCAGTTAGGAGCATGACATTTTCAAAGATACTGGTTCAGTGAAAGGCATACTTAATGCTTCAGCATTATTGTGCGTTGAAGTATATTTTGACCGCATGTGTTGTTAGGTCCAATTTTAACATCCCTTTCACAAATTCAACAATGGCAGTGTGGTTGTTTGGGTCTCCTTGGATGGCCTGAGAGGTGAGGTCTGCAGTGTGGTAAAAAGAGAATGAGGAAAGGACATTGCTGGATGTAAGCTTGCAGATAAGCCACAAATTACGATTTTTTGGGCAACTGCGATGAATGGACTGCATCGACACAAAAAATTGTCCAAGAAAAATGGCTGGTAATGTTAGATAGCCAATCAATCAGAGCATACCCTTTATGCTTTTACTCTATTTTTCTACTGTAATATAATTACAACAGTTTATTTCCTCTGCATTAATCAAATGCTTGCAAGGGTCATGGGAAGGTAACACAGTCCTAGTTGTAAATTAAAGTAAGAAGATAACTTTTAGGCAATCTTTGCAGTCTTTTTGTCCACCAACGTGGTGAAACCATATACTATACTATTAACTCTGGCTAACTCTTCTCTGTCCACATTCTAAAAATAGCGACCTTATGATGTAGACTGCCAGCCTTAAATCTGTCCAAAGAGCATGTGGGATGATTAAATGACTTCACTAAATGCGCGGTCTTAAAACCCAGAATTATTTTTATCTTTCTGTGTAGCAGGTTTGTTGGGTTGCAGCATGCATCTATTTAAAATTTTATGCACAACTTTATGTTCATTATTAACATTCTCGGCAGTGGTGGGGCGTCTTAACATTCTTCGTGTGGAGTCATATGACATATTCATTCCTCAATTAGTTTTTGCTTCTGAGGTGTTTACTCTATGCGGTAGGGACCCTATTCTCTTTCCTAAGAAATATTCACCACTGGGTCTTCGACACTGCTTTTAATACTCATATGAGTGTTGAGGTGACAGTCATGCTGTCGCCTTGGTTGATACATTGGGGTTAGTGGGTAAACAGAATCATGTGATTTGATGAGGTACTGAGGTCAGTTTACACGCCCCAAATGCTTTGCAGAGTCGTCAGTGGTTACTTTCCTGCTCTGGGTTAAAACATTGCAGAGGCTCACAAGTCCTTAAATCTTGAAGTGGTAATCAAATACATGTAAGCCCATTTGTAAGTCTGAGAAAAATTATCTAATCTGTTTGGAATACTTATAACTATTCCTCAAAAATAATCTATTCTACCACAAAGTGTAAAAGAAATGGGCGGGAGACAGTCATAATACAACAGAGATTGTACCTGGTGTTCTGCACATCCATTCTTTGTTGCCTTGACTTCCTCACATGATGTGTGTTCTTGTATCTTGAAGATTTCATTTGGCTGCGACACGCGGGCACTTGGACTGTCTGAATCTCATCCTGTCACACAATCCAGACATTACTGCATCTGATGCCACTGGTAAGTTTCGTTGCAGTGACAACAATACATTCATTACCTTTTTAACGTCTTTCTGCAGTAATTTATAATGGTTGGTTTTATTCCAACTTTTTATCCAACTATATATAAAAAGTTGGACTAAAAACAACTGTCTTTATTTTTATAATTATTATATATATTGTGGATGTTTGTATAGATCCATAAATAGTTATTTTAAGTATTTGACATTACTATATTGCAAGTTCTCCCGCTTAGAAATCATAAAGAAGTCTGAAATTCAAGGCATGCATTTTTATTCTCTCTTTGATATTAAGGCTAATTGGGACCTGATGAATTTAAAAACAAAGAATTATCTTTTTACGTGTTGTAGTTTCTGAGAAAAATTATGTCCACATCATTAGTGAACACCAGGCCCTTGTAGTCCAAAATTTAACATTGTAGTCTTTGGCAACCAAAAATTTGATGTCCACACATGGACGCCAGGTCATAGGAGGTTAAAGGTGTACTAACAAGTATTTGAGAGTCAGAATCTTAGATGATAGATAGGTGTAATTTAAATGAAAATCTACTGTCTATTTAAACACTTTTTTAAGTAACTACCGTATTTTGCCGTTTAATATACCCGGGTATATTAAATGATTTTTGCTTTTTTGAGCATCCCTTTTGTGCGCCATTTAATTTACCCCTGCTGTTTAATCTACCCGTGTATATTAAACGGCAGCTTAGCTTTTTTTTTTTTTTTAAGTAATTTTTACCTGCGCAGTAAGTAGTTTTAGTCTGCAAAACATTGATGCACCCTGTCACGGCATAAAGAGTGCGTAGTGAGTGGATGGTACCTTCCCGTTTGAGCACCATTTAATATACCCCTGCCGTTTAATATACCCAGGTATATTAAATAGGGGTATATTAAACAGCAAAATACGGTACAATAAATGTAGGGTATTTCAAAACATGTCTTGGTGACATTTCTTTTTCTGATTTCTGATACAATACTTCTAGGTAAAAATGCTCTTCATCTGGCTTCAAGGAATGGACATTCACTGTGCGTGCAAAAACTTCTCCAGGTAAAGAAATCTTGTTGTTCCTCTAGGATCCTCATATATATGTTCTATTAGAAAAAAAATGCTTTATTAAAATACTGGACATTCCTTTTCCTCATTCAATGACTGTTTTGCATAATCAATTTCTTTGTACTTGTTCACATTCAAGAAACTTAAGTGGGTACACACAATACAAAATCTTCTCACACAAGCCTAATGATTATGTTTAACATTGCTTTGAGCTATTTAGAAATCATTTCATACAAGTACAGGCTCACCCTTGTGTAGCCTTCAATAACAGATTTACAGATACAAATCTTTCAAAAAGCATGAAAAGAAGTTGGACTAAATACAACTATTATTTTATAATGATTATTAAATATTTCTTTCAAAAACAAACTATGCAACCACTGTTACTTTTGGTTCATTCCATTGAAACATGTGTGTGTTAACAAAGATGCTATAGCATTTATTTCTCCCTTTCTCGTGTGGTAAAGATTGAACACAGGTCATAGCTGTTGATTTCCAAAGTGGTGACAAGCCCTTTTGCCCTGCCGTCCTTTCTGGGTATACTGTCTTCACTCTATACATACCAGACCGATGCCAACGATCTCAGTCTCAGCCACCACAGTCTAACTTGATCATTGTCGTATAGGATATCCCCTCCTCACGTCAGTCCACTGGTTATTTGAGCACGATGCTCATTTTTGGCTCTTGTTGCTAGAGAGAAGTGGATTTTTATAGTGCGTATGAGCAGGGGAGGTGTCTGTTGTCACTGGTAAACAACCCAGCAACATTGCAGTTCCTTATGACCTAAAGGCTGTTGCAGGTCTTCATGTCAGTGGAACGTATGTCTTATTATGGTGACCTAAATTGCTGACTTGCATGTCGTCATAGTGTCAGCCCTACTAGTCCTCACTTGAAAACAGTTAGCTGCCGGAAGGTTTTAGGCGTGGTGCGTTTTGTTAAGCATTGATTTACAATTATACATTATAAGTCTATTCTGCTTTGTTTATGGCATTCCTCTGTAGGGCGTCATCGCTTGCTTGTGTGTACAAGACATTATTGGAATACACTTAATTTTTCTGAAAATCCTAAAGCACTAATTTCAGGAGAACACTACAGATATAATGGACCAGTTATAAAAATCCATCAGTTGCCATTCATATAACAAAATAAGCTTCATTTGAGCGCTATCAGTTGTGTGTTTAATCAGGCCAATATATCACAGTTATGAAAATATTTTAAGTTAAGATAAGATCATCATTATTTCTGCACTTTATTTCATATGTGAATTTCTTATACCCTAAAAATCTAACTTGTTTAACCTTGTTCAATAAAGTGGTTCCCTGGATTTACATACAGCAGTTTGAGTCAAAGATGTGGTTATAATTTAAAATCCATTAATCCATGTTAGATATTTCTATGCTCAAATCCGTCCATAAAATCCCTAATTTTTGATCATTGTGAAGTATTTTGACACTAAAATTAAGCATGAATAATGATGAAAAAAAGCAATTAAACTACAAAGATTTTTTGGGGGGTTGAAAATACAATGTACTTGCTACCGGCAAGGTGTTATACTGCTATAGTATTGAATTTTTTACTTGAGTAAGACTGTTTTTTTTTTTATAGCACAAATGGCCAGTTGGAAATGTTGATCTACAAGGAAGAACAGCTCTACATGACGCTGGTAAGTGAATGTGCAAATTATCCCTGCAAATTGAGCCCAGCTCTACCCTAGTTGGCAAGGCTTACTGTGCAAAATGAATGGTACGTCTTACCACAGGGCAAATTTAGAATCGGTACATATCATCCAAACTAGCATATCAGCCACATTCACCAAAAGAAAACAGTATTTTCCCATTTATAGGTTGCAGTTGGGACTCCAGGAAGAGTAGTTTTCACCATGTTAAAGCCCAGTACGATTCCAATGAACAAGAATCATTCCACCAAGAACTGCCCTTTCTTGTTCTCATTAGTGATAAGGCCTCTAATTGCTATTTTTGGAGTATCACATTTGGGCAAAAAGATCGGATCTGATGAGTACCATGGTGCTTTTCATTTGCTGTAAATCAAACCACAATGTAAGTAATATCAGTAAGATAAATCAGATCAGCATTGGGACATCACTAGTCTTCAATTGGGATATTTATAAAGAAGAATATTTGATTATTTCTATTTTCTGCATTATAAGGCACACAGTAACTTCTTTATTTCCCCAAATTAATTGGGCTTTATAATCAAATGTTCCTTAGTTATGAATTTTAGTTGCGCTTAATGACATTGACATTATTGTTGGAACATCACTGTATTATAATACTCCAGTAAGTGCTCACGACAATCTCATCGTTCATCCAACCTGTGAATAAAACAATAGATTTATATGGCACCCCCTGTGGGGATAAGCTGAAAAGCCAGACATTTATGAATAAAACAATAATTAAATAATAACAATATGAAGAACAAATGTTAGAGCCTGTACATTTTTCCACTAATGTACAATATAATGAGGTACGCCTTTATGAATGAAAGAAACCTTTCATTTAGAGTGAGCCTTATAGTCCAACAAAGACGCTAATCAAAAATTTCTAATAACCAAATTTAACATCAACCCACTCAGCTGGGGGCTTCTCATTCATATGCACATGGCCTTAGAGAGAGTCTAAAATAAAAGTCTACCTCTAGTCTTTATCACCATGGAACTTAAAGAGTGGTTAATTTGTAGTTGCAAATCTTCAATAGCAGTTTTTAAAAAATAATATCTAACCCGCTCTCGGGAAATTAGTCACTTTCTTACCCTCAGGATTGATATAACTTCAACAATGATAAGAGTGCTTTTGACAATGCTCTCTGTTGTTGAACACTGGCAGTTGTAGTTCAAGGTTCTATGAATACAACCTAAGTATCAACATTATTATACGTACACAACAGCTTATACTAGTTTCTAAATGGCTACACAAAAGATTGCATTTTTAATGAGTTTTGTATGCAGTTACTGATTGGTCTTATTTTAATACAATTGTTGTAAAATGAGTGACTCTATGCCCTTTTCTTCTTCAGTCATGGCAGGCTGTTCATCTAGTGTGAAACTTCTCTGCGACAGTGGTGCTTCTGTCAACGCCAGTGATTTTGTAAGACTTTCACTTCATTTGACAGTCTTTCAAATGCATGCTCCACCCTGATTTCCACCCTTAAAAATTTACCATCAATAGTGCTGGGCAAAAATGGAAAAACCCATCGCAACATTGGACATGTAGCATGATAAATGTGCCACAGTGTAGTGCATTTTTCTCATCTCATTTCCATTTCTGAACCGCTTTATCCTCATTAGGGTCACGGGGGTGCTGGAGCCTATCCCAGCTTACTCCGGGCTAGAGGCGGGGGACACCCTGAATCGGTCTGGGGTCCTGGCTTCAAATCCATGTATGATATATATATACATGTATAAGGGACCCGCCTCACTCACATTTTTGCTTAAGAGAACTACTATGAATGAAGATTGGTACCAAAATATTCCCACAAATCAACTTCTCTGATTGGACCATCCAAAAACAGTTGGGTCTCCATCAATGCCTTTGGCAAGGCAGCACCTATAACATGTAGACTGTCCCCAAGAGGCCGGTGGCCAAACAAAACCCTACAAATTTTAACAAATATCAAGCATTGATTATGGAAGGGTTGGACTTAGAAGTGAAATGGCAGAATGCCATTTTGAATTGCAACTCTTGAATAAAAAGGGTCACCACTGCAAATATTGAATCTTTGCATAAACTTAATGAAATTGTCAATAAAAGCGCTTGACACTTATTAAAATCCAGTAATTCTAATTCAATATAACTAACGTCCAGCAAAAAGATTAAAAAAAACAAAACCCGGACAGCATTATTTCTGCTGTTCTTATTTTGGCCATGGTACATAATTCTAAATTTAAAAATATCTAAATTAATCCTAGTTCTTTTGAATTGTTTGAAGTCTTAAAATGCTATTAAGCTTGCTTAAAATTTCTGATCATTAATGAATATTATTAATCTAACAAATGTTCCTTTTCTTTGAGTTAACTGCCTTTATCTATTTTGTTAAACATATATAATGTTTAAAAAATAATATTAAAAAATAAAATCATTTAAAAAGTTCCCGTACTTGATTTATACATTTATGATTATTAATTAAACTTTCCACTATTCCACAATAGAAATTACACATTCTAATTGGTGTCTTTGTCTGATAAGTTTTACCTGCGTCCTAATGTAGGTCATGTCCATTTTTTTTTTGTAGGATGGCAGGACTCCTCTGGTGCTTGCAACCCAAATGTGTCACCCACGCATTTGTCAGCTGCTTGTAGAGCGAGGAGCTGATATATCTGTACGGGACAAACAAAAAAAGTAAGAGTCAAAGTGGTGTGCATTGAATTATAATATTTTTGGGGTTTCTCCAGGAGAACAGGCAAGCAGGTCTTAAATAATGATTTGTGCAATAAAATAGCAACCCAAATATTTTTATTATTGCTGCTGCAGATTGTTTGAGTTCAAACAAGACGTGAGATGACCTATCAAGACATTTTTCAACATATTTTGTCATTGAGTAAATTCCTTGTTGGTTTATTTGTTATTAAGTTGTTATTTTTTTCTCAATCTTAGAACAGCACTCATTCTAGGTTGTGAGTATGGCTGCAAAGATGCTGTGGAGGTATTGTTAAGGAGTGGTGCTGATGTGAAGGATGTGGACAGCTTGAGCCATGACGCTTTCCACTATGCTCGCCTCAGCAAGAACTCAGAGCTCATTTCATTAATCAAAGGCTACTTAGAGAAAGCCATCAGAGGTAAGAACATTAGAGGCACTGGTGTGAATAGAAATGTTTACACACTTCTGTAGAGTTTTGTACAAGTCAGTGCTAACTCCATTTGGCATATGACCATGCGCGGAAAAGTGATCAAAGAACATAAATGATTTAACTTCAATAACAACACTTATTATGTACAGCTCTTGTACAGCTAATTGCTGGATAGAAATAACTCCTCCTTTGCTTAGCGGTTAATGTTGATAAACACGTGATTTGAAAGAAATCCCTGGATTCCCTGTTTTTTTCCCCCACTTTACAATAATAAGAGTATATTTGATGTCAAAATATCTTTCAGGACACTTGAACACTTTAAAATCAGGAGCCAAAAATCACAGTTTAGAGCAAGATTAAAGTCACAGGAGAGAAGTCCTAAAGCAAAGTACATAAACCAAATAGGAGAGGATCGAGCTGTATATGAAAATTTCAACAGATATGCTTTGAGTTTGGATTTGAAATGTGGGAAAGAGAGCGTATGGTGAATATCAGGGTACAGTGTTCCTGAGCAGGGTTGGCGGGGGGCAGAGTGACTAAAGGCTCTGAGTTCAAAAGTAAAAAGACAGTCATGGTGGATAATAAAATGGAGGGTAAAAGAGGGGCAAAGGGGCTGGGGAGGAGCGCGACTGCAAAGGAGGTGGGCCGTGAATAGCTTTGAAAATGATGATGATTTTGTATTCAATTATTTCCTTTACTGTAAGCCAAAGAAGTTGATGGAGGGGGACATTGAATGTTTTGATGTTATGGGAGAACATTAATTTTCCTCTTTGTTTAACAAAATCAATTCTCATATGTTTGCTTTACAGAAAAAGAGGCAACAAAAGTGGAACAATGGAGGAGACAGGTAATGTAACATTTAAGGACTGGCTCAAACCATTCAAGTACATTGCACAGCTCATTCATGTTTCTCTTATACTACTACTAACAGCAGAGCAAAAAGATATTTGACAGCCACCAATTGTGCAAATTGTCCCAATTAAAAAGATGAAAATACTTTTTTTGTCATAAATATAACTAAACTATGAGTAAATGAAATAAGATGGAAAAGAATCTTGAATTTCTTCTTATTTTTACCCCCTTCTCATTTTACCTCTCTTAGTTGAGGTATACTTTTGATGAAAACTACTGGCCTCTCTTGTTTTCCCATTAAAGAGAACTTGCACAATGGGTGGGTTTTTTAATAGATTTTGCCCTCATCTAAGTGATGCCTACACCTAATGGACACTCGTATTTTGGAGTACGTTCATTTGTGCAAGCATTATCAAGATGATGGCAACCAGTATTTTCTAATTGCTCCCTCACATATCTCCTGTTGTAATTATATTAATCTGCTTCTTATTTTGGTATCTCAATACCAATAGTATTTTAGTCTTTCTGCATGGAAAAACAGTAAAATCAATTTTTGCACCTGACTTTTTCTGCTATTAAATCATTTAGGTTGTCTTTTTGATGTTTTGTGAAGATCATAGTCTTGCTGATTTAAATAGGTAGATTTAATATAGATATTTTATTAAACTGTTTCCCTTTTTTCACTAGTCGGAGCACTCGGAAACTATGGAGGCAAACCGAAGGGAACATATTATACATGTAAGGACTTCCTATTTATATTGTTGGAGCAACAGATTGCTTGGCAATTAAGGATCTTTCTTCATTATCTTGTTTTGTGTCAACTGGCTTCTGCATTTCAGGACTTGGAAAGGCAGAATGAGTCCTTGCAGGAAAGTCTCCGGAAATACCACATAGAGCAGAGGACCCTGTTAGATAAGATCAACCTGTTACAACAACATCTCACACAGGTAAATGCTTGTTGTTTTGTGGCACTTTTAAATCTCAAAACAAATGTTACAACGTGTTTGACTATGTATGCTTACTTTATATTTTCAGAATATATACATATTGTATACTAATGGTTGAAAGTACTTCCGAGTGGAATTAATTGGAAATGCTGATAAACAATCTTGTCATTAAAGATAAAAAGGCATGTGGTGTGCAGGGAGAGAAAGTGGCTGTGCAGGTTTTCTTGCTTCAACTACATTAAGATCCCCCCCCCCCCCCCCCCCCCAACCCACAGTGCATGTGCGCTGCTTTATTATAGGTACCCTTTTATCTCTTGTCGAGCAGAAAAGCTTAATAATGATAATAAAAGGTCTCTCGGGCTCTCCCCTTTTCCCTGAAAAGTAAAAAAAAATTTCAGGCACAAGGATTTTCTCATTCTAAGGCGTGTACACTGCACTGCATTGGTGCTGCTGTGATTGTCCGACTAGTTACAACAATGAAATTAGTCAAAAATAGTTTTGTAGGTGATGTGATGTTTATTTATTTTTTATTTTTTTTAAACCTTTTTTTGTCATGTTGCCCACACACGGGGAACTAAATGAGTCTGACATAAGCGGGCTCCATACTGTCCTAAACGAGGACATGTTTTGGTATTGTTGCTGACAAACATCTGCTCCACATTTATACACAAATGTTGGTCATAATGCACAAATACATGCTTGAAGTAATTGTTGTGTGAGTTGGATGTTGTGTATTTATTTTGCGATTCGATTTACATCACAATAAAAAAGTTAAATTTTGAGCCCTGTATCATCTGTGAAGGAGCTAGAAGAGAAATGTTAGAAGACAGCAAGCATATAATGCCTATAGTAAGAGTTTAGAAATTTTATTATGACAATTTTGCTCATAACGCTGTCATTTTTAGATCAGAGTATGATTGGGGGATGAAAACTTAAAATTATAATTCTAAATATTATTATTTATCAAGCCTTTATTTAGGTTTGGCTAATATTTGTTTTACTATTCATAGGAAAAGAAGACAAATGAAGACAATCACAAAGAGGTAGAGTATTAAACAAACATGCCCTGTAGAATAAATATTAAGGCTTTTGTTTAACAGGTTGAACATGGCAGAATCATATTTCATTAAATGGAATTTCAAAATTCAGCGCAGAAATGTTTTTTGTTCCGCATAAAGGCATCTAATTTAAATCATGCACTGCAGTGGACATTAATATTTGTTAACAATTACCCAAACCTTTCTGCCAAAAGAGAATAGTAGAATATACATCTATTTCCAGTACTTTTTTTTACGGTAGACATTGAAAGCTCAGTTTGTGTGTGAAATGTAGACTTTTGCAGATCCTGTGTTGTAGGAGACAAGTTAACACAATTAGCTTGACTACTTTTTCCCTCCAAAGTGTGATTTTGATCCAATCAATCATTGCCACTTCTTACATTTGGAGTTTGAAACCTGCAGCATTTTTGTATGGAATGTGCACTGCTTAAACAGGTATTTTGTCAAAATGTAAATTAACTCGATTTGAACAAAAACAAATACTTCTTTATAATTGGGCAGACTACTATTTTTTGTCTGAATGAGCTGTTACTTAATACCGCAATGCCTTTAAATAGAGGTAAAATTCACACAAAAACACTGAGTACTTTTGCGGTCTAATGATCAGTTTTCCCCCCCTACTGACGCTATCATTAACTTATCACAAAGTATGCAGAGTCCAAAGCGATAGTCTTCATATGTCATATTTCAGGCTTAAACAAATTGCAAAGTAAATTTGTGCCGACCTAGCATAAAGTGCCATATAGATTTTAAAAAATGTGTGTGAAATGAATGTTAGAAACTTTGGAGTAAATTAAAAAAAAAGACTCAATGTAGTGACCTTATAAGTTATGATCCAATCCTTTATCTGAGGCCTTTATATTCATTCAGTTTTAATGAAGAGCAGTTTGGAATAGTTTATGAAGAACAGGCACCTACTAAATGATAGTTAAAAACTTTAGTTGTACACAAAGTTTGATCACAGTCCTGGTCTTGGGGCCTGAGACTTATGCCTGAGCATAAAGTTCTTGTTCCATACCCGTTGAGAAATAATCTAAGCGTTCTTTCTATTTCCTACCATTATTTCCCCTTCTTTTACTCCCTACACGCACATTTCTAATAAAACTATAGCTAGTTCTATTGGTATCATTGTAGCTGCTTTGTTAGGATTATTAAATCACATTAATGATAGATTCATTTACATTAAGCCATGAACAAATCAGTGTAGAGGCGGAAATGGTTCCCTTTAAACTTATTTGTCCTTCTTGTTGTTCTTTTCGTTGTATCAGAGGGAGAAATTAAAGGTGTTACTTAATGCCAACGAACAAGAAGGTTCACGAGGCTCGGAGACTGTCAAGGTCCAACTCAAATGCACTATGGTCTGTGAATGCATACAGATCATTTGATATACGTATATTTGCAAATTGGAAACTCTTGAATTTTTTATATGATGAGATGTTGTTATTGTAGTGTAATTATTATAAAATTGTTCACAAATTCAAAATGGATTGTTCATTGTATTTGCAGGGAGACTACTCTGGACAGTCAGTGATAAAAGGTTGGCCCTCATCCCTCATAAACTTAAGATACCATTACACTAACAACAAAATAATCTAATGTAATAATTCTATCTCACTTAAGGAATTTGGCTTGTTTATTTGAAATTTGCTCTGTTTTCTAGGCAAAGAGAACATTTTGGTCAAACAAGCCTATAGCCTGGATTCGGATCAAGTAAGCTACTATTTATTATTCAAACAGTGCTGAAATCAGATTCTGAGTTGTGTCATCCCATTTTATATATAGATGCCATTTGAAAGATGAATGTCAATTATTTTTTTATTCAAAAATATGATTTGAGGAAAAACACCAACTATTTTTCCTACTTCTGGTAGAAACTCCAGAATCCAGCTATGTCACGTTCACTCTCTAGACCGTTGGAGAAGGGTCTTTCTAGTGAGCTTGATGTTCTCCGACATGAGCTTGAGACTCTCAGAAGAAGACAACAGGCAACTGAGGAGGAAAGGTCGAGACTTCAGTCATCTCTTAGCCGTAGAAACCGGGAGTGCCAAGAACTGGTCCAGAACAGAGATCTCATCCAGAAACAAGCTGACCAGCAAGTTCAAGATCTTGAGGATGCTTTGGGAGATGTTCAGAAGAGGATGATAGATTCTGAATGCAAGGTGAAGCAGTTGCAAGCCCATGTAGTTGCAGTAAAGGAACACTTGGGAGCTCAGGCTGCTGAAGAGCTTCGTGCTCAGCTCCAGGATATTAAAGCCAAGTATGAAGGGGCTTCAGCTGAGGTGGGTCGGGTTCGGAACCGCCTTAAACAGAGTGAGAAGGCTTTGGAAGAATACAAGAACAGTGAAAGCCAGCTGGCCACTGAAGCCGAACGGTTAAATGAAGAGCTTGGTGCTGTGACGGCTGAAAGAGATGAACTTTCACAAACTGTCCTTGAAATGGAAACCCAGTTGAAGGGAGTGCAAGCCAAGCAAAGCAACATAGTGCCGGCTGAGAAGTTTGACAACATGAAAAACCTACTGACCAATGCAGTCGACGAAAAGGAACGACAGCTTGCTGAGCTGAGAGACGACTACGACCGTGTTCTCGAGGAGGTGGCGGAGCTCCATCGTAGGTTAGATCATCCAACCCAGGGGGGTGCAGGAGCGGGACACTCAGAGGAGCAGCAGAGGATACAGTCTGCTCTTGAAGAGCAGAACCTCTCGCTGAAGAGAAAACTTCAAGATGTCACTGCAAGAAGTCAAGCGCTTATTCGTGAAATGGAGGAGAGCGAGGAAGAAAGAGAGATATTTCAAGAGAAGCTGGAGGAGCTCAATTGCAGGCTGGAGTCAGGCTTCATACCAATCAAGGAACACGAGGAAACCCGTATAAATATGGTGTCAGCTGTTGAGGAGCTTGAGGACCAACTGGTGGAAGCCAGCGAACGTTTTGGCAAAGCTGAGGCACAAGTCCAACTGCTTCATGAAGAGAGAGTGAAGCTCCAGGAGAATGTTTCTCAATTGCAAGGTGATAGAGAGAAACAGAAAGGTGAAATAGAAGCCCTGAAGATTCAGAATACCGAAGCGCAAAAGAAATTGGAGCTTTTGCAGACGAGGTGTGATGACAAAGATAAGCAGTGTGTTCAACTGACGGCACAGAGTCATACTTTGAAACAGAGTCTAGAGGGAGACTATGTGTCGAAGCAACAGTACGAGCAACTGAGGATAGAGTTAACTTCTAGCTTAGAGAGCATCAAGGCTGAGAACTTAAATTTGGAGTCCACCAATAAAGAATATAAGGAAGAATTAAAGAATGTGGAAGAAGGAAATGTCAAGTTAAAAGAAAAGTTGGAAAAGGTTCGATTAGAGATGAAAGAGGACTACATGAGCGTGAAGGATCACAAACGTATCACAGAAAGAATGGGTGCGGCTGTGGTACAGGCAGAGAATCAGGCAAACCAACATTCAGCGTTGCACACGTCCGTCCAGGAAGAAAATGTCAAGCTGACGCAAGAACTGGAAGCTCAAAAGAAAGAACTCGATACATTAATGGAAGCTGTTCACACCAAATTTGTCCCACTGACGGTCGTTGAGGAAAAAGAAAACTCCTATGCAACCCAAGTAAAAGAGTTGAAAGTAAAACTTTTGGAAATGAAGGAGATGTATGAGAAAGAGAAGTCTGATAGAGAGAATTACAAAGTGGAGAAAGATAAATTGAAAGTTGAGATTGAATCTGTCCAACAAAGACTTAACTCTGCTCTTGTCACTGATGAAAAACGCAAGGGTTATGAGGAGGAGTTCAAGGATCAGCACGAGGCAATGTCTCACAAGTTAACCAGTCTGGAGGAGAAGCACAATGAGGTGAATCTTAAAAACAATGAGCTTGAAGGCCAGAATGCCCTGTACAACACCCAAATTCAGAATCTCCAGGACCGTCTAAAATCAGAGTTGACTCGGATTGCCACTTATGACACAGAGCTCAAGACCCTTCATGACGTTATGCAGCAAGCCCAGTTGGATTGCAAGAAAGCACGGGATGCGCAGCAGGAGGAAGCCCAAAGAGTTTGTGTTCTTCAGAAAGAGAATCAGGAACTCCATAAAGAACAGACTTCTCTGTTGCAGCAGCACACCAACGCCACCACAGCCCTGGAGGCTGAAATAGCCGGGCTTCGAATAACGCTCCGAGAAAAGGAAGAGAACAGCGGCCAGAGGGCGGAGGATGTTTCGGCCTTACAGTCAGAACTTCTTCAAGCCACACGAGCTCTGGAAGAGCTTCGTTTTAAAGAAAGTCAAATGAAGAAGCAGAATGATAATCTTGAGGAAGAAGTTACCAACATGAGTAATAAGCTGTTGAATGTAACAGAAGAATGTAAAGCGGTTCGCCATGAAGTAAATCAGGCAAAGGAGGGTGAAAGCAGGGCAAGAAAGGAGATGGATGCAGTTCGGGAGAAGGGACTCGTCATTGAAAGAGAAATAAAAGAGTTGAAAGAACGCTACGATGAGTCACTCAGCACCATTGGTGGACTTCAGAGGAGGATTTCAACGTCATCTCAACTGACTGAATCCAAAGATAAGAAGGTAACTGTTGTGTGATTAAAACATGCAAACATTACTATAAAAGGTGCTACTCAAAGCTAATGAATCAAAGCCATTGCCAAAAGTACTGCATTTGTTTTGCATACGTTTTATCATCTGGTGTGTGTTTGCCAGAGTTTAATATGGTTTCTTGGGCTACATTTCGACTTCTGTTTAAATTGACCCAAATTGCTTTTTTTTTTAACCTGCATGATATTCTTTCATGACGGTCTAAACTAATTCTTTCATTCAGGTGTAGGTCCTCTTTGTATGTGCTTTTGAGTTATGGTTTTGCGGTTTGAAAAGTCCAGTGGGCTCTAATATGAATGCAAACTTAGATCACGTCAGTTTTTATTACTCAACAGCTGGTGGAACAGCAAGAGAATCATGAACAAACATAAAGGGTGATGTAGATGTGTGAAGTAAAGGCACAGCAAAGTGCTATATCTAAAAAGTATTTTTGGGGTGAAAAAAATAATCAAATGTGACTTCCCTGTAACTGATGGGTGCTTGAAAATATTTTGCCCTGAGGTATGCGTGTAGAGACAAAAAGCTAAAAGGCTCCAATGTCTGAATAAAATAAAGATGGTTTGAGCTAAATTTAAGGAGGTGAAAGACTCCAGTCACACAACGAGTTGGAGATGGCTGTTTTATTTGTTTTACAATCAGTTGAATAGTGTATAGAGCAGATGCGACCTTTTCAATCATTCTTCTGCACATCCATATATCAATTTAGAGTGGTTATGTATAGAAAGTGAGAACGGTCACACAGAAAGATGGATTTGACACAAAAAAAACCCCAGATTTTTCCATTTTACTTTTGCCTGACTTAATCTTTTTGCTTGGGTTAGATCACCGACTTGCTGACTGACGTGGAGCGACTGAAGCAAGCCCTGAATGGTTTGTCCCAGCTGGCCTACACAAGCAGTAGCCCAAATAAAAGGCAGACACAGCACATCGACACTCTCCAAGCCCAGATCAATAACCTACAGCAACAGCTGGCTGTGAGTGGATACACTTTACGCACAAAAGATGCTCTCACCTTTTACATAGAGGCTTCATAGGATCTCTCGGTAATAGTGTGTAATTAACTGGATGTGTTTGGCTGAAGATTTTGTGGTGTGTGCACAATAAGGCCTTTATATTTTGAGGTGTGTGCACAATATGGGCCAATATATTTTGAGGCAATCATCGTGTTTTCTTTCTTTCTGTCTTCTCTTAACTAAGGATGCTGAGAGGCAGCACAGGGAAGTGGTTTCCATTTATAGAACACACCTTCTCAGCGCAGCACAAGTAAGTTATTGCCATTTATTTCCTTACATAAACCGTACTGAACGTATTTGGTGAAAAAACAAACCAATACTATATGATGGGAAATGTTTTTAATCAAAATTGTCTTCAATATTCACTGGTTTTGATTTAAGTGCTGCTTTTTTTGGAGTGCCACTATACCAAAAGACATCTAATCCATATGTAGAATATTGTTGGGTTTGTTCCAGTCACGTTTTTAAACAAAAGAAGAAATTCTAAATTTTGAACCCAGAACGGGTAAACTTTCAGGCAGATCTATAACCAGTCATATAACTTGTTAATAGTTCATCAAATAATATGGTCAATTCTGAACTTATATAACAAAGCGAAGACAAACATTACAATGACCCTTATAAACAAAAGAATTTGACAAAAAAATCAAATGCATACAATCCTAAGCTAACAACTAAGTAATAATGTATGGGTGCAATATGGAATCATTTTCAAAATGTTTTTTATTTTTCATTCGAAATTACACTTGTTTTTCTATCTTTGTAGGGCCACATGGATGAGGACGTCCAAGCTGCTTTGCTACAAATCATCCGCATGAGACAAGAGTTTGTGTGTTAGAACTTTCACAATGGCATTCTACTGCCTGCAGATTCAAATTGATCATTCTCGCACCCACCATGCCTCCCCACAGCATTACCTATGTCCTCTAAATAAGGATTCTCAAAATGTCCCCTGATTTAATCATAGTATAGCTATGCATTGGCTCCCAGATACACTAAATGTGAACTTTGCATCTGAATAAGTGCCCGTCTACCAAACTGGAAACCATAGGTATATGCGTAGCAACTTTTTTGCGTCTCAAAAGATTTTAAGTACGACTTGACCTATGTTAAGGAAACATTTGTGTGCTTACTGCTTTTACAGTGTCTGCTTTATTCAATATGAAGGCACAAACATAAATCTCATCCCTAGGGGATTGTTGCAGTATCAAGACAAAGAGGCAGCATAATGCTCTGTGGCGTCACGATAGCAATATTATCTATAAATAATTGTTAAGTTGGATGGCCTTGAGACACCTAATGAAGCACTCAACACAAGAAGTCGCTCCTATTTTGTGTCAGTCATCGACACGAGCTTCGGGCTGCTTCCTACCTTAATAGTCTGCATGATAATAACTATGTAGGTGTTAAGATTGATGATTTTGTGCCCTGTGGTGTAAAATATATTTTTTGTAGACAGAAAGTATCCAATTTTAACAGAGAGAGCAGGGAAATACTTATGTCATAAACCCTTTGCTAGAAAAAACGGATTTGATTTGGCTCGTTATTATATTCCTTTTAGGCGTAATAACACCATAGACGTCATTCACCTTATTATTCGTAATACAAAAAAGGTAGTATTATTTGTAGTTTAACTACTGGGTTCACCTAATTGCAGTGGGTTGTTTCTGTGGGTAATTTGCGTCATGTTGGCGAGTGTGGGAGAAAGAAGCTCTCCTTCGGTGTCATTACGTTTTTTGCGGTGGCTGGTCATCTCTCTTTCTAACCCGAGTTCCCTCTAGTGGTAAAACTTGGCAGGCCAAGTTAATAGAACCATAATTTCTGTGTGTTAGGGCTGCTGGGTTTGGGGTTTACTTTTGTCTTTGGAAGTTAAAATGATCGATCATCTGGAATAAGAAACCTAAAATGAGAACTATTGCAGTACCACGGGACAATGGCTATGCCAAATGTCTTTCAAAGTGCTCGTATGTGCCTGCCCACGCCAGAGTGTTGTGTGTTATGATCTTTGAGTGAGTCTCTTGTGCCTTTTCATTACTTTGTACTACTTGGATGACTGATTCTAAAGTATGACATTTGAAACGTTCAGCAGGTCTGGAAGTAGAAAGGCACAACACAAATGTTGAATACTTACTTTACTGTATAGGCTGAAGTCATAGAAGAATAACACTATCTAGCAAACTTCGTAATTAGGTCACCCTCTAGAAAGGGTTATTTAAAGCACTCCTCCTATCTTTTCCTTATCAGTCTTTCTCTATGTACTTTGGCAAAATATCTTCAGATTTTTTTACAATGAACTTTTACCCCTTTGGCCGTCAATCAAGACTGGTTAATCTGTTAATACAATTATTACTGTGAGTCATTATGGCTAAATCAATAAAAGTGCCTAACATAGAAAATATATTTGGTTTGCTCTGTTTTTATTGCTGTACGCACTACTCCATACACTATCTTCAATTCTGGGGTGAAATGTTCAATCATTATATATTATTGTAAACCAACAATATTGATTGTTCAATACGATATTTCTGACAATTTCGTTTCACTTAAAGTGAGAATTTTTATGGAGAAGCACTACTAATTTCGTCATAAGCAGCTGGGTATGATGACAATTGGCTTTTTTGCTGAGTCAATGATGATGACAAAGCCTATGTCCGATTATTATATTATTGTTATTATTATTGTACGCTTAATACGGTCAATTTCTGTGCTTGTCCTTGCTTGTAGTTAAAAAAAAATCTTGAACATCCAAAGAATTATTACATTTATTTTTTCGCTTATTTAGCGAGCAAGCTCTACTTAATAGAGGTAAATACTGCACTACGGTTCCTTTAGGTAGGATATTAATAAAGTGCATTACCAACATAGTAACTTAATGTACTTGTATTTTAAATCAATCTTCAAAATTTAAATGCATTATTCTTCATTTGAATATTAGTTGTTTGCACATTTTTTAATTTTTTAATTTGTGTTTGACTATTTTTCCTATTCAATAAACAGCCGAATGCACTTCAGCAAATGTGACTGTACTTGAAGCTTAGTCTGATCTTCCTCTTAACTTTAAGATCTTAGATAAAAATTTAAATTAAAATACACCAATGGAGAGCAAAGTTCAAATTTGGGACACTTTTATGTCTTGGGCCGATGAGTCTCTCCAATAATCCCCAACTTATCTACTTTGTCCTGTGATGATGTATTGTTACTTTGTTAACCTGTGTTAGTCTGCTGCATATATCACTTATATCCATACCCATATATATCCACACCATATGTGTAATGTGTCATGAGCACAAATAAGCAGATGGTCCTTGACACATCAGATGAACATCCCCTTGAAGATAATAGTCTGTCAAAACTGCCAAGAACATTTGTCCTCATACGCTGAGCTGGCATGTAATGACACTGCTTGTCTTTTTTCCTCATAGTTGCTCCCTGAAAACAATGTGCTTTTCTGTCAAAGGCAGTTCATTCCTTTTGGCTCTCAAGAACACTCATTTCATCTCATTTTCTTAACCGTACATTGGTGTACATTGGTGAAAATATACACACTAGTAGTTAATGTAGTTAATGTTAATTTGGTTTTAACATATTTCTGATTAATCAAATGTTTCTGTATAAAATGTGATAAATATTCCACATTAATACACATGGAGACGTAGGGCTTATAGTCAGGTGCTATTTTTTTTTTTTTTTAGTATTTTGTAAAATTTTGGTCGTGCAACTTAGTGTGGAAATTACAGTAATTGCAAATATTTTTCCATTAATATAATTACTCCAACAGTATATGGGTCGAATAGGAACCAGGCCAGGGCCCCCCTTTGTTTTCATTAGACCCCAAGTGTGGCCCGGTTAATGTTTTTGCAAGGATCTGAAGTACCTGGTTGCCTCAATAAAGTTCATTGAAAGGATCATAAGGTTCTCGAGCACACATGGTGCTGATTTGAAGAGAATGTCTTCAACATGGTTCCCATTTTCACAATCAGCTTCCTTGGCTTCTCTTCATCTCTGCGACTTCTAAGCTCATCTGGTTCCGTTTTCTTTCCCCACTTCCTCACCATGTTTTTGAAATCTTCATCCACCGTCATCTGTTGTCATTCCCGACGCACTGATGCTCTAACTGATTACTTTGACCTGAAATTTGCTTTGTTAGGGTGCGTGTCAGGAGAGTGTAATAAAAAAAAAAAAACCTTCAGCATGGTTCCAATCGTAGATACCAGATACCTTATTTGGTTATTTGTGTGTATTAAGTTATATCACAGAATAGGAATTGTTAAATGGTATAATGTTAGAAGAGCAAAGATGCCAATTTTTGTTCAGTTACTGCCCATCACTGGGTGCAGTCAATAAGATAATTTCAAGGCTTTATTGTGCACTCAGGAATCCTGCCACAAAAATGTAAAGTTTGGTTCCATTGCAAAGAAGAATTCCCAATTTACAGCAAATATACTAGATATTTTCCCACTGTAGCCTTCAGTCTAAAAAAAGTTCAATTTGACAATATTAATGCACACGGATGAACTAAAAAAAAAAAGGTCCGCTTTAACGTCAACTTGATTTCATGTGGGCCAGACCATTTTAGATATGATATTTGGATTTTTTTTTTGAAATTGATTAGAATAACTGGATTATAAAACCTGAATATTCAGTTTTTTTATAGATCTAAATCAATGTTTATTTTAGCTTTTTTTAAAATATATTTTTAGATTTGACAAAATGATTTTTGAACTAAAAACAGAAAAATAGATTAAAAAATGACAATTATTGATTTAAAAAGGGGAAAATCAGGAAATTTAAGATACATCTATGTATACTCTTCATTTTAATTTGATCCTAAAACAGAAAGTCCGCACTCATGATTTATTTTCCCAGGCCACACAAAATGATGCAGCGGGCCAGATTTGGATGCACACTATGTAGGAGGTGTGTGCTTTCTTTTCTTTCCAGGTATCTGCAGCTGTGGCTCCACCCCTGTGACAGAGCCCTGCCCAGCCCAACACAGCTGTAATTAATTCCCCAATCATCCCTCCTTCAATCAAGATTGACTTCCTGCCCTTATTTAAACCCTTTTCAGTTGTCAGTTCACTCTTACCCTTGATGCCTTGCTGAGTTTAAGGCTTGTGAGTACGTTACTCCCTGTTATATTTTGTATGTGTTGTTAATGATTTTTGGGTTGCATAGGGGGACTTGAGATAAGTTTAGACACCCCGGGGTATACATATAGTTTGTGCATTTAGACACAAAATTTGAAGTCAATAATAGAGAATATTTGGGGTTGTTATTTCGTGATATTGTGAATTAGGAGACAAATGTCATTATGTTATTTGTTTTTTGAAAAAAAAGGTTAAATATCAATGTTTTTCAGTTTTTCATCCTCTTTTCTTAGTCAGTTAATTGTCATTAATAATAATTTTGAAAAAAATTGCAACTGATAAAAAAAGATGGATACATACATTATATTCAATTCTTGCCAGCAGATGGAAGCATCTGCTCATCCAAAAAAGAGCAGCAGGGGGAAAACGGTGCTACCTATTTATGTTCTTTCCCTATTTTCTCTCTTCCAACACTACTGTACGCATAAGAAATTTCTGCACAAAAGTTCAGCAATTTAAGTTACAGGGGTGCCAAATATTGGATATTTGGAATAGTTGATATTCTGAATAATACAAATATACTAGTTTCAAATATTAGTGCATCACTACTAGCAATAGTTGCAGCACCAACTAGCTTATCTTTCCAACTGAACTATTCATTCATTCATTTTCTGAACCTTTTCATGGGTGGCAGGGGGTGCTAGAACCCATTCCAGTTGACTTCAGGCCAGAGGCGGGGGACATCCTGAATTGGTGGCCACCCAATCACAAGGAGACGGACAACTGTTCACGCTCACACTAACGAAGGGGCAATTTACAGTGTCCAATCAGCCTTTCATGCATGTTTTTGGAATGTGGGAGGAAACCAGAGTACCCAGAGGAAACCCACGCAGGGAGAAGATCCAAACTCCACACAGGTGGACCGACCTGGATTTGAACCCAGGACCCTAGAGTAGTAAGGCCGACGTGCTAACCACTCGCACCACCATTGTACTTAATTGTTTTAGTTCAGTTGTAAATCAAGACCTATCCAAGATTCTTTCATCAATGCAGTGTGACTTAACTATCTTGCCCCAGCATCTTGATACAAATCACAAAACCCAATGCTGACAAGTCAAGAACACTTACCCTTTTGTGTCTGTTTATCCGAAAATCTCAGGTCAGACAGCACCAGAAAGTGCACTTTTACTAATTCCACACTGGACTCTCTAGGAATCCCTCCGAGTGGATCCCAGGCTGCTAAATTGGCAACCAACCGAAAAGGCTTCCTCTACTTCTAAGAAAGAAAAAAGACCTCATTTTGAACATGGCTCTCACGAAAAAAATAAGCATTCCAGCCCTTAACTTGTGGGGGCCTTGTGGCTGGATAAAGCAGCTTGCTGCTCCATTGCACTCAAGCACTTTCACGCTCATAAACAGAGTCAAGGCTCAGTGCAGGGACCCTCATCACTGAACTCCTGCCCCTCCAATCCTTCACTGTTACTCTTCCAAATCCCCCCCAACAACACACACACACACACACACACACACACACACACACACACACACACACACACACACACACACACACACACATGCAGCTCCATCTTACAGCTGTTAAGCCGGTTGTTGTAATTAAATCATTTATTTGCAATTTGTTTCACCTGCTCAAGCCTAATTGAGTACTCAGATCTTAATTAGATTAGTCCCCCCCCACCCACACATCTTTTATCTCTTATATACTGGGCTCTTCATGTTCAGAGTGCAAAATTGAAAACCTGAAACTATGATCAGTATCAGTGAACAACCTCTCTTGATCACCCACTACATCCTGGAGTCATCAATTGAAGTACGTATTCGCAAAGTAGTTTGTATTTCAAAGCAACGTCTTTATTTTCATTTAGAAAATTCCAACACCAATTAGCTACATTTACATTCACAATCTAAATGGGCAGGTTTGTGGTGTTGAAGGAAAAGAGGCCTTTCAGTAACTGTTTTTTAAATGTATTTTTATTTGTGCTTTTTTAAAAATTAATTACCCAAACGGCCCGGTGAAGCGAGTGGTTCGCACATTAGTCTCACAGCTCTGGGGTCCTGGGTTCAAATGTCATGTCCACCTGTCTGCAGTTTACATGTTCTACCGAAGCCTGTGTGGGTTTTCTCTGGGTACTCGTTTATCCCGCTACCCAGAATTGCTGATGGTTATTGCTGAGGACTACCCTGTTGTGGAGCTCTATCATCTGACTATGTTTGGAAAGCAAAAACCTCTTACTTTTTACCATCAGGAGGAGAGGACTGTGTGAGTGCCTGCATAAAAAGTTAATGTAAATATCCTCTTTTTGACCAGCATGCTCACTTCCATGTCAATTAATAGTTTTAATCATTTAATTAGTTTATTTGAGCTTTTTTAAATATTTTTGGATTTTACAAAATTATTTTTGAACTAAAAACACAGAAAAAATGGATGAAAAAATTACAATTATTGATTTAAATGGGGGAAAATCAAGAAATATAATATACATCTAAACTCTTCATTTGAATTTAAACCTAAAACAGAAAGTCGGCCACATAATATGATGGGCCAGATTTGGCCCCCGGGCTGCCACTTTGACACATGTGCATTAGACAATCGGAGACAGCCTACCAGAGTGTGTAAACTCTGTTTCATAGACAAACAAATCCCAGTCAACTTGTTTTGAGTTTTGGCAAGGCTGCAGACTGATAAAAGCTTTAAATTATTTATGCTGTGGTTGTTAGCAGAGATACTCTGGGTCCTAATAAACTCTGCAATGTTTGATCTTTTCTGTATTTTTGTGCTGGAAATAGTTGACTTGGAGCCGAATTCCACCAGAATGCCTTTTATTTTGTGTTTGTTTATTGCTGTGTGACTAACATTTGTGATATTCTCTGATTGGAAATCTTGGGTTGAAGAAAAATTCAGTAATGAGATCTGAAACTGTGTTTTTCACCGCACAAATTTTAATATTAACATTTTGTTTCCCTCTTATATAACCTATGTAATTATTTAAGATGAAGGATTCCCTGCGCTTCCCGAAAAAAAACAACTAAATGTTTTAGAATGATCTAAGTTGCCGGCTGTGCTTATTGTTATTTTATTTTTTGTCTTTCTTCATGGACGCCAGGAAAGTTATAGTTGAAAACATTTATAGCTACTAATATTTCAAAATTGCTCATTCATTCAGTTATAATTCATCAAAAACAGTGCAATTTTAAAGGTGACCTCTCATTTTTTTTCTCATATCTCTGATAATTAAGGGCATTTTATCAAGATTTGCAAGACAATTTGCATTAAATATGCTCAGAATGATTCTTTTCATTCTATTTTTGGTGGACCTTTGCTTTGCTTCCCTCTGGAAACAGTCAGATTCTCATTAATATGTAGTTGACTGGGTTGAATTTGAATATTTCATGTGTACATTTAAATTCTGCTCTGATTGGCCTTTGGCAAGTGGGTGTGTTGATGGCTAAGTGATTATATTTAGACCTGGCAAAGCCAATGGAGAGTGAGCAAATAGGAAGCATAAAATGGGGAGGTACGTAAGTATACTTGAACATTACGATCACATTGTCACCCATATGAAATTTTTCAGAGCGGTGTGACTGATGATAGCAATTGCAATATAATAACAAAGATGATTTACTTCGTCCAGATTGCATTCAATTTGAGCTATTGTATGCATAAAATTCCAGAAACACCGTATTTTCACGACTATAAGGCGCACCGCATTATAAGGCGCACCCTCAATGAATGACAGCTGTGGTTTATCTAAATGTAAAAAACTACGTATTCTATGAACTACTGTTAAAACATTGCCTCTGACATTTTTTAAAAAAAATCCGCTTATGTGTGCTGCTATTCCTCTTGTTTTGTTAATCTCTCGTAAGAGTATGAATTCATCAGCTATATTTCAAATTCCTAACCACTTTGTATTCTTTGTGCTTTACCAACTTCAAACGCCACATAGTGCGCCCACCTCACTTTTTTTGGTTTATTCTCTGTATTCCTTATTCCATGATAAAATATTAATTGTAGTAGGATTACCATGCCGGCACATTCAGTGCATTGGTTGCTTGGAAGATTTTTGGTTTAGTTTTGTCTTTTCATTCATTGACATCAGATTTGTTTCATTCAGATGTCTGTCCTTATAGCAAGGTTGTCAGACTCGGGTGGGTTTGCGGGCCGCATTAAAGTCAACTTGATTTCACGTGTGCCGGACCATTTTAGATATGTTTATAATAAATAATGACAATTATTGATTTAATCGGGGTAAAATCAGGAAATTTAATATACATCCATACTCTTCATTTGAATTTGATCCTAAAACTGAAAGTCAGCACTCATGATTGACTTTACCGGGCCGCACAAATTGATGCGGCGGGCCAGATTTTGCCCCCGGGGCGCCACTTTGACACATATGCCTTGAAGGATAGGATTATTGAAGTAATGTACAATGCACTGCATTTATGTCAGCAGCGTATTGTATACAATGCATTCCAAACTCAATATCTTAGAAAGCATTGTATTTTAATTATGTTTTTAAAGCATGGGAAAAAAATAGAAATCAAAGTAAGGAAACAATACAGGTTCATATCACATCAAATGGTCGAAAATAAGGTCTCCCCAAATGTTATAAGGGCCCGTAGGGTGTCCCAATGAAACCGTGTTAATTCTAACTTCTTAGAACTTTGTGTTCAATGGTAACCATTCATCAGTGACCATTAACTGTAACTGTGATGCTTTGAGAATAATACGTCATAACTTTTTCAAAACCAACAACGGCTTTTCTTGTGTTTCTGGTGTCCAAACTTTGGCTATACTTGTTACCTCCTTTCCTTTTATATAAACATCTAGTTGACATGTTTAAAGATGAATAAGCCATTTCAAGTGAAAGAAAACTCCCCTAGTATCTTCAAATCAGCATAAAAACAGCTCAGACCTTTGTGCCTACCTGCCCCTTTTAGTCTTTAGTTGCCACTATTATAGAGGTATAGCTTGGGAGGTCTGCCAATAATTGTTCAGACAGCGTTTTGAATAACAATGAGCTAGGGGCCAATTATCAAATCACCGTGAGACATTGCGGGCATGGAAAGGACCCACAGGATGAGCATTGAGAAGGAGAGAGACACAAGTAGAGAAAGATGAGCGAAGCTGTTTCATCGCTTTTGCTTCCATTTCTCACCAGCATGTTATTAATAACATAAATCAGCAGGGGCATCAATTTTAAAAGAGGGCTGTGGAAAAACAGTCAAAGCCTCTGTAGATAGCTCCTCTTCATTTGAAATTCCATTTGCATTAAAGATTCACGCCACAGCGTCAATTTGAAATAGAACCCCCCCCCCCAAATTGTATAGTCATTTATTAGTAATAACATGCTTTTTAAATTTATTTTTTTTACATTATGGCATTCATGCAGCAGCACTTTAGAATATAAATCTCATGAAGCACTTTAGAATATAAATCGTATGTCTTTTAAGAACAAATGTCTCCCCAGATTGGCTTCCATTTTGTGGCATGCACACGTATGCTCATCCATGCATGTTTACCAACTGCAATAGCGGCCATAGTAAAAGCAGCAGTGTGCGTGCATGTTTGCAAAGAGGCTCTAACGTGCCACCATGTTGTGACATGACATCAGTCGACAAGGCTGAGCGGCCACCTGGAGGCTGTCCTCTGCTGAGAAACAAAGGAACAACTGCTCCCATAATGGTAATTGTACCCCTTTTAGTAGGTGTAGCATACTAATCCTACAAATCCTCCTGCTACATCATCCAGCTTTTTAATGCTAAAAGAATGTTATGGTTGGCTAAAGTCATTGCCATTGCCATTTAATGGTCATCTCCAGTTTGACCTCTGCTCCAAGTTGATATTGGTTTTAAATTCTGCGTATTAGGCGGCCAGTGGTTAGAACATCGGCCTCACGGCTCTAGGGTCCTGGGTTCAAATCCACGTCGGTCCACCTGTGTGGATTTTGCATGTGTGGGTTTGCTCCTGGTACTCTGGTTTCCTCCCACATTTCAAAAACATGCATTTTAGGCTGAATGGACTCTAAGTTGCCCCTACGTATAAATGTGTGTGAATGGTTGTCTGTCTCCTTGTGCCCTCTGATTGGCTGGCCACCGATTCTAGTCCGAATTCAGCTGGGATAGGATCAGCAGCCCCTATGACCGTTGTGAGGATAAGCGGTTCAGAAAATGAAAGAATGAATTCTACTAATGAGATGTGAGTCCATGTAAATTGAGACTATGTACTGTAATTAACCTCTTTATAAGGTTTTCAATCAATGTGGCTGAATTCTTTGACAGAAGTTGCTCATTCTTTGATGTTTTTTAATTCTTTTCTTGTTTTTTGTCCAATTTAATGCAAATTTCCAAGGGGTGCTGGAGCCTATCTTTATCTAGACTGGTCTCCAGTCAGTTGTAGGCTACATGTATGGGCTTAATCATAAGTAGTATTGAGTTAGAGGAATTGAAATAATGTTCTACGATTAATTTGTGAACAAATTTTATTACTCACACCAGGCTCTGGAAAGGATTAAGGTTTATGTAAAGAAATCTTTTTAAATTGTTGTAAATTTTCTCTGTAGCCGGACACCCAGACACTTTAGTAGACAAAGCGAAAAGAGAGAGTTTGCATTCCACTCAGAGGGGGGCCCAGGTACTCGGATACACCAAACAGGACGAATATTTTCCTGGATTTCGCTCATCGCTCGTAAGGTGAACCTTTGCTCCCATAAAGAGACTCATTTTTTCTCGTGGCAATGTTCATATTGGGAAGAACTCGTAAAAAGACGTATATTTGTATCAAGAAGGTCTGCTGTAATTCCATTTTTTTTAACCTTCTCTTTCAATTTCAAAATGATAAGAATGACTGTTTATGTTAGACATGGGCAAACTTCGGCCCGCGGGCCACACTCGGCCCGCTAGGCCTTTTAATCCGGCCCGCCGACGTTGTCCAAATAGTTTGTTTTTTTTTCCCCCAAGATGGCGCCGTCACGCGGAAGCCAGTGGCAGTAGCTCTGTCTACTCTTATTTGTTTTTCATGTTTTACAGGCCCTCTATCTTTTTTTAAATTACATTTTAATATTTCTTCATACATTCATTTTTACTTTACTTGTACTTTATCCTTTTTACTTTAATGATGAATGATGAGTATGTTAAGACTTTAGTCCTTTTTTCTGTTTATGTTTCATGAACTGTTAACGGATGCAGTTTTTTTATATGTATCATATCTTGTGCTGATACGGCCCATCTGTCGAATTTTTAAAGTCAATGTGGCCCCCGGGCAGAAAAGTTTGCCCACCCTTGGTTTATGTGATCAAAGGTGAACGGCATTTGTTTTCCTCTAAAAATCCAATGTAAAGTCTGCTACATATATATGTTTTTTGTTTGTCATTATGCATCTTTAGCGACGCGATTCACTCAAAAAAAAAAAAGTGTTGCATTTTGTATTCACAATGCATTGTTAACCATATATAATAAGCAGATGACAATTTGTGGCTTTCTCCTTGTCCAGCTCACTTCATTTAGTCTCTCACTGAAGCAATCAATGCAGTCTTAATTGTTTGCTGTTAGCCTTAGCGCCGCTCTAATAGATCTGTATTTGTCTGTTTGCAGAAGGAGGCCATTGTGTTGAATAATACATGGGCCATTGCAAATCTTTGCCAAATGAATTATGGACACACTGGGCTGAGGCACAAATTTGCTCTGACGAGCTGCGGATAAAAAAAAATTAAAAAAAGAAGGTAGGCGGAAGGAAAAAAAGTCCATTCTGACATGTCCTCCTCACCTTTATTGGATTAGATGCATAAGACGAGGATGGATTCTGTGTGGTGAATTAAATGTCTCTTTTGGTAACCCTTCCTAACTAAATGGACCATGAACGGTTCTATTTATACTCACAGATTGACATATCTCTTTAAACTTCTCCTATGAAGATGGACAAAAGTATTTTTTTCAATATTGGGTCATTGCAAGGGTGGTATTTGATGTGAATTAATCCACTAGATTTGGTGGAAGCAATTTATCGACTGTGGTTTAAATCTTTCAAGCCTTTTTTTGTCGGAAAGACCAAGAGCGGGTAAAATCCACTTGTTGGTTATCCTTTTGTGTGGAGATATGCCATATCCAGGTTCGGAGGTTGAAGCAAAAATGCCCCAAGTGTATTTGTAGGTCAAGAAGTTCTAAAAATAGCAGCAAGATGGAACATTTGCCTCACAGTTATAAAAATATGACTTAGAATGGGATTTGGATACAGCTTGGATAAACTACAGCTCATCTGAGAACCCAATGAGCATTAGGAGAAGGAATAGATCCTTAACACTCAATGGTTATTTGTATTAGCTGAACTTGAATTCCAACTTATTTTGTTCCCAGCATTTGCCTTTTTTTGGGTAAATTCAACACTGTAAGGGTTGGATCTGCATACATAGCACACCTAAAAATAGCCAAAAGCTCGTCAAGTGCTTCTTTTTTACGTGGTTCCCATTTTCTGTTTGAAAGACCATAGCGGAATCAGATGGTTTCTGATGTTTGGTAGATGCGGGCCTTGTGTTGAATGTTTTTTATCCTGGGGTGTGCTTTAGGGCAAAGAGGACTGAAACAGAGCGTCACCTTGAAGATATGCAATGAGCAGATATATCAGGAGTGAAGTCAACCCCTCGGGAGAAAGTGTATGTTGTCAAAGGAACCGCAAAAATAAAATAAAACAAAAAAAAAAAAGGTCTTTCATATTCATGGAAGAAAAAAAAACAGAACAAAACAGTTCTGTACTGTACAGAAGCTGCTCTAGTTTTAGGGACACGTTTGCCTGCTGCCAGTACATTCTCAACTATGCAAATCACACCCTATTTGCCTTGCTTGAATAAGCAACCCTATTATGATTATCAGCATAAAAGAAAAATCTAAATGGGGGTTATTTTACCTCTCCCAGAGGGAAGTGTGCAAATTAACAAATGATAAAAATCAATGCAACATTCTTTGCTTCTCTATTTCCCCGTCTCTTTTCCTCACACAAGCAAATTAATGAGCTTGAAATATGTCTTAATGATATGTATGCTTTATTGTGTCGTTGTCTAATTGTGCTTTCCTAAAGAAATGTATTCAGTGTGTTTGAGAAGACAACTTGCTTGTACGGGTTAATTATGAAGAAAGTGTTGCATCTTATTACACTCCATATTTTCGGTATTTTTCACATCATTAGTGTGGCTTCTGTTATGATTATGCTTAACGGCCTGTTTTTTTTTCTCTCCCCCTCCAGCTGCTGCATCTCTGGAGGCAAAGACTTTGTTTTGGAGAAAAAGAAACACACCACCTTCACCAAGGTTGATTGCAGAATGTTTCTACTGGCTTTTATAGTTGATATTTCACCTTGGAGATTGGCTAACAACCTATCTCAGAGTGAACCCGGCCTCCTGTCCAGTATCGACAAGATTCAGCACACCAGTGATCTACTTGTGGAATAAGCGGTATGGAATTTGTCTAAATCAAGAACAATTTACTTGTAAATTTGCAATGCTGCTAAATTGTTTTGAAAGCCAAGGAAGTACAAATCCTTGGTAAAATTGTTTAGAGGTGCGTCGGGATCAATATATGGTGGCAAATATTTAGACTCACTGCCAATGTTTTGGTGTAGTACAGCTGTACGCTATTGTAGCTACAACCCAAAAAAAATAAACAATATGACATTAGTAGCTTCCGGCCTAGAGCTTTGATGTTGTGATACTATAAAAGCATTCAATTGAACTTGTCCCTTAACCTTTTCAGGGACAATGGTCATTTTTCATTCGAAATAATTAGTGCATCTCTTATATTAGTCTTATATGATTATAGGGATTTATAAGTTACCACGATGTTAATATACAAACAATTGTTAATTCGAAATCCCAGGACATCTCAAGAAAAAAAACCTATCATTTGAGAACGAAAGGGTTAAACATACATAGATACACATAGATATACATGCATGCATACGGTAGGTCTTATCACACAGCCATTTTTTTTGTTAAAGAGCCTGACAGCTGATGGGAGGAAGGATCTGCGGAAGCACTCCTTCCTGCATTGAGGGTGGCGTACTCTTTTGCTGAAAGAGCTTCGGAGGGACTCTACAGACTCAAGCAGGGGATGGTAGGTGCTGTCCATGATGGACATCATCCTGGTCAGCATCCACTCTCCCACTTTCACCCAGAACAGGACAAAGGACAGCCCAGAACAGAGCTGGCCCTTTTGACAGGCTTTTTCAACCTGTCCCTGTCCCTCTCCGTGCTCCCGCATCCCCAACAGACTACTGCATAAAACAATGTAGATACTTCAAACCTTGGAATAAATTCAGGTTTCATATTTTCAATCATTCATTCATTCATTCATCTGCCGTATCACACATACTCGTAAGGGTTGCATGGGTTGCTGGAGCCTATCCCAGCAAACTTTGGGCGATAGGCAGACTGCATCATAGACAGGTCGCCAGTCAAAAAGACACAAAAAGACAGACAACTACTCGCATCCCCAATCATACCACCACCTAGCGGGAATCGATCCCAGGCGAGTGAAATCCTGCACCACCAGGTGGCCTATTTTCAATCAATCATTTAAATTGATTTATCAACAATAATGCAAGTAGCATTGTATACGTTATTATATTTTCATGTGGCCCAGCATCGGAGTGATTAGTGCATCAGCCTGAGATCTGGAGTCCTGGATTCGAATCCAGGTCGGTCCAACTGTGTGGAGTTTGCATGGTCTCTGGTGTCACCCGCCTTTGGCCCAGCTGAGATAGGCTCCAGCACCCCCGCGACCCTTTTGAGGATAAAGTGGTTCAGAAAATGAATAAATGAATATCATTAAACAAGGCTACACTCCCCCAAAATAAGATGGAATTGGTTCCATCACCCACCACCTTGACAAGCCTATTTGGTCTTGAAAATGAATCAATTAAAATATATAGATCTTATTTGCATCTGGTTTAAACTTTAGTTTATAAACTTGCTTCTTGACTTTCATCTTAATCCATTAATGTGACAACTTTAATATATGATCATGACCAGTCTACATATCCAGGAAGGTGAGATAATGGTTTACGGAATAGACAGACACCATGAAAATAAGAGTGGGAAGGCAAAGGAGTACAGAAGGGAAGGGTGCTACTGCACTGCTGAATTTTAATGAGTACCGTGGGGAATTTCTTTCTCACAATTTCCCATCTTGCTCCTTTTCCCTCCTGCAGATGTACTGCTGTCTGCTACAAGTTTTTTTTTTTTTGAAAGCTTGTATTGCAGTGTGACTTTGCACAACATGGATTTAATAGGTAGAATGGCATTTGGATTATCTGTTAGTACAGCAGCAAACAACACCTCGGCAGCTTTGTGGAAACTAGCACATATCTAACTTTCACGCCACGACTGATCTGTGAATTATTCATTCTTTTCATTAGAATGTCCCAGAAATCATCACAGACACGCAAACTGCCTGTGTTGTTGTCTTCCCTCCCGCTTTGAGGCTCGCTAGCCCGCCCGTGGCTTTTCCACACTGCATGTACCTCATTTCTGTCCCCAGAGAGGACTTTATTATGATTTGCTCCGACAGCAAAGTACACAGATAAAAGATAATTGCCCGCCTTGACTCCTCTATTGATATGAAAATAGCATTTAAATTATTCAGGCATTTTAAAGGTTAGGTAAAGGATATTACTGGTAGACAGACGTAGGTAGCTTTGGGGGAGATGAGCAACAAAAATTAAAATAAAATATAAAAAATTGCCTGAAGTGGCTTTAAAAAAAAACTAATTTGCTGTCCAGGTGACAGAAACATCTTGTGAATTAACCACAGAAGCTTCTCAGGGGAACTGTAACATGGCAGTGGAAGTCAATTATTAAGTAGCAAATTAAAAACAGAAACATAAAATTCACTTGTAAATGATATCCATACCACAACTAAGATCAAATCCTCATCTCCTGTCTAGTCCGACACAGCATTTCCTGCTCCGAGCAGTGCAATTCAATAATAAAGCGTGTCTTCCCGTCCAGGATGGAACTGGGCGGGGGTGTCGGGTTTGAATCGGGGTCAGTTCTTTGGGGACGCCGCCTGGTTTGAATTACCTGTTCTGCTGTTGCCGGTGCGTTATCCCCCCAGGACTCGCTCCCTGATCACAGTGGGGGATTTTGGGATAAACAGCAGAGGGGAGAGGTTATCAAGAGCCCTTTTCTGCTTCTCTCACATTACCTCAACGGCAGCATGTATCACGAAGAGATTTTGTTATGCCTGCAGACAAGATTGAAATGCATTGGGAATGTTGGTGTGCACGCTGTGTGGACAAAACAATGCCACTTCACATCCACAGCTTGGACTGCTTACACGCACACGTTTTCCTTCTCTGAACCGCCGAATTGTCTGGGCTCAATCCTCTCTTTGCTTTCAAAAGCAATTACAAATAGAAAGGTTTACTGATTTTTGCTACTTTCAACCATAAAGCCTGAGGGAGATGAATGGATGGATGGATGGATGTTTCATTACATTCATATAAGACGTGGGTCTCAAACTTGCGGCCGTGGGGCCAATATTATGCGGCCCCCTATTTGATTTCCAGTTGTAAGTGTTGCCCACACGTATTTTACCATAGGCAATAGAATGAAAATGCTTGTAGCCCCTCCTATTTGAAATAGATTCTACACCTTTTGCATATCAATTTCACTCTTTTACTAACTACCACAACACATACTCTGTGATTTTTGACCTGCTGTCAATGAGTTAAGCGAATTATGCATTTTGAATGTGTTCACTGACATGAACTAAATGGGTTAATCACAGAAACATAGTTATCTTGCTATTTCTGATGACCAGAAGGACAAATTTAGTTATATAACTAGCTATTCATCAATTCATTATCTGAACTGCTTCATCCTCAAGTTTCACAGGGGGTGCTGGAGCCTATCCCAGCCAATCTCAGGGTACGAGAAGTCAGACAACCATTCATGTGCACATTCATAACTAGGGGCAATTGAGAGGGTCCAATCCGCCTATTATGCATGCTTTTGGAATGTGGGAGGAAATTGTAGTACCTGGAGAAAACCCACGCAGGCCTGGGGAATTCCACACAGGTGGACTGATCTGGATTCGAACCCAGGTCCTCAGAACTTTGAGACAGACGCATTGGGAAGCTTGAACAACACTAGACTTTTGATGTTTTAGATTTGAGCTGAGAAGTATGTGTACTTCATAACTGTATGTTTTATTTGCATTTTATTTTGGATTATTAAAACGCATCTGAAGGGTAAGATAGAAATCCTCCTCAATTCTGGAATCACATGCAAAATGTTGACTTGAAAACAATATTTTGCTTTAGTTTCAGAGTGACTGGTTTTTATCCATTTGTATTTATTTATGTACAACTACTGCAATCAATGACAGATTATATTGTGCACCGTCAATCTACTTCATGTACTTTAAATATAATCTTCTGATACATTCAGATTGTTGGTTGCACTCGTCCTAATCACCACCTCCAAATGTAAATATATGGTTGTCATTTTAAAAAACTCTATGATTCCCACAATTGAATGAATTAATCAAGACAAATAGATCTTGCTTCCATCTTTTTTTTTTTTTTTTTACAGATACAAGCTATGGCCACATCCCACACATTACTCAGATATTTCTCAAATATGAGGAGCTTTGATTTACTAGCCCAACCAGGGATTTACACGCCTGTAAGGATGCCAATGTATTCATGAAAAGGGAGAAGCAAAACAAAAAGGGATCAAGCATGACTCCTTTCCATTGGCACACTTATTGTATCTCTTTAGGTTTAGTCATTTTAACACGTTTCCTGAAAAAAAAAAAACAATAACAAACAACTACGGAGTTAAGCTTTCTGTCAAGACTCAGACTCATCAAACATTGGCAATGTGCACAGTGCATAATGAGTCAATGACTGATTAGAAAATGCTGATTTTCCTGCATCGTTTAGGAGCGTTCTGAGTAGGCCATCTCAGTTTAACAATGCTAATTATCCAGGTTTAAATATTTATCGTGACTACAAGATGTTAATCTGCTTCTGACATGTAGCTGGCAGGGTTGACTTGTTTTGTGTCTTCATGCTAATGTCATCTTCTCTGAAAAAGATGTAACTGATGATGGGCTAAGCCACAGGATAAAAAAAAATGTTGTCAGTACCATCTCAATGCACCAGCACATCTCATTCTCATCTGTTTCCATTGAGTAGTCACCCACCCTCAGGTTTTATTCTTCTAATAAGGTCGGTTCTCTCAGTAACAGCTTTTGTATCCCAGTGTTGACACGCCTCTCCCACATTCACTGAAAGTAGAAAGTATTTGGTGCTTATTCATTTCCCCTCTGACCAAATTCACTAAAGGCCTCATCATTTTTGAAACTCCCAGGTCTATCTTCACCGAATATGATTTTAGATTAGAATTTTATTTTATCCCGTATTCGGGAAATGTCCTTGGTTGAAGTAGCAAGACAGACACACAAGACATTGTAGACCTAGGTGGAGCCAAACACATGGATTTTTTTTGAATGAAGAGTGTTAAGTTTGAGAGATTTTCGTCTGATCTGAACATGGTTAAAGATTAACTGGACATGCCAAACCAATGACAACTGACAGGAAATGAGGCATTCTGCACATTGCACATTATGTGCCACATACTACTACTTGTAATTTACAAAAACGACCTTAAAATTACACCAAAATACTATCATTTCAAAGCCATGAAGGTAAGCACAGTTTAAACTTGTAATATTTACGTTTCTGTTACTTTAAAGGTTCAACAACATAAGCTTCTGATAAGCGTCATTCACTCAACATGTTTCCAAGTTTTCAAATCATTTTGGTGAGGAGTACAAAGAGGCCCATTGTGATATTAGCATTTTTCTTTTTCATTTATTGACGTAGAGAAAAAAATCCTTCTTAAAAAACAGTAGACATTTCAATTACTCTCTAAAATCAACTGAAAACGGCACTGCCATTCTTTCTTAAGATATTCTGTTGAAATCATGTCAATGAAATTCAAGTGCTCATTGAGACATAAGTATTGTGAATTTCCTAAGTAAAGACGTTACTGTAGTACTGCCTCTACTTGGAAAAGTAATTCATCCAAAACTGGTTTTGTAACTTGGATTTATCTTAAGTAGAGACCTATTTTACATTAAATCAGCCTAATTCTTTCCACAATTTTGAATAGTGTCCCCTAACTACTTTAATAATTATATTAGCATACCAATTCCCTATAAAATATGGCATATTCTTGCATTTATTTTATCTTTTAATTCGTATAGCCAACATATCAGGTTGAATGTTTGATTCTCTTTTAATGAGAAAACATTTCTGGAGGCAATCAGATTTTAGTTCATGATTAGAAATGATCTGTTTTCCTGAAAAAGTAATAATAAATTAACCACAGATAATTTAGGATTTAAAAAGGGGGCAGGAAATTACTTTTTCAGTAAGCCCTGTTAGCTTTAAATCACTTAAATGTCTGAATATATAAATGTTTTATTGATATTTAAATTATGACATTTTTTGTTTGACAATCTTAAACAGTAATGTATTTAAACAAAAGCATTTTTGAAAAACTTTCACTGTTCCTATTTTTCTGTGTCATGGCCTTCATTTCAAAATGAATTGAATTGAATTTCCTCCTGAAAACTTGGCAGACAACTCCCTATGACGATATGATGAGTTTTTTTGTTATGTTTCTAACAATCATTGTTGAAAGATTCCATATATAAGTCGCTATAAAGTCTATATGCAGTTCAAATGATGACAGTATATGTCAAAGTACAATCCAAGCATGAAGTAAAAGCAATTGTCTATAGAGCTCTAAGAGAAGATTGTCTTTTGGTACAAATCTCGGGATTGTAACAGAAAAAAAAATCCTACTTTAAAGGTTCCAAGCAAATCCAGGTGCTTCAGCTGAGTATTCACTATTCAGCAAAGGCTGTGAACACCAACTATATGTGCACATTTTATGTTTTAATTACAGCTAGTAGTGTTTCAAATGTTGAGGAGACCATGATTTTATTCCATTGGTGGATAAGGTTGTATAACTAAGACAATGTGGAAAAAGTAAAAGACGAAGCATACTTTCTGGATGCGCTCTATCCATACAAGTAAGAATTTGATAAGGGGGCAAATACTTTTTCACAGCACCGTAGGCGCGTACATGAGCATGTATGGCGGCGGGTTCAGTGAGGCCAGCCCAGTCTGAGATCTGAAGAGGCCTGCGGGAATGTTCTCTGCCTTTGAAGCCTTGGCTGTGTGCGCTCGACAAATATCAGGTCCAGAATGAAGGGAATGTGGCTTCATCCCAGTCCTGTTTTATTAAGGGATCCCCTTCTTCTTTTCATCTTCCTCTCTCTGTTGTTGTTGGGGATGAAGTAGGCACATCCATACTGATGAGGAAAGTTGGGCTTGAGCTCTTCTCTTACAGTCACAACACATAAAGTAGGCTGACCGAATGCAGGATGTTTGGCTATTAGCTAAAATACGTATAAACATGTCCATGTATTTGTAACTTACCCCACCGCTTGTACAACTGTAAAGTAAATAACTGTTAACAGGACAACATTGAAGAAGTTACATAACAGCTCATATAAACCATTTAAATTAGATTAGATGACTTTATTCATCCCGTATTCGGGAAAGTTCACTGTTACAGTAGCAAGATGGTGAGAATACAGACACAGAAAAAGACATTTTAGAGAAAAAACTAATTCCCAACATGACTTTATTGTCCGAACATTCAATACGCTGTATTATTACTGTGACACAGCCTCAGTTATTTATTTGGGATCCAGAGTTTTAAACCTTTTGTAGTACACAAAATAGATAAGCGAGTACTCTAGAAAACAGATAATACCAGTTAAAAGTTGTTGGTCTCAGCTGAAAAAAAAGATTGCTAACATGCTGAAAATGTTTGGGAATTTGGGAACCAAAATTGTTCAGATAGACATTTTGAATGTAATGTACAATACTACAAAACTGGAAGGTAGTAGGGAGGGATCAATATGATGTAATGAGAAGATGTTTGATTCTTCTCTGTATGATATGTAATCACTCCTTCATTTGATTCTATTTGAATAGAGGAGGGAATCTATGGCCGGTGAAATCTGATATTAAAATCAAATGCTTTTTGCCTATTGAGTAGCATACTCCTATCACTGTTCTCTCAATCATTTATTTATAATTTACTCCCTACTCATGACACATTGTCATATTCATCATAGACGCCAGTATTAAGTGTTTAATTGTTTTTCCTCCAAATAGTTGCCCCAATTTTTCCTCATTTAAAACAATATAACTTCACTGTTGCTATTGATTTTATTAGATTGTGCTCAGCGAAGCATTCATTCAAGCCTCAGCTGCTATATTAAGCAGTCATTTCCCACAATGGATGATCCACTTTCCCTGCCTTCCGCTGCAATTTGGTTGGCTCTAATGGGCTGTGCATTACTCAAACACCACATTGATTGCACAGTAGTGGATTTTAAAAGGAGTGTTTGAATGTGGTTGTCACAAAAGCGCCTAGTTTTTGATTGACTGATTTTTATCTCGATTGGTCCAACCTAGTAGTTTAAGCCACTTGTCCAAGCTAAAGAACATTCAACCCTGCTGTGAAGAAGGCCAAAGGATTTGGCAGTGTGAAGCTCGATATTGCAATTTTAAATCTCGGACTATTGGAATTGATCAACAGCAAGGTTCAGCGGTTTGTTCGCCCATGCATCACACATTGCATGTCTTTCATTCTAGTGTGACGTGACTACGTTTGATTTCCAACCTTAAGTATGTTGTTGAAATCAGTGCCGCTTTAGCAGGGCCAGTTCAAATTATTTCATTGGCTGGGTTGGTTTTCCCATCACTTGTGGTGCACCGGATTCCCGCTACGCTATCTGCAATTGGCATCCTATTTCAGCAAGTGCCAATAAATTACTGTGCGCTGCAATCAGACAACTGAACATGGGTCGATAACATTTCCTCTGGACATACCTCTTTAAATATAGAAAAGCTCAAGTCATAAAACCTCTAAAAAAACGGGAACACACACAATTCATAGCTGCAGTAGAGAGACAGTTGAGTATTTTGCATTTTAAATCATAATTGTTCTAAAGTTGCTTGATCTTGGCATCCTTTCTTTGAATGGGTTTGAATCTCGGCTGTTGCTTGAGCACATTGCCGTTGTGTCCTTGGTCAAGACATTTCTCCTAATTTTCCCATGTGCAAAAAAAGAGGGCTTGGTGATGGTCAAAAGCTCTTTTAATGGAAATCGGTAGCCTCACAGTGGTCAATCTTCCCATTTGTAATAAAAGTATCTTAACCTCGTAGCATGTTGTGAATTAATAATGTAATGTACAGTGCCCATCAGTGTCCTGAAAATTGCTATATTCCCCAATTCAGTTTCCATCTTGGCTATCCTCACAAGGGTCACATGGGGTACTGGCATACTGCATGTTTTTGAGATGTGGGAGGAAACCAGAGTACTCAGGAAAAAAAAACACAAGACCAGGGAGAACATGCAAACTCCACACAGGAAATTCCAGACCTGGGATAGTACCCTCGATGTCAGATCTTTGAGACCCACACATTCACCACTTGTCCACTGTGTCGCCGTTAAAGGAACATCCTGACTTTCAGTATTGGTGGTAACTTGTATGCCTAATTTTTTTAGACTGTTGTTTGTTTGACAAGTACTATTGAACAGTGAGATGCCGTCTGTTGTGCAACATCTCACAATATATATATATATATATATATATAAATATATATATATATATATATATATATATATATATATATATATATATATATATATATATATATATATATATATATATATATATATATATATATATATATATATATATATATATATATATATATATATATATATATATATATATATATATATATATATATATATATATATATATATATATATATATATATATATATATATATATATATATATATATATATATATATATATATATATATATATATATATATATATATATATATATATATATATATATATATATATATATATATATATATATATATATATATATATATATATTTTTTTTTTTTCTTCAGCATAGTTAATCTACTTTTAAGTACTACATTTTTGATTACAGATTGAAATCCACATTTGTGTTTCCGCTGATTGTTTCTGCTCTTAGGTTGTGACTCTAATTAAGGCCCATTTGTTTTGACAAACAAACAAAAAATGAGCTCCTTAAGACATAAAAATAGGACAAGAAGGGCACTGGAGAGAACAAAGTAGACCAAATGAGACTTTTATTAAACATAAACAAACAAAGGTGTCTTATGTGGAGTAAAACATGCATCTGTTTATTGTCGTAAATAGCATCCTGGATACATACATTTAAAACAGATATGTCTGAGTTTTCCTTTACATGTCTGTGACTATGCATCCATAGTAGAAGGTTATGGCTTCCCAAACTGCTCTCTGTCAAATGTAAAGGGACAAGTGACTGATTTATAGCCTCAAACACATGTAAATAGATCAGAATCTGCCTCCTGGCTTCAATTATGGTGTTTCTTGTCCTCTAAGCTTCCCTTGGTGTCGAGAGGAGAATTAGCTGTGAGCCTCATCATGTATTCAGAGATGTTATGGCTTCTGTGCGCCTGCACTGCATAGATTACCACCAAAGACCAAAAGGGAAGCTACATGTTGGCTAAGGCTCTATGAGCGTCGCTGTGATGGATGAGAAGCCCAAGTGTCATTAGCAACGTCATGCAGTGAATTGGGTCGTAGATTTCCAAAAAGAAAAGAAAAAGGGAAAGCTGTGCTCCTTTCTGTTAGGACATGTAGATGTGTGTAGTGGACAACAATCTCATTGTGCTGCTATTTTCAGTCTACTGCCTATGTGGTCATCGTGGGATGTTCACACCCGAGTTCGCCTCTATTAAGCTCAAGAGGGATAGGGAGCATTTGAACAGACCATAAATTGTCATGCAGGCTGCCTGCTAGTTTCATTCCCCCCCGACAGCCTGGCATATAAAATCGCTGCCAGCCTGCCGCGCTGCAATCGACCCGTCCCAACACTTTCAACTGTGAAGCGCAATTAACAGCATAGATCACTCACATGGTACCAAAGCTCATTTTCATAATTTTCCCTTTATTATCTGAGGAGAATATTAAGGAGGGAATATATTTATGTACCAGCTGCCAATGTTAACAGCTTACTAACTGCCTGCTCGATGATTAATAAGCTTACAGCAGATGCTAATGAAGCGAAGAGTGAGTTTCAAAGGTGCTCGTGTGGCAGGGATTGTATTTTTGCAGCTTAATTACAGCCATAATTATGCACTTGTTGCATCTGCTTTGGTGCAAATGCAATTAATTGCTGGCGATGAAATATGTAGCTGCTAATGGATGACAAACTGTTGTGGAGTGCTGTCACTCGCAAAGTAATAAAGAACTATTTCACCTGAGTTGATTTTTGCAGCTCATAGATATCTTCATGCAGATTTGGCAGAGTAACCAAACAACAGCTACTCATTTTCAGCACATAGAGGAGCTTGCGACACTCATTAACTGAAGATAAATGTTATTACATCTTTTAGTTTACAGCTAATAAACAGCTCTGAAGTCACTGTATTGTTATTCATACGCTAAAAGCGTGATTAGCCCGACAATGTGTGATAAAGCTTCTTTCTGCAGTTTATTTAATTGTGTCTATGATGCTGTGGCTATGCTCTATTTATTTTGCTGCTTAACTAAAACAAAAGGCTGGGTTCAACAGTGGCAGAGACTCATGAAATATTGAGCAGAGTGGAAGACTGAGCTGCACTCCAGAGACATTGCTCCCAAGCTTTGCCACACAAAGACGGACGGGCAAGTGTGCAAGCCTACGTGAGTGTTTTCCTTCACACTTGTTCCGTGTTAGTGCCAAGCCTGTGAAAAGAACACAGCTTTGAGGCTATGAATAATTTCCTGTGTTTATACTTTCTATGCCCCCAGAGTTGCCATTCCCTTTCTCAGCGGAATGATTCCATTCCACCATCCCACAGATTGAACTCAAATTTATCACTGGCAACAATTGTAATCATTATGGCACTAACTAAATATAATAGATCCAAAAAATAGCATTTATTGCAAATGTTTTAAATTAAGAATGAATGCAGGTTAAGCTATGGCCATATTTTACGGACTATAAATCACACTTGTTTTCATAGATATCAAATTTTTAAAAAATGCCTTCCCTAAAATGCGACTTATATACACTTTCTTTTTCATCTGCATTGTTTGGCAGATAGGGCTTAGAGTCTGAAAAATGCAGTAACTATTTAAATGAAAAATAGAAGATAAATACCGCATACTGGTTTCCACTTCAACTTGTACCTTTTACACGTATTTTATACGTTTTTTTGCCATTTCAAATCATGTACGCCGGCGTACACCAACTTTAGTACGGGGAATTTTTTAAAAATTTTTAAATCGCCAATATTTATGAAAACCGATCTCAACAAGACCGTTTTGGCTAAAATTCAGATAGTCTCGTAGGCTGGCAGCCAACGACGCTACTGTCATCGATCGTTACTATTGTCACGGTATATCAGCAAAAATTATCCTCAATCGTATATATTTTTTTAGCGGTGCTTACAGCAATATCGATAGAGTAAATATTGTGGAAGCAAGCATGGAGGAGCCACTTAGTAAGAAACGAGTTATCGCGAGTAAACATGCGTCGTACGGTGTTTGTACGTTTTTTGGGGGGTTTGTATGGGGAATCATAATCATTTATAAGGGCAGTTATCGGCAGAGGTTGACAGGTATGCCACTTTAATAATTTGTGTAGGGATTTTTAATAAGCGTTAATTTCCTGATGATTCAGAATTCTTTGAACCTATGATATAGGCCATCACTACTGCTTTTCAAGTGGTGTCCAAATTGAATTCTAGCCCTGGAATGACCCTGTTTGTTTTGTTGTTAAAATTGTTTATGTCTTTTTAGTAGAAATGGATTGGATGTCTATCGCCGCCAATGACAATGAACGTTTTTTTAATACATTGCATTGTTATGACAAGACTTGTGTCCTGCCTTCTTGGAAAGATCATCCCTAGAAAAGGTCACTCAGTCTCAGGGTACTTTCTAGTTAATGTTAAATGTTTCATTCATACAAATGAAAATGACTCATCCTTAAGACACAGTATGTACATCGTTAGCCATTTTGTACTGTATGACCGTGTGGTGGAATTAGGCCGATAATGTTTGAGTTGGTGATATGGGGATGACTAAAGACTAAGATTTAGATTTGAAATGGCATTCAGCACTCCTTAAAAAAATAAATAAATAAAGAGCAAATGGTCAATAAACTGCCCCCAGGATAACAGGACTGTAAGTATTCCCAAATTATACACAATTGCAGTACACTATCAACAAGTACTACCTTGGGCAACCTCATTTCAGCTCATTAATTTGCTAACATTGGCTATTCTGCAAGCTTCCCCTCATAATGGCGTGTATTTATACCAACAGATGTTCAAGGGATGTGTTAGAGAAAGTAATACAGGGACCAATTAGGCAGTGCTGCAGGGATTTTACAGTTCATACTATTCAGGAAAATTGTCCTTTTATGTTAACAATTTTTCAATACATTTTACAAAGAATATGCTCACTCCCAGGATTTCAGAGTCGCTCAACAGAAACATGTGTATAATGTATGTGTTTTATTGAGGTCGTTAATGGAAGTATGCTCTTTAACTTTAAATTATTAATCTATTGACTCAAGTAGCTATTTATTCACATCCTCTTATTTTGCTATTAATGCAAAGTAGGCCAGCTGTGGTACACCACAAACCCGCATAAATTACAGGTTATTAAAGTATTCTTCAAAGGATTAGATGCCTGATTACAGTGTGAGTTGTGCGTAATGGCCTTGTAGGGATGGGTATGAGGGGTCTATATTTTTGATATTTCATTTTCAAGGTACAATCGCACCTTCAGTTAAACTCTCCTTTTGTGCCATAAGGTTTGTACGATGTCATGAATTGACCATGGATATGTATAAGAAATAAAGGGCAATTGGATAATGAACATACACATTCATTTAGACATGTTAAATGTGTGTCTGGCATGGTGGGAGTTCAATTTGTACAGTAAATCTCATTAATAAGTAGAGCATGGTAGGCTGATTGGACACTCTAAATTGCCCCTAAGTATCAGTGTGAATGGTTGTTTGTCTCATAGTGCCTTGCGATTGGCTGGCCATTAATTCAGGGTGTCCTGCGCCTCTGGCCCAAAGTCAGCTGGGACATTCTCCAGCACCCCCTGTGACACTAGTGAGGATAAAGTGGTTCAGAAAATGAGATGACTTTGTGTCCAATCAGTTAATTTGATGACAGGTCACATGCTAAACAACGTTGTTTTGTAGATGAAGTACTGCAACCTCATGTTAAAAAAAAGAAGAAAAGACTAGTTTAATTTCCCAAGTTACACCTCTTACTATTACTTTGATTTGTTAATGTAAGACAGCAGAAGGTAAGCACAGAAGAAGTCAAGGAGCTAAAATCCCATGCGTCAATATGCCTATCATGTATATGTTAGTGTGTGCAGCTGGTAATGCTTCACATTCTGCCCTTGGTGTATGACAAAGTCAGGGAGGTGGTCGTTAATAGCTTTCCTCCACCTGTTTATTCATCCCAAAATCTTTCACTTAAAGGACGAATGAGATTAAGTTCTCCTCAGGCATCCCACTTTTCATAAACCTTCTGACCTTTGAGGATTGGGTGTGCAATACTAAATCAACTGAAGGCTTTTTAAATTCCAACTATCTATTCAAGCATTAGCAAAAGATCAGCTTCAAAAACTTTAATTGTTCATTAAACGGCACTAATAATTTATTAATGAAACATGTTTTGCGGAAATACTTCTAACACTAGTGTTGAACTGGTTAAGCTGAGATTTAAAAATTGATTGTTAGGTTTTAGAGGCTGTGTGTTGTTTTGACCTTTTTAACAACAGATGCCCAGACCTCCACCAATCAACCAGGAATGAGATAAGTTCTTTATCTTTGTTCATATTGCCAGAGCTCAGTAGGCTTCCTCCTTTACGGTTTGAGAAAATAAGGATCAGCCTTTACTACACGTACATTTATTTACTAAAATAACATGCACTTGATTGCACTCAACTTTCATCACTTGTACTACATGTGCATTATAACTATGTGTTTTTGTGTGTGCTAAAACAACTAAGCACATGTACTATCTTGTAGTTGTAGTATAAGTAAGTCTACTTATACTGTACCATACTATACAAGTACCTGTAGTATAGGCAAGTGTACTTATACTACAAGTACATGTAGTAGTATAAATAGGTCTACTTATACTACAAGTACATGTAGTAGTATAAATAGGTCTACTTATACTAGAAGTACATGCAGTAGTATAAATAGGTCTACTTATACTAGAAGAACATGTAGTACAAGTGAGTCTACCTATACTATGCTACTTTAAGTAAGTCTACTTATACTACAAGTACATGTAGTAGTATAAATAGGTCAACTTATACTTGAAGTACATGTAGTAGTATAAATAGGTCTACTTATACTAGAAGTACATGTAGTACAAGTAAGTCTACCTATACTATGCTACTTTAAGTAAGTCTACTTTTACTACAAGTACATGTAGTGGTATAAATAGGTCTACTTATACTAGAAGTACATATAGTACAAGTAAGTCTACCTATAATATGCTACTTTAAGTAAGTCTCCTTTACTACAAGTACATGTAGTAGTATAAATAGGTCTACTTATACTAGAAGTAAATGTAGTAGTATAAATAGGTCTACTTATATTAGAAGTACATGTAAATCTACCTATACTATGCTACTTTAAGTAAGTCTAATTATACTACAAGTACTAGTACTAAAGGTATGCATACTAGTGCTACGAACACATCCATGTGCATTTACTTGTAGTTTAAGAATGTGTACTTGTAGTATTACATTTACCAGCACAGCAAAGCTTCCCACTAAATTCCTCTAGATATGCTATTTTAGTTTTTGATTAAAATTCAACAGTGGTATGATAATGCAAATCTATTAGCCGAAAGGAGAAGAGGCTATAGTGCGCTTCAATGTGTTGATTGTGGTTCGAGTATCATTTTGGGCCAAAAATATTACGTCTTGCCCTGTTAAACTTTAAATCAATTTGGGCAATAAAAAGCGCAGTTTCAATTTAGTCGATGGTACATTCCGTTCTCCCATTTCTTGCAAGGTTATCCGTAGATACTCATAAATATACAGTGAATCTCCAGAGGGAACAGTTTGAGAGTTCAATGACAAAACATAACTAAAAATATGGGACCGAGCTATAAATAAACAAAGAGCAATATCCTGTGTTATAAATATATAATTTTTGTCTTTAATAACTATTGTGGCCCAAGGGATGGTCTACAAATGGCACAGGGAGCACTGATATTTGAATATTACTGCTACTGAATTATTAAGGCACCCACCAGACTGGTGTATCTCCTCTCTGGTGATTGGCTCTACCGACACCTTTTTGGGAGCCCGAGGTCGAATTCAAATAATCAGCACAGATGAAATGGACACCTCTCACGAGGCTCAAATGCAGAAAATGTATTTGGTGGATTCCAAGCAACGGTTGGAAGAGTGATTGCCAGTTCCTGCTGAGCCAATCATTTATTTTAAGAACGTAAAATTGAATTCTTGCCACCCAGAAAAAAGTAACGACACCTTTATCACCCCCAGATGAAATATGAAATTTTACATCTTAACCCCCCCCCTCCCCCCTGACACACACACAAAACACATTTCTCAAATGTTAAATTGTTTTATCAAACTGTGTTTTAGTTGTTGGATAAAAATAAAAGGATGGGCATTTGTACAGACTTTGTTTGCACATTTTTAAAAGTCTAATTTAAAAACATTTTAATGCTAATAGGTCTTACAGAAATTTGCAGGAAAAGGATGAAAAAGCATTTCCTTTTCAGCCGATATAATAGATAATATATAATATAATACATACCTATTTATTTATGTCTAAAATGTCTTTTCCTGTGTCTGTATTCTCAGCCTCTTGCTAATGTTTCACGAATAAGGGATGAATAAAGTTATCTAATCTAATCTAATAAGGGCAAAATGATCCCATATGCAGAGTGGCTTGTTTATTCTTCTTTTCAAGACCAGGCTCTCCTTTGCATTGGCTCAGTGAGTGGGATTTGGCTTCAGAAGTTGTAGATTTTATACGATCCATACCATTTTTGTCTGACAGATGTGCCTTCTTATATTCTCAGGATAGTTTTATAGCCAGCTTTGCTATCAGTCATGTGACTTTTGCTCAAAACGGTACGTGCAACAAAACAAGATTTCACCTGGCAATACACTGGCATTCCACTACCCATCTCCAATATTAAAACACTTGCAGTTATCCACTCACCTGCTTGGCTTCCCAGCAATTGGGTCATCTGGCTCAAACTGTAATAGTTTCATGTGCTACAAGACTCTACACATTTTAAATCCACTACTGACAATGTTAGTCTAACTTTATCTGCTTATCCACAATATCTATTTACTACGGATCACAGTGTTCTCTCAGGGGGAAGAAAATGAGACAAATGCCTAACATTTTGCAGAGTAAAAAAAAACATACAATTGGCAATTAATATACTGCTTGTTTCCCTGCAATTGGGTCACACTATATAATGGATTGCCAAATTACCAGGAGTATTTTGTTGTCCTCAAAGAAACAACATAAAACAACTCCTATGCTTCCCTGAGGCCAATAGTAGTATTTCTATCTTTCTCTCCCGCTTGCTTCTCGCCATCACACATCCCAAGCTGATAATCAGGCGATTATTCCATGAACAATGCTGGAACCAACTTGGGATTTGCCTAACAATGTCTCATTACTTGTGTATGAGCATCTTCCTTTACTTGAGATAATGCAATTCGTCAAGGAGAGCAGACGAGGGAGGGGCATGAGCACGGGGGTGGACTCGGGGAAGGAGGGGGACAAAACATTTATTAATTTGCACGAAATGGAATTAGCAGCGGGGAGTTACAGGCAGCAGAGTTTCTAATTTTACTCTGGCCCCTGTGTGCTGATGGTAAATGGAGATTTGTCACACTTCACTTGGCTGGCTCCCCAGCTTGATGAGCTGTCTCCCTCGCCTAAATCTCTCGCAATGGCCACAATGCCAGCGCTCACATCACTGCCACAGCCCCACTGAGACATCATGGCAGTGGGAGGAAGTGTCATCAGATGCCACATTTCACTGGTGACACGAGAATAAAAGGACAGTGTGAGAGCATGCATTATTTTCAGCTCCCTTGGAAGGAGACGCTATGGACAAAAGAGCCGAATATCCCCCATTGGACAGTTTTATGCTTTCAATGTCATGGTAACAGTTAGGGGAAGGATCTTTTCCTTTCTGGCGTTGAAAAGCCTTGGTGTGGGAGGAACTGAAAACCCTGACCACATCACACACAATTGGGATGAACCACCATGGAAAATGCAAGTCAGTCCGCAACCCCCTACATGAAATGTTAAAAAAAACATTTTAAAGCCCTGCATGTTTTAACGCTAAATAGCTAGCTCTACCTCAACATCTACAAGTTGTTTCTAATTTGAGTTTAGAAAAGTTACTACAGAAATCCACTTGGAAATCATCATCATTGAGAATATCCAGGACTGTTGCCAATCTATTTGAAAATTAGAATGTTTGTGTCTGTCCAAAAGTTTCCTGTAATCTTGAAGAAAGCAGCAACCAAAATGTATTTATTGATTGTGTACTACTTGCAGAAAATTGCCTGCCTCTCCATTGGCACTCAAACAAAAGAGTACGAGACAGAGGAGGAAATGGTTGAATAACACTATCTCCCAAATCAAAAGTGAGAGGAAGACTTACAGTTATTTCCCCAGGAATGTATCCCCTGCTTAGACCGCCAATTGTTTATCCATTTAGTTGAGTTCCCCCATAGATTTCTCAGGTCATTCAGTCTACAGACTGACTAAAGGGAAGCCACAGAGACACACACACAAATACATCGCCTACAGCTTTTGCCTGGCGATAAGGATCCCGATGTGTCTGACAGCAAGGTTGACTGCCGAGTGTGAGGGAATTAGAGGGATTAGGGGGTTATAGAGTAGCGTGATAGCCTCCGGGATGACGGAGGGATTAGGCCGATTATCTCTGCTTTTCCCTCTTCCAGCCAGGCAGGCCTAGTCTGGAGCTGCCAGATGTGACACCCAAAGATGGGAAGAAGAAACCAAAACAAGAGCGGAAGGGGGAGGAGGAATCTTTGACAGCAAAATACGGGGGGAAAGGAGAGGGGTGGTGAATAAAGGACGCACCAAGTGAGTAAGAAATGCTTTTTACAGACAGCCAGTAAGAAAAGAGAAATATCAGGGAGGAAATTGTGTGGGAAGAGATAAGCAAGGTAATAATAGCACCGAAAAGGGATGAGACAGGAGGCAGAACTCCCTGTTGGCTTGCCTTCACCCTCCTTCCCTCCAGTGCACATTGACTCCCTGCTCACCTTAATGTCGGATTTCATTAAAATGGCGCTCTGAGCAGCTTTACGTTTTAATTTGCACAACTCTCTTCATACCAGAGGCAGTCTACTGGGTATCAGGCCACTCTTATTCTGCAGAGCCCATGTTACACACTTCAATGCTAGTTGAACTCTGCAACTGGAGTCATTTCAAATTTGGAATGCAAAAGTATCATCGAAAGGGGTCATCTGTTCTCTACTAATAAGTCAACTCTACTGCTGTTGTACACAGAACCTTCCATTTCAAATGTAGTCCAACGCTCAAAGTAATATGTGGCAAAGCCATACCGTATACATTAGTGACACAATCGATTGTCTTTGGTCACTCATTAGTTAAACACATTTGTAGTTTCAATGCCATGGCAACTTTTGAAAATATAAGGCACCGACATACATAACTAAATGGAAAGGGTTTCAAAAAAAAGCCTATTCCGCCCAAATACTACTCATAGTCTTTGCAGCAACCTGTATTTTGTTGTCCTTATTCCATGCATATATGTTATCATTACAAGATATGCATAAAACATTTGGTGGCCTAAGCTTTTCAGAAAAATACGACCCAAAAAATGTAGCTTAGTTATCGACCCAAGGTTGTAAACTTGGGCTAAGCAGAATTCTGAAATTTAGCAAGTCAAGGCTTCAAGTTGATGTAGTTACTTTACACCAACAGAAGGCAAAAATAGAAGCTCTGCATATTTTTATGGACCTGGTGAAGAGTGACACAATACCAAGGTGTGCTTTGTAGCCACACACATTGACTATAATGGATAGGATTCTGTCCCTTTGATAACCTTCTGGTGATCGTATCTACTCAATACCTGGTATAACTCAAACTTTAGGTCACATTTCCTTAGTCAAATTTTTTTTTTTATACCTATTTACCAGGAAGTTCTACTTTTTCATGCTCTTTTGCCTTTTTTTTCCATTAGTGTGCTTTAAATGCTATTGTCTGCCCACCAATACCGGGCGTGCCCCGCCTTGTCACCTGAGATAAGCTCCAGCACCCCCCGCTATCCTTGTGAGGACATGCGGTTTGAGTAAATGAGTGAATGAATGTTCTTTAAATGCTCACTTAAAATTCAGTTTGGTTTCATTTCACCGACTCATTTGTCATAGGCTGCGAAACTAGACAACCACACTATTTGAAAATGCCTTTTTCTCTTCTCTGTGCCAAAGTCTCACACTCGAGTGGTGTCTCACACGACGTAAATATGTATGCTGACAAGGAAACTGAACCGTTACATCTTATGCTAAATCCCACAAACCCCAAACCACAAGTACAACCCAGAGCTCCCCCACTTGCGCACTAAACCCATTCATTCTTTAAACACAGACCCAAAAAGAAGAAAGCTTAAAGATGGCAATCTGCACCCGCCATATCACATTTTATTGTCATGTTAAATCATGTGTTTTATCTGTTTTTTTCTGCTATGTTAAAGAGATGGTGTATTTCCGGGAGTCTGACGCAATAGTTCTTAACGCCACATGCAGTTGTGGGTTGTTGTATACTCCATTGGCTCAGAGCTACACAGGATATTGTGGCTGACCTGTTTGACAGTTCTTTTGTGGTGATGCATAGAAGTTTGTTTCCATAAACTTAGACCACTGTTGTGTGCATGGGTCTATGAGCAAATGTACAAAAAAAAAGTCTGAATAAGATTTGGTTTTGGCATTAAAACATGGCCAACATAACAGTGAGCAAAATAGGCAGACCTATTTCCAGGTGTTAATGGTATCTAAATGGATCAATTGATACTTGTCTGTCATGTGGACTGCCTGATAGTGTAGGGGTTCGCTCGACTGACTTATGTGAGGGCGGGCGCGGGCTCGATTCCCAATGTTGGCGGTATGATAGTGAGTGTGAATGGTTGTCTGTCTCTATGTGTGGTTGATGGCTGACTGGTGACCAATCTAGGGTGTAGTTGGCCTTTCACCCAAAGTCAGTCCTTACAAGGATGTGTGGTATGGAAGATGAATGAATAAAAATGAATTTAAAAATGTGGATTCAAAAGAAAAGAAAGACGTTTTGGAGCCTTGCTTGCACATTGACAAACCTGTTACCATTGATTTCAATGCTTCTTGTGACAGTTTCATTAGACTGGTGTGAAATGACGTGACAATCTTATTAATCGACGCAAGAGTTATTGCTTATGACAGATTTCATTAAGTGGGCATTAGTAATTTACATCATATTTTGATGAAACGTTGACATGGTCTCTGCATACCTGTCAACCTCGGCCAATCGCTCCCCTTATTAATGGTTGCAATTCCCCTTAAATGATAATAAAATGTACAAATGCAATGCGGCACATACTCAGATAGGGTGTACTTAAAAGTAAAAAAATGTTCCCCATAGTGAATGGGGTGCCCAATCAGTCTTTTATATGCAATAAATTCAAGGTTCTGGAGATATCGCTGTATGGTGTTGACAGTTGACTATCTGTGTACATTGCTTGCTGACATGCTTTATTATGAAAAGGATGGAAGTGACTGTGCGCATATCATGCTCAGAGAATGACAACAGTAACAATCGACTATGACATTTTTGTCTGCTACTAGAGATCGAGACAATCCGGATTAGAGCCAAAATGTACTTTTTTTTAAAACTTTTTTATATATATATATTTTATATATATATATATATATATATATATATATATATATATATATATATATATATATATATATATATATATATATATATATATATATATATATATATATATATATATATATATATATATATATATATATATATATATATATATATATATATATATATATATATATATATATATATATATATATATATATATATATATATATATATATATATATATATATATATATATATATATATATATATATACATATACATATACATATACATATACATATACATATACATATATACATATATACATATATACATATATACATATACATATACATATACATATACATATATATATATATATATATATATATATATATATATATATATATATATATATATATATATATATATATATATATATATATATATATATATATATATATATATATATATATATATATATATATATATATATATATATATTAATATATTAATATATTAATATGTATACAGGGTGTCTCAAAAAATGGACTGACTTCTTTTTTCAGGTCATTCTAAAAGTGGATACATTTTTTTGAGACACCCTGTATATTCACACACATTTTTGCTACCTTTAGTTTTGTGATAGTTTCAGAGAGGCCATTGAACAAGGACACAGCTCGAAAAGAGTTGAGTCTTTTTTTTTTACTTCATGAAAGACGTGGGTCAGTCCCCAGCTCATGGTTACATAAAGATGACTTCTATTTTGAAACCTTGCGTCCATCTGAAAGACTCTGGTGTTTTTCAGTTGTGGGGACTTAGCAGTCTTGTGACTTTTTTTTTCTTCGAGTAATTTTCCTTTTAATGTGGGGAAACGTGCTCAGACCAAACCAAAACACACAAAGGTCCACATTAAACATGTAATCTGAGGAAACAGATGCACGCAGAGAAATTAAGACTCACCAAAGCAACTATGAGTGCACTAACTCACAGACATGACTAAAAAAATGGCTGGCAATACACACATGCATGCACACAGTGTGGTCTGGTGTTTGGCTCTAAAGTCTGTAATGAGCCTTTTGTGAAGGTCTACCAAGAAGGCAAAGACGTCCTGCGGTCTCATTCAGACAAGCATTCCGCCTAAGTGGGTTGGCCTGGCCTCAGTTCTCAGTCAGTGGGTGGGATGGTCCAGTGATCTAATCCCACACAGCAGTGGATGGAGATTTGAGGAAGGCTCGGTCAGATGTGGTGATTGTGGGACACCATGAAGACCCGTCATTTATTTGCTGCTTCAATAGGGCAAAGATGGCCTCTTGTTTTCCTTTATATTGCTTTTCGTTTTCGGTGTATGAACTCTTAATGTCCAACAAAGAGAAGGAGTTCGTGCGACCCTGGACTAATGGATGGATAAACATTTAAATCGTTATTCATATTCACGTGGACATACAAATTGCACACTTAACCTAGACTGCATGGTTTTGGAATACATGAAGAAATTAGAGTTTTCAGAGAAAGGAAAAGCAAATATGGGGAGATTAAATGCCAGAACAGGAAAAGGATGGCAAATTTGTCTCTTCTCTGCCGCAACAATTTAATTTTTTGGGTGGAAAAGATATTTTGATGAATTTCCAACGATCAAACTAAGCATTATAATCACTGTCAGCAGAAATCTAGGCTTTATGGCATTCAATCTTCTAAGAGATGAACATATTTTGTCTGGGGAGCATAACTATATCCTTAGATGACACTTTTGCACATATTAAATGTCCCTCAAAGCCCTTGTTAAAAACTTAAATCATAGATGTGGTTTTACACTGGAATAATGTTATGAGGCTGCCACATATTTCCACATTTATGTAACATTTATGTTGTCATATTAAATATACAGTTCAATGTTTGTCCACAATTACATCTAACAAGTATACATATTGTGAAGTGCTTTAATGTGTTAAAAAAGATTCAACATTAAATATCTTTAATACTTTAGCCACTTATAGCTCTGAAGAAGTTATTTCTGAAAATTGTGTAGACCATTAAAAATATGGCTAATGTATAAATGTAACAACAATTGGAACTTTTTATGGAGCAAATAAATAAATACATAAATAAATATCTTTAATACTTTAGCCATTTATATCTCTGAAGAAGTTATTTCTGAAAATTGTGTAGACCATTAAAAATATGGCTAATCTATAAATGTAACAACAATTGGAACTTTTTATGGAGCAAATAAATAAATATCTTTAATACTTTAGCCATTTATATCTCTGAAGAAGTTATTTCTGAAAATTGTGTAGACCATTTAAAAAAAGGCTAATGTATAAATGTAACAACAATTGGAACTTTTTATGGAGCAAATAAATAAATATCTTTAATACTTTAGCCATTTATATCTCTGAAGAAGTTATTTCTGAAAATTGTGTAGACCATTAAAAAAAGGCTAATGTATAAATGTAACAACAATTGGGGCTTCTTATGGAGGAAATTTAAAAAAAAAAAGTTGGGCCTAAAAACAAGTTTTCTTGGAGCCACTGTTGTCTTATTCACTTTCTGGATTCTGGCAGGAGCAGCTCCATGTTAAGTGGCTTCTTGAGTTTATCCAGTGAGGTCAGAGAGAAAATAAAAACATCACGCAAGGCCTACAATTATAGCCCTCGAACATGACAACCGTCTGTTTTTCTACTTTTGACTGAGGGCCCGCTTTTAATGGTCGGTTCAGCTGCAAGACAAACAAACAGTCATCGAGTTAGCGTAACCTCTGTCTACGACTTCAAGTCAGGCACTGACAGTGAAGACAGCCAGGGAAGCTTCCCTCCGCTACAGAAGTCACTGTGGTTTTCGTGGAAGACTAAATTACAGCATAGAGCAAAGCTGTGGTTAGCATGCAACCTACACACACATACACACTCATGTTGTACTTTTCTTTTCAAACACACACACACGCAGTCAAACATCTGCATACTGGACTGCTTTGTGAGAACTTGAGAAAATGACTTACTGGCTAAAACGTTAATACATCAGATGTAATAAAATTGTTGTGTTCTTTTTTAGTATCATAAAGTTTTGCATTTTGGAAGATTTGGAATAACCTAATTTAGGGAAATTCTATAAAATACCATTTCTAATCATTCATTGGTCTAAATTCATTTAATATATTTCCCCTCAGAAAGGACCAGTAGTAATATATTAATGACAAATTAACTGAAAGGCTAAGAGCAGAGACTGAGATAGAAAAGAGAAACAACAACTACTACAACAACAAAAAACTCAAAAGTTTTGGTTTTAGTGACAATCATTTTACATTACAGTCTTTGAATCTTCAGATAAACAGAAGCAAAGCATCAAAGTATACAATTTGCTTAGCACTTTTTAGCATCTAACTGAAACTGTGAGAAATGTGATTTATCCAGACTAAACAACATGAATACTAGTTTGCAGTTGTGTTTTTACAATGAATTACAAATATAAATGAGGTGATAATAATGTTTTTCTGCAAGAATCTGGCATCATAATTATTGTGTCCTATATATAAACTTCTTGAATTCATTGAGCAGTATTTAACACTGCAATCTTTAAATGTTCAAAACTGTCAAATATTATTATAAATAATTATACAAATCATAATAACAATGTAATAATAACGACAATAATATATATTTTTTTATTATTATTATTATTTTAATAAAACACTGATACTAGTTCATTCAGAAAAAAAACATTGGTATTGCTTGGTAGTCGTGTTTTCCAATCAATTGTACTGATGAGTGTGATGATAGTTTTATTTAAAAGGGGAAAAAAACTTTTTAATCCTAAAGGGACATGAAAACTAATGGGATCTCATTATTTGGGATTTATGAATATCCCGTAAGGTGACATTAAAATATTGCATCAGTTTTGTGTTGGCGTCCTTTAAGACCCAAGGGGCTAATCAGATTATCTCAGGCAAATTTCATTCAGAGACACCTTGTTTCCAAACGAAAAAACAAACAGTCCAACAGAATGATGAACTCAAGTTAAAAGGAATGGGTTCTCTGTATTCTTCTTGCACAGTATAATTGGCATAACTAGATATAAATGAGTCATACTTTCTCCTTTTGATGAAGGCGCAATGTGCTAAGCAACATTAACATTAGGCACGGCCAAGTGTTTTGCTCTTGGACACAGGTTTTCCTTTGTCGGACTGCTCTTGCCTAGCCCAAAAATATACTTCACAGAATTACTGTAGGCTGGAAACACACCTCCATTTTCACAACTGCTGCTCATCTTTATCCACAGGCTATTGTCTTCATAGATGGGTATAATTGCCAGCCTCACACCGAGACACCTTTCTCCACACTCATCTCAAAGGACAAGTGTTTTAGTTGTCTTGGGTTTTCCTACTATCATCACAGACACAATATAATAAGTCCTCCTTTCCCATTATTTTTTGCACATACACTGTCAGTGGTGTAAAGCATAGTTTGATTTCAAGACCAAAATTGATGAGGCCAAGGCTTGTTTGAGACCAGAACTCGCTGAAAACAACAGAGTACAAAATCTTATGGAAGTCGGGACCAAAACCCTCAAAATATTGTCTGGAAACTAGTCTAATACCTGTCAACTTGTACGTTTTACACGTATTTTATACGTTTTTTTTTACCATTTCAAATCATGTACGCCGTACACCGACTTTTGTACGGGGATTTTTTTTAAATCGCCAACATTTATGAAAACCGATCTCAACAAGACCGTTTTGGCTAAAATCCAGATAGTCTCGTAGGCTGGTAGCCAACGACGCTACTGTCATCGATCGTTACTATTGTCACGGTCTACCAGCAAAAATTATCCTCAATTGTATGTATTTTTTTAGCGGTGCGTACGGCAATATCGATAAAGGATGACATGCGCATGCGTAGATATACATAGAGTAAATATTGTAGAAGCAAGCATGGAGGAGCCACATAGTAAGAAACGAGTTACTGCGAGTAAACATGCGTCGTACGGCGTTTGTACGTTTTTTGGGGGGTTTGTACGGGGAATCATAATCATTTATAAGGGCAGTTATCAGCAGAGGTTGACAGGTATGTAGTCTTGACTCTTAAAACACCAGTTGAGCTAATTTTTAATTCAAATTTTGCATTATTTTTTGTCACAAAAGCCATGAGAAAGCCAGACCGAAAATGGTGATTGAAAGATGATTGCGGCAAAGTCGGCAAGGTATTTTCTATAAAATTAAAATGACCTCGTACATAGCTTCCTGTGTACTGTTCCTATACCAACAAAAGCTACAGACACGTCTTCTGAGGAAAAGTGGCACGGCGAAGCAAAACAAAGTCCACCTGGCTCCATGCAGCATGACGGACACCAACTTCCCTTGGTGATTGTCCAGGTCTGTGCCAAAAACAAAGTCGTTACCCTTGAGGCCTAATTAGTCCTTCAGTGAATGTGTTTCTAAACCTTTATGAATGCGCTTACTCTAATTTGTTTGACCCGCAGTGTCACTGAGTATTAATGGAGCGAGATGTAGCAAACGAGTAACTTTAATGATGAGTGTTAAACGATACACTAATTGCAAGCCTATCTGATGATGAGCTACAATAAATGAATATCTTTATATCTTTACACTGATGGACTTATTACACACTTTTATTCACTATTAAGTATTTTCATGCTGTCTCTAATATGTCGCTGCTCACATAATGGGATGTATGAATCAACTGTAAATTCAGTTTTCTAGTGGGAAGTTATACTGGAGTTTGATATAGGCAAAATGGAGCCAAATGTAGCACTAAAGCTATAAAAATTAAATTTGGTTTCATCATTTTATTGTGGGACACTGCCAGGACCATCGGTTTTGCAGCCATTTCTTTCATGTAGCTCATTATTTAACAATTTGAAAGCTATGGAAGGCCAGAAAATGTGATGTGTCTTCTTTGTAGTTATTTTAATGTAAAAGTTCTTTACATTCTGAGTGCTCATCTTGTGAACCCTAGAATAGCGTATCTCTATTATAAAAACATTAAATTCCAGGGCCACTTAAAATCTGTGATGCAAACCATTGAGGTAGAGGTCTTTGTGTATGGATCCTGAAGAGGTACTTGAGTCAGTGCCTTAAATATATTTCTGAGTGCTGCTACAAAGAGCGTGAGACTGAAGCACATGGTGCTTTAGGTGCTATAAAGCTCTACGCCGTGACCCGAGAGAAGATGTTGATCACGTTTCACAGCAATCTCATCTTTACAAGCCTAGAAGAGTTGCTCGATCATTCACTAACCACCACTTGAACCTCAAACCGAGGCAACCCAGGTACTCCCTAAATCCCAATTAATAAGAAAGAGGTTTGAAGTGGCTGCTCTTGACTCAGGTTCTTACGGTTTAATTGTAATTTTGGCAAGGCCCCTCTGGCAGCAATCTTCCCTACTTGACAGGCCTGCTACCCTGATTGAACTGAAAGGCCTTTTTTGCATATATATTTATTTTCAACAGCAGTGTTTGAACACAGCTCCCCTGACAGTCTCTGTACAGGTCCTGCCAACTCTTTACATCGAAAGAAAAATATAGTGCCTCTTTTTTTCCATCATATGTTGTTGTTGATATTTGTAATGGGATATGTCTTAATCAGTAAAGGATTCTCAAAACATCCAAAGCCAACTAGATCATTTATTTGTATGTGTCACATATAGAGCTGGTGGTGTGAGTGGTTAGTATATCGGCCTTACAGTTCTAGGGTCGTACGTTCAAATTCAGGTCAGTCCATCTGCGTAGACTTTGCATGTTGTCCCTGGGTTTCGTCCAGGTACTCTGATTTCCTGCCACATTCCAAAAATATGCATGGTAGGCTGATTGAACACTCCAAATTGCCCATAGGTTTTAGACTGATTGGGGGGTGATGTATTTAAATGATGTACTAATTTTTTGGGCTTCAGTTTTGGCACAGGAAACATCGGTCTTTTCTCCTCCCCCATCGAAATAACAGTGAAGCCAAGTGCTACATATGCATCATCATATTTCCTCCTTTTGGATTGCGGGTGATTTGTGTTTGACTCACTATCTGCCTTTCTTTCCATCCTTGTTAAACACTTTCCCATGTTTTGTTTCCCTTTGATTCTGATGAAATATAAAAATGGTCTTCCAAAAATGTGATTTATACTCCAGCATGAATTGCAGACTGAAAGATATTGTACTAATTCTTGATTAATTTTCTCTTCTGACATACTGTATGATGATAAACTATGTATCCTAATAGCAAGTTCAGCTGGTTACTGTGGAATATTATTTCTAGTATTTGGTCAGCCACAGTTCCAAGTGCCCCAACCTTCTATGAATAAGATGCCAGAATTTGGGAGACGGAAACCACTATTGGTCAGACATTGATCAAGCATCTTAGTCATCGCCACTTACAGAATGATGGGAAAGTTTGTCGGATAGACGTCTCTTGGCTCTCGTTGCTAACAAACGACTGTGCAGTAGGGGTTTTAAGGACTTGGTAAGGGTGGAGTAAAACATTTTTTGATTACTATAATGAAATATATTGTTCTATCACTGAGCGGTTACATAGGTGATGTTTTACTATACTGATTTCTTGAAAACATAGTATGAAAGCGTTGGTAATGTGTTAATAGCTGTCGGAAAAGTAGGGTAATTGGCGCTATTGATCAGATTAAACGACAGGCTTTTGTAAGTAGGCACCGAAAGGACTCTTTCTCAGCCATCTCCGTACTATCTGATGACCTGTAAAAATCAATAATCTAGCTGCCTTCTCCCAAGTGACTTATCCCTTTTACCTATCTAGCAAGGTTGTTTGGGTCAACCTTGAGATTGCAAACAGTACATGTAAGGCCACACACATATACACACTCAAACTTAACACACACAATGAATATTTCACGCTCGCCATGAGCATCCATAATTGCTGTACAATTCCCTCTGCAAGTGTACAAGGGAAAACACCTCATCTAGACTACATTCTGAAAGGGGTTACATGAAAGGGACGGCCCGGTGGGGCGAGTGGTTAATGTGTCGGCCTCACAGCTCTGAGGTCATTGGTTCAAGTCCAGGCCATGTCAATCTGTGTGGAGTTTGCATGTTCTCCCCAGGCCTGCGTGGGTTTCCTCTGGGTACTCTGGTTTCCCCCTGTGTACTTTGGTTTCCTTCCACATTCCAAAAATATGCATGGTAGGCTGATTGGCTAAATTGCCCATAGGTATGAGTGTGAGTCTGAATGGTTGTTTGTCTCCTTGAGCCCAGTGATTGGCTGGCCACCAATTCAGGGTGTCCCCCACCTCTAGGCCCCAGCACCCCCTGTCACCCTAATGAGGATAAAAAAAGGTTCAAAAAATGAGATGACATGAGCTACATGAAAGGGCCTGTTCCCTTGGAAACCATATTTTTCTCTTTAAAAAAAAAGTACTATTTTTTTAGGTCTACCACTATGTGGCTGATGATAAAGAAAAACACTTCTCAACAAAAAGAAAATTTAAAGTCTTATAGTATGTGTTTCTTAATAGCAAAAATAAATTTTCTTTTTAAATTTATTGGAATTGTAATGCACATGATGGCAGATAAGTGTTAAAAGGATCACTAGTTCGTTTGTTGTTTTTATGACTAAAGCAATTACAGCCCAGGGCCACCATGATGATCAAACAATATCTGTTTTAGAGATGCTGGCAATGATTAAGATTGAGTCTAATGTAAAATCAACTCTTTTAACTCATATTTAACATTCTTAATATGCATTATATTGACATCCCATAAAGGGATGGCTGCAAAGGCGTTTTTACAATCGCGATAGTTTTTCTCTTTTCCTTTTCCCCCTGTGCACAATACCATTCATGCTGTTACTCTAAAGTGGGCCCCACTAACAACAGTGGGTTGCCTTGCACTCTCACGATGAAGGACAGTATGAGGTCTCTTTGTTGACCTAGTTTTTATAGCAGCCACTTGTACTGGAATCATAGAAAATGACACCAACCTCTCTAAAGAGCTTTTCACCGAGCGAGCCTGTAGACCTGGTCACAGCAAGTGAAGATGAGTTTATTAATCATGCGCTGCATGCTCAGAGAAGCCACCCAATTCAGGAGCTGAATGAACCAGTTCAGACAAAAGAACACAATGAACTCATCCTATTTGAATGACAAATGAAGCCATTTTAAATGGACTGAAAATATACTCTGATACCTACTGAGTTCAGGTAAAGGATACATGGATGTTCTCAGAATACTATTAATATTTGTTTGCTTTGCCATGGTATTTTTTAACCAGAATGCTCAGTTTCCAATTACTAAGGATCACCTTTTGACACAGGAAGGTACGAATCCACTGGATTTGGAGCTTGGATCTCAGAACTGTGATGCAGACATGCTAACCACAACACACCGAGCCACTGACCAATAAATAAGACACTAAATTGCTCTTTTCTGTGGATTTGAGTGTGAATGGTTGTATGTTCACATTGTATGTGCACCAAAAATGCGATTGACTCTAGTTTACCACACTAATGAGAACACCCGAAAGGGAAAATAAATGGATGGATGCTTACAATCGTACACGTATTGCAACCAGAACACCACCACAGCACACCTTTTCTATTTACTTTGGAGAAGAGCAAAGCTACACACAATGTACTGAGTTTTGATTCTGATATGTTGAGCAGATGACCGTACTGTATATTTCGACACAACCATTATATTTGTTGACATAGCATGGTTGTAAATTAGAGGTCCCCAAACTGGTTCTAGAGGACCACTGTGGGTGCAGGATTTTCTTCCAACTGATCCATCACAAACTGTTTAACCAATGAGGTTTCTGCTGAAAAAAAACAAGCACCTGACTGCAATCCACTGATTGCACTTCTAAGATACCAGATTGGTGGAAAGGTTTCCTCTTACCGGGGGGAACATAAACCTGCACCCATTGCGGCCCTTCCTGGAATAGTTTGGGGATCACTTTTGTAAATGAATCAACCAATTTAACCATGCATATTGGATTAGTCGCATTAGTATCAATTGATTACTGTTGCCCTTTTGCCAACTTTTTGTGCAAGTCACAGTATGTTCCTATTGGTCTCCCACTCACATGGAAGAGGAAAATCCCAACATTTTCACAATAGGCTATTCAGCATATATTTTTAAAAATTAATAAAAAATCCTCCACCACATGTCCACAACAGACAGTGTGACAAACAAACACCGCTGAATGCAATTTCATTATTTTTCTCTTTCAATCTATGATTGTCTCTTTTGAATTGGTCCTTTCATCATGTTTGAATTGACTTAACAACTCATGAGTTCCTGTAATACATATTCTGCTAAGGTCCCTTTTCAAGTCTGCATTACATAAACTGGGTTCGCTCCGTTGTAGCCAACAATATCTATTTTCATTGCCTGAACTCCATTGGAAGCCTATTTCTATAGATGATTTACCATTGCCGTTTGAATCCTTGCAATAAGAGAACACTGCTCCAAAAAATCAAGAAGGATGAATGATATTAAGAAGTAGTCATCCAATGGAGTCTTCATTAAGAGTATTTATTAACAATTGCTTATCACACAATTGTCCTCTTATAAGCAAAACAATCATAAAACACGCACAATATTTTGATTCAGGCTTTCCTTGTTTTAGGAATTTAGGTGAGTGAACATGTTCCCCTTTTCAAGGAAGTATCAAACTCCTTGCAGACAATCGGTGCTGCAACCACTCCCCGTCCGCTATAGAAGTGTTGAGAATGTTTTTGACCTTAGAATCTGAATCTGATACTATATGCAGGCGAATTGAGACTTGTGTCTTTAGTAGCCACCAAAGCCATTGAAAATATACCTAGGATCTATTGACTTTAGGATAAGTTTGTATGAGAAGAATTACGGAGGCTGAAGGAATCCATTTGCCAAGTTCTTGCAGAGATGGAAATAAAATGAACCAATCGTTGCTTTGTAAAGAATTAAAACCACCTCAGTAAATAGCTCCAATATTTATGTTGTGACTTGGAGTAGGAGTTTCACAGCGTCTGGGTTTCCTGTGCAAATAAACAGTGGAGCAGTCCATAAGGTTGAAGCCCACTTCGTTGTTACTGCTTAATCAGGCCCACTCTTCACACGGAGCTGATCAGATAAAGCTATATGATAATGTCTTCCTATATGGGGCGCTTGAATAAGCATCTTAGACCTTTGGAGACTGACACAGTGTTTGCCAGCTCGAGTTAATCTACTTCCTTGACCTCTCGCTGCAATCCCAGGAGCTTCTCAGCCCTGAGCAAACTGAACGATATTGGCATGAGCCACAAGTACTTCTATGTGAGGAAGGATGTAAAGTGGTAAAAAGTAATGGACTAAAAGTTAGTATGAGAACACATAGAGTAGGAAATGTCATGTATAAACTGTTTTTTTTTTATATCAAGTTTTAAGTTTTCTCCTGTCTACCCAGTTATTGCTATTTAGTGACGAGGTCTGCCTCTGAATGGGACGTCATGAGACAAATTTCCCTGAAAAAAACATTTTTGTTGTACACTGCACAGTGACTTTAGTTTAGTTCCAGAAATTGACTTTGAGAATATTTCTCAATAATTTGTCAAGTTGAGAAATATTTGTGGTATTGTTGATTTATCTATTGAATGGGTATCTGTTGTAGTAAGAATGTAACTCATTCAGTATGTGTAGAAATGTGTGGTATTGTTGATTAATCAATTGAATGGGTATTTGTTGTAGTAAGAATGAAACGAATTTACTATGCGTGGAACTGATTCCATTATAATCACTAGTTCATTGTGTGCTATCTTTCAAGAAATCATTGACAAATTTATACCATCATAATCCATTTTTGAAGTAGAAAGTATTTCCAACAGCAATCATTTTCCATTTAAAAACAGAAGTTTCAAATTTCACTCTAAGCCTAAATCCATTCATCACATGGGCTCGGCGAATGAGTGGTTAGAAACGTCGGCCTCACAGTGGGAGACCTCGGTTCAAATCCAGGTCGGTCCACCTGAGTGGAGTTGGCAAGTTCTCCCTGGGGCTGTGTGGGTTTTCTCTGGATACTGTGGTTTCCTCCCACATTCCAAAGACATCTATAGTAGGCTGATTGGGCACTCTAAATTGCCCCTAGGTATGAGTTTGTCTCCTTGTGTCCTGCGATTGGCTGGCCACCAATTCAGGGTGTGTTCCCCACTGGCTCGAAGTCAGCAGGGATCGGCTCCAGCAACCCCAGCGACCCTAGAGTGGATAAAGCGGTTCAGAAAATGAGATGAGATGAGAACTTTCACATGCAAGTCACAAGTAAATTAGAGAATACCTACATATGTACATTTTCCCTACCACTTATCCTCACAAGGGTCCCAGGGGTTGCTAGAGCCAATCCCAACCGGGCACAAGGCAGGGGACACCCTAAATCGGTGCCCAGCCAATTGCAGGGCACAAGGAGTGGGGCAACTCACACTCATCTAAGGGCAATTTAAAGTGTTCAACCAGTCTACCGTTTATGTTTTAGGGATTTGGGAGGATACAGAGTACCCAGAGAAAACCCATGCACACTCAGGTGGAGAAGAATACGTAAAGTATATATTGGTAGGGATTTGAAAGATTAACACTCTTTCTATATCTTTAAAACTTGCAGGAATAGGCTACCTGCTGTTCTTAAGTGTAAATGTGAACATGAATGGTTGTTTCTGTTTGTGCCCTATGATTGGCTGGCAACCAGTTTAGGTTGTATGAGGTTACTCACTTGTGATTTTTCTGATTCGTTTTTCAAATGGACATTTCCGGAAATATGATTTGAGGTTTTAGGTGTGCACATTTGGTCACAATAAAAACCTACTATAGACTAATTAGGAAATGTGATTGATGTGATCATTATTCTTGCTGTGCAACTTCCTAATGCAAAGAAACATTCAGCCAATTTGAGCAATATCAAAGTCAGCAGGATTTAACAAATCACAGTCCAAGTCATCTCTGGAGTTGTTCAAAATGTTTTATAAGACAGCTCATTATTATTGTGTGGTCTCACATGGTCTGAAGAGTTTCCAAACTATTTTGTATAGTATACGACAATTCACATTTAGACATATTGGTGAATGACAAATTTGTGCATCAAAGATGCACACATGCCGTCAATGAGAGAAGCCCAGAATGTGTTTTACTGTCGCCATCAATTCTTTGGAATTCTACCAAGCACAAGACTGCTGTTCTGAATGATGTATCTATTTTTACACATTGTATCCTGTCTAGAATTGTGGCGTACTTCCCAGAGGACTTTGGGCCAAAGGCAAACACCTTTGACTGGATGCTTGTCAATCACAGAATGTACATGCTGTATACAATAAAACCATTGAGAGTTTTAGAGACCATTACTAAATCTATGCAATTTCAACAAAGGTTAGTTTCGTGAGCTTCCAAACCGTCAGTGACAATGTTCCAAAATCCATAATATTCACCATAATTTTGCCACTAACCAAACTCTAGATTGGTTATGCAATATGTGCTAGTGTCCATTCTATGGGTAACTTACAGATGTACATAGCAGATTTGCAGCAACAAAAGCCACCAACAAAGAAACTTCTTCTCAGCGACACTTCTGCACTTGATTTGACTTTATTTTAACTAGGTCAACCCACAACCATACAAGATTGTGTTTTCCAAAGAAAGCTCAACCAATATAGTATCTTAGACCAGACATTTAGAGCAAATAACACCATAATTACACACACCAATAATATTTAGTAAAATATCCTCAATGACATCAGTTAAAAAATGAATGGAATGAAATAATGATGCTGTCGAGTCACTTACAATATTTTTCAAAACGTTTCCTAGGAAACTAGTTTCATTAGTTTTAAATTGTTCTGATGCACATTTCAAGCTGAAGATGAGAGCGTGCAAATGAGTGCTTGCCTAATGAAGTATGAACCGATTATACATTGAGAAAAACAAAAATTGTAAGTGACAGGTGCTCTGGATTTAAATAAAAGGGCCACATAAATAGTTTATATCTTAATATATTATAAACTACCATAACTAAATGTAACTTTCAAAAACATGCAGCATTGATGAGAAAAATGCGGCATGTTTGTGAGTGCAAATGGTCGTCTGTCAATTTTTGTGCATTACAGTTTATGGCGACCAGTCTAGGGTGTAGTCTGCCCATCACCCAAAGTCAGGTAGGATAAGATCAGGAAACACCCGCAACCCTGCGGAATACAGAAGGTGAATGAATCAATATTTGGAATTTTATGCATTTATCTACTTTTAGGTGAATGTGATGTGACATATTATGTCTGGCGGTGTTTATTGAACGGTTATCCGTCCATCCCAGGGGTGAGTGACTTAATCCTGGCAGGAACATAAACTGCTGAAGTGTCCTTGGCAATATGGTAAAACCCAGGAAGACACTAAACCCTAAAATTAGCACTGCCTGATGTCTATACTGGTGAATGTGAGCTGGTAAAGCCCAAAGCTTTGGGCACTGTGGTTCTGTGGATAAACACACTATCTCAGGCATCCCCATTTGTAATTTTAACTAAAGTGCACAATGGGTATTCTTAAAAATGAATGTGTTAAACTACATCACAAAAATGTGAGTGTAATCCTGACTGCTAAAATATTTTGCAAACCTATTTTGGAATGATTTTTCCTGCATGCCCCCAGTGGAGATCACTGCATCTTCAAGGAACAAGGCTACATTTGTTGCTTAGCAACAGCTATGGTTTGGGCCATGCTACATAATCTTCAAAATGTGATCAAATTCATGATTTTTAGAAGTGTTTTTTAAAATAGTATTTACATGACGTTTATTTTTTCTGAACCTTTTCAAACCCAAACCACTATTCATTCATTTTCTGTAGTACTTATCCTCACTAGGGTCGCGTGGGGTGCTGGAGCCTATCCCAGCTAACTACAGGGACCAAGCAGGGGACACCCTGAATTGGTGGCCAGCCAATAACCAAATCAGAACAAACTAACATAAGCATGTTTTCATACATTTGTAGGGGGCAGGCACATTCTTGCTTTGTAGGGGGCAGGCACATTCTTGCTTTCCATCAAAATGTTAGGTTTGGTTTATGACAAAGCAAATTAATGTGACTATTTATTAATTAATTAACTATACATTAATAAAATAATACATTAGAGATAATATTACCTGACATGGCTAACTAAGGTGGATGTATGCAGTTATTTTGCTGCCTCTCTGGCACTTATGAAGAAAATGGTTTTAAAATTGGCTTGAAAAATTAACAATATCGAGCTGTTACAAAGTTGACGCTCCATTGACTCCGTTATGTCCATCGAATGGCACTGACACAAAATGGCCGACAAGTGATAACAATCATCCCGAATAGCTCACAGTGCGCTTTTCGCATCTCCGTTCAAATGGATTTGACGTCTCTCACTGTCAGTGGCAGTTAATGAGCTTTCCTGTCAAATGTCTCAATTTCAAGAATGACAGACATTGTGCCTATAAAATAAGCAATAGACCCGTATACATACACGAACCACCCCGAAAAAAGCAATACAAAATGTGTAGGAGAACGCAAAAGCGCAAGTGTGAAAGAAGCCTCATGTTTGAGCGAGGTAAATGCTTTGTTTTACAGAAAACGTTTTCATGGAGGAGGAAGAGAAGGGGAATCAAACTGATATTTAGCCCCTACTGGCTTTTCCCCCTGCTTTTGTTTTATGCAAAGCCCTTTTTACCACATGGTAGTGACAGATTGTTTGAGCTGAAAGGAAAAGCCATTCGAAGCTAATTAAGCAGCCATTCCAGCCTCTACTCGCGGGCGGGAGGGAGAAGCACGCCGGCATTTGTCAGCACCGACTCCAACGTGGGTTTAATTGACAGTCTCCCGCTCTGACTGACAGCTTCTCTCAAACCTAACCAATGGCAAGCCGCGTAGGAAGACGGCTGAGCGTTTATTGGATAACAACTACTGCTCGAGGGCGGGGGCGACCCACGTGGGGACTGCATTTAAAGCAACACGTGAAGAAGAAAAGGCGTGGAGTAGTCGTTTCTTTACTCGCCTATGCTTGAGTTGCAATTGGAAATCGGTGGTCGAATTAAAGTCAGCTCAAGTGTTCCACTCGGGGTGATGTTGCATCACTGCGTCGAACCCAAATTTATGTTTGCTCATCTATCGATGCTGCACCACACTGACACCCTTAAACGACAGCCTTTGTTTTGAACAAGTTGTCGAACGCGACGACTGTCACTTTAGATTCAAAATGGCGACCCGGTGAAGTCATACATCTGGTGGACCAATAGGAACAACGACCGAACGTGAACACCCCACGTGGGGCTCACAGCTTTTGATTGGTGGGAGTAGCCAATTGGTTAGCGAGCGCGCCTCTCGCGTCAGTTGCGTCCTCGTGTCAGTGCTCTCAGTCTGCGTGTGGTACAACGCGCGACGGAGGAAGCGGCGTTATTTCACGACTACGGGCATTTCTTTCTGTATTTTCCCCCCCACCGACACCCCCATCACACTTTCCTCCGTACTATTGCCCAAGTTGAAGACGCGGGAATCATTTGCAGCCACTTTTGACTACCGCTGGATTTAACCAGAAGCTTCAAAAAGGTGTTTACGGCCGCCTAATCCGACATCCGAGGGGCTCCATAGTCCGACTGGACGGGAGACAGCAACGTGGAGGGGCGAGAAGAGGACGGTAAAGAAAAAGGCAGTGGATATTTTCACGTCTTTCCGCGGTGATTTGGCCGAGTGGAGGATGTACTCCGATCTATGGGTGGATATTAAAATTTAACCTGTGCAAGAGGGGCAGTGGAGACAAAGGTAAAAAGAAAGCGACGTTACATATCCTCTAACAAGGAGAGTTTGTTCACCGTTGTTTTTGGTCAACCACAACAAATGAAAGAGGATCAATATGTATGTGTTCGTTCAATTTAAGTGGAAATCATTAAAATGATCATCTGGGTTGTTACCCTGGATTATGCCACTTTTGATAAAGAAATAAATTTGACGTCTCACGCCGTCATTGGGACTGGAGCATGAGAATTGATTCCCAGTTTAAAGCGTGAGATAACACTTTATATAAATGACAGCAAAAATGTCAAGTAGTCTCGTTGAGAATTTCTTAGACCAAATTGTTTAGCTCGGTGGCTGACACTGGGACGATGTTCATTGGCTGTCAGCCCTCCCATTTCAAACGGATTGGACATCTAGTAGTGACAAATTAATTAATATTTGCAGCAAAGTGATTAAATTAGCTATGTGGTGATAATGTCGACAATGGCAAAAAAAGAGTTGATCTTAAATAAAAAAGACATGCTAAAAGACTTGAGCACAGGTGCATGTGAAAATCCGTATTAATGACATATTGTATAAATATAACTACTTGGAGTACTCGCATTTAATTGGTTGAATTATAACGTCAGTGATCAAATGTCTGCCGGGTGCCCACTAACTTGAAAAACTGGGTCTTATTCATGTTTTCCACAGTTTCTTTTCAATTGAGAAAGCACATTTAATTATTAATACATACATTAAAAACGTTATTGGACACCATAACTAGAGTTAATTTAGTTTGTATTTACTTAATCATTTAGTTTTTATTAACATTTCATTTTTTAACTGCTTTAGACTCACTAGGGTCACGGGGGGTGCTGGAGCCTATCCCAGCTGACTTTGGGTCAGAGGCAGGGGACACCCTGAATCGGTGGCCAGCCAATCGCAGGACACAAGGAGACAAACAACCATTCGCCCTCATATCTAGGGGCAGTTTAGTGTCCAAACAGCCTACCATGCATGTCTTTGGAATGTGGGAGGAAACCGCAGAAAACCCACACAGGCCTGGGGATAAGATGCAAATGCCACGATTTAAGATAGTCTGCTGTAAATGTGTTTATTCAAAAAAATACATAAATGTAGTGACGAATAATAACAAATGAAATCGTTGAATATGACACCTTGTATTCACATTGGGGGGGGTTTGTCAAATGCTCACACATATGACAATATTAACATTTGATGCCAGGTCTTTGTGGGGTTATTGTAAAGGCTTGAAAACTTTGTACATTTGTGTGTCTAACAGAACTGAGTGCTTCGATGCCGGGTGACTAAGCGCCTCGCAGTCACCAACGATACTTGCCACCCGGGAAGGGAACTATTGTGCCCTCGGATTACTTGAAGAAAAAGACAAGAAAGCAAGTTCCCTCGTGTGCAGGACAGATATGTATCCACAAGGCCGGCATCCGGTAGGTAGCAGTGCTCGATTTGGACGTTGACATGCAAAACGTGGCCTTCTGAGGTAGTCTCCTCGTGATGTGGGCTATTGGTGTTATAAAGAGAGATTGCAAAGATGTTTTGAAGAGATCTGGATCTCAACACGTCTTGTTAAATGCATTTTAACGTGGATACGTTTGTCAATTCTGTGCACATATTGCATCCCTATTTGTCACTCCTCCTGTCAAGGAATTAGAGGTTTGTCAACAAAGTTTTGTTTACACCTCGTAGGCACCTCATCAGCCAGGGCAGCCTGGTTTCAAGTTCACAGTGGCAGAATCATGTGACAGAATCAAAGATGAATTCCAGTTTCTGCAGGCTCAGTATCACAGGTAATGGTGTGAATGCATTGTTTGAATATTTGTTACTTCCTCCTTGGAAATTTTGTGAAAACATTTTCCTGGCCTAGTTTATAGCATTAAGCATAGCAAAATAAATTAAACAAGTAAATGCAGGAATAAGAGAACAGGAGACAGAAGATGGTTTTGGTTCAATTGAATCAATCAAATATTTATCTTTCCTTCTCTTGAAGTCTTAAAGTGGAGTACGACAAGCTGGCTAACGAAAAGACGGATATGCAGCGCCACTATGTCATGGTAAGCAGAATCATTGTGAAGATGCCAATTTGATTGAATGTTCTATTCACCCTTTAGCCTCAGGTAAGAGGTAGCAGGTTTTGATGAGTTGTGACGTTCTGCAGACGCCGCCATGTTAGCGCTTGTGCCTACTATGGTGGTGTTGACTCACCACGTCTGTGTATTCACTGGATAAGCCGGGGCAGGGTGGGGGTGGACAAGGGGCAGTTGAAACTCGAGCATGGGTCAAATGTCCATCTATTGATTGTTGGGCATGACGACCCCCTCTATGGCCGCCGGGGCCCCTTATGACCCAACGTGACCCTTCCCGACTCCCCAAGCGTGACCTACTGTGGGTTAATTGCCCCTCCGCAGGCTTTGCGCATGAATCAAAAGGTTTCTTGTATTCCTTCTTTTTAACCAGCCAGACGTGATACTCCTGACACCCGGGGGGTCCTGCGATATCAAGGGCACTTGGTGTGTTTTTCATCAGCCCATGAGATAATGGAGGCTATTTTAAGATGGTCTTCCATATAATCAACTTGATGGACTCCAATCCAACAAAGCTGCGTGTGTTAAGCTTTAAAGTCCCTCTATCATGAATTTTTTCACACTAATTAAATGATAAAATCTTGTCAGAGGATATTCAAAAATAAATCAACACTCACACAAAACCATTACTATTTAAAATGTACATAATTTATGAAATGGTTTTCCTCTGCTCACTTAAAAAGGATGCTTTAACGGGAGATAGGGATCCGACAGAGGGTGTTTGACTAAAATGGAAAACCAGACTCGTGTCTTTATTGTGTGATGAGTTGGGATGCAACATCGAAAAAGGGTCAGGGGAGGGAAGTCCCGAAGCACATGGTTCCAGGGAGATTTTACCATATGAGTTCAAACCGAAGGCTGAATCACTATAATGTGGCACAAGTGGACAAAATAGAAAAAGTAAAGAGAGCATCTGACATGGAAGCGTCTGGGGCTCATTAACATTGGATTTCAGCTGCCTAATGAATGGTTAATATCGTGTATTTATACTTCAACTTTTCAAGTAAGCATAGCGATTGCAAATGAATCATTTATCATCTGAAACTATTAAAACCAGAATGTTTTACTGGTGACATTTTGACGACGTTGGGGCTAACAATGCCTGCTAAGGCCATGTTCTTTCGGTTACAGTGTTATAATTAACTTTTCACTGGCAAAGTGTCATTTGCCAATTGGTTGAAGCTGTCTTCAGTAAAATCTTTTGATCTAAAACCAGAATACTTACCCACTAGTCCACTTCTATGTTGTCTGTCCACTCAGCTCACCACTTGGTTAGATGGAGAACAAAATGGGATTTCCTAAAAAAAAAACACATACTGACTGACTGACCATTGTTCCCTACACAACACATGTACTATTTTACTAATACAAATGTTTGACTTGCTTGAAACTAAACAAAAACTAAACAAACAAACAAACAAAAAACGCTTGCTGCCACAGCAATAAAACAAAATTTTGCCTTCGTTTACATCAGTTCTGTAAACGGCAGGCTTTCTGGCCAAGAGTGAAATAGCTCTTTTTTTGGAGTTTATTTTGTGAGGACAAACAATATGGCATTTGGCACAGTGAAATCCAATCAATTGGAATAAGTAATGTACCCCATGAGATGATAGTGCTAATTTTAAGTTAAACACTTTTATAGTTGAGCATTTGGGCTGCATTCTTTATCCCAACAATTTAATATTTGTCAAATATGATATATAGTTTATTGTATTTTACTTGGTGCCAACTTGATAAATGCCAGAATATTTTAACCATAATATAAGGTGATGGGAACATTTCACATTTGTGATGTTGACTTACAATATTCGGTCATGCACTTTCATCGCGTATTCATCGAGTATACGGCGAGTCAGAACTTTTTTTTTTAGAAAGCACCAAATAAGTCGGAGTAATGTAATCATGACGAAAGTTCAGCCAAAAATAAAGTCAACGGAATGAAGAATTCAGAATTTTTTTTGGTAGACTGGTTTGTGTTATAAACTTGATCCTCTGGTAGAGAGATTTTTAGAACAGAAGCCATTGGTTTTACTGGCTATATGGTCAACCGTTCTGTTCAGAATGCATGCTTTTCTAATTCAAAATATTGTTGTTATTTTAGTTGACGCTCTCACATGATGTACTAATGATGTGTCTTCTCTTTGGCCCACAGTACTACGAGATGTCCTACGGGCTCAATATTGAGATGCACAAACAGGTATGCAGCCATATCGCCTCTGTCTGTGTTTAGCCAAAACATTCTGTTTGTCCCTCCGGTCTTTGTGGAATACGCACACACCTGACCTTAGTTCCTATCCTCATCCCAAAATGCCTTTAGGAAGCACACATATATACTGGCTTCCTGTAGTGAAAATGCTGACAGCCTGAACAACAACATGAAGGGCACGCTGCCTGATGGGGATGGTTTGATAAGATTACAGCAAAGTATTTGGCAGACTGTCTGGGAGGATGTGTTTAAGTGTCCCCTCTGAATGCTGCGTAGTGTGTACGTGCATGCGTGACTGTATTGTAATCTTACTCCCTTGCCTTCATTCAGCTTCACAAAAAGCTCATTAGTTTATCTGCCACCTTGTATTGGGCATCATGGTATAGGCTGACACTGCTAAAGATGAACAAGCAAAAGGAGATTCATACTTTCATTTAAAAAAAAAAAGCACGGTTTAGAAATATTGGGGGATGAACTTCCTTAAATTAGGGCTCATATTCCTATCTTTGCTCTTTTAAGTTTTTATTTCAATTTCCATTTTTTTCTGTGAAGCACCATTTTCACTATTGGGCTGTTGATTTAATCTTTCAGACCTCAACTGATTTTAGAAACACTTTATGTTGTGTTTTTGAGTTTAAGCACAATTAAGGTCAAAACATATTGGCAATTAATGTATAGTCCGCACTATAAGACGCACCTTCAATAGATGGTCTATTGTTAAATGGTTTTCATATATAAGGCAGACCACATTTTAAGACGTAGTAGACATAGTAAAATTAGTGGTTAGTGGCTGCATGAGAGAAAACAACATGCCATGATTAAGCAATGCTGAGCCATAGACAATGCATCTGGTAATAAGGCGTACTGTCCTCTTTTGATAAAATTTGAGACTTTATGTTGTGCCTTCTAGTGTGGAAAATATGGCACTTAAAAATGTAAACCAAACACTTTAATCCCCATTTAAATGCCAAATTCGATCTGACAACTTTGCTTATGCTGTTTTTATACTTTAGACATTGGCTCTAAAATTAAAATGGATCCTTTGAAAGATTAATTGAGGGATTACACTTTGTTTATATTAATTGATATGGAATTAACATTGTAGCCAAATGATATTCATCCAGAAAGTTACGTTGCATTCCACTTTTCTCCTGGGCTTTCTGATTTTCTGCAAAACTATTATCTCATCAAGTGTCTTCTTAGCCATGTCGTTTTGACCTACAACATTTTCCCCCGGTTCCTCTGATTGTTGCACTCGGGTTTCCTGCCATCTTTTTTCCCTCCTAATTTCCACATCCTTTCTGTATTCTCTTCCCCCAACCCCCCACCGCTTTCCCACCAGAACCACATTGATTCGAAGGGTAAAATGGCCCTGGTGTTATTAGCAGGTCAATATGATGTATGATGGTCGGCAGAGGTGAGAGGGGAGGCGCACAGACGTCACGGTTCTCAAATCTAGAAGGTTAATGGCATCGGTGGGAGGGTAGCCCAGCTGCAACAGCAGCATGGCACAATTCCTCAGCCATTTTTTTTGCAGTCATGTGCTGTATGAGTGTGCACGCCCTGGGTGTTTTTGTTTATCAAGCAGTTTGCTGTCCCTCCATCCGCCTGTATTAAGTGTTGTCTGTTTGGCACTTATCCTCACCGAGAAAGGCGCGGGTGGTTGTTTTGTTCACACGCTGGTGGCGGTGTACAAAACAAGAGGTAAAGTCGGGAAAGAGACAGGAAAGGAGTGAGAGGCTTCAGGGTAAATGAGTTAATCGACTGGTCCTCTCCTGTGTGTGAGTCTCCTTTTATTTTATCAATAAGCCTGCTGGTGTCAACAGAGCACTCTGAATAATGCATGCTTCCCGCCACCCCCTTATCTCAGCCCTGATGAGCGAATGTTTGTGATGACATCAGCTAGAGGTAAATGGACAGCCCCTGGCCTTGGATGATTGGATGCAGGCAGGCATATTACTTTGCTGCTCTGGGAGATTTATTGCCCCGTGGAAAAGAAAAAGACAAAGTCGCTTTGTTGTTATCAGTGCAAAGCAGATTTGAAAAGCACAGTAATGAGCTCAACCACTCCCTCACGCAGATAAATAAATGTTCTTATCCCTTACTTGGTCATACCACTGATATCTTGACAAATACACAGATGGGCGTAGTTTCTTCCCTCCACGCTGCTTTAGCATTTGAGGGATCTCTGTGGCTTCCAGGGGGTAATTTGTTTTGACAGTTTCTGTTATGATGGCAGGGACTTCACGCTGGAGGTAATCACCTTCGCTTGCTGTCAATAAGTGATTTTAATTAGTGCAGCTCATTAGGCTGCCTCAGCACCGTGCCCTGCAGATTTTACCGTGGGGGTTGTTCCTCCTTTCCACTACCGTTGTTCTCTGTTGTAGTATCTGTTTATCTCATGTTCTTGCATACATTTAGACGTCACTTGTCAATGTGTTAAGTGATAAGATGTAGAGGAAATGCATGCACAGATGCAGAAAACAGGTTTTTGTCACACCGTCGGCATGCGTTTGCTTTGTCATGCCCGGGCTCCTTGTTGAAAAGAGAGTATAGGCGCTCCGATAAGGGGGTTGTTGGCTTGCTAGATGGAGGACGAAGAGCAAGAGGAGGAACGAGGAGCAGCAGAAAGCCTGTGCAAATGAATAATTTATACAGGATTCCTGGAATTGTTTACCAAGGTGATGATGGGCAACCTGTCTGTAAGCCAAAACAAACTAACTCAATGAGCACACACACACACTGCCTCTCCAGGGAGGGTGATGAGGTTACTCGGGTTCTCGGTGAGATGTGCTTTATTTTGGTAGCCTAGCAAGAGGAGTGAGTCGGAGAGTGTTGAAGTGTGCTTTTGTACACGCATCCACTGGATCATGGTTCTTGGAGGAAAAAAGGGAGATATGCTTAGTCTGTGTCTAAAAAAGGCTGAGGTCAGAGAGAGCTAAATAATAAAAGAACATCCCCTTTGTGATGATTCCACTTCTACCAAAAGGTGTCAAAATACACCAGAACCTTCACTTGAGATTTGTGCATATGTTCTCACAATAAAATGGCACAAAATGCAAACTATCCTTCACACATTTTTAATGAACAAGATTCGACTACCCATGTTGACTCTGTCTTCCCTTGTTCTAACTGAGTTCAATCCCAAACAACCTCCCACATCATATGCCACTTGTTTCCTCTACAATTGAATCCTTGTCTCTGCTCTCCACTTGGGGACTAATGCCTGCAGCGACAAACAGGCAAATGGCTTTCAACGCACCACTGACAACGGGATTCAGTGAAGAGACGGAGAGCCTCTCCATGCTGTGTTGCTGCTAAACAACCCTGAGTACCTGTAATTGTGGAGCTACAGTGAAAAGCCTCTGTCTGTTTTCAATGATTTGAAGTGACAAACTCTTTCCACTCACCATTTTGGCTGCTAAAAGCCCTCTGACAAGAGTTTCTCTTAAATGGGTGGAAGAAAATTATGGCGGTACATGTCAGTCATGTGCTATCAGTAGTTTTCTTCAAAATAGTTGCCATTGAAAATTAGGCAAGTGCATATGCACATCAGATCTATAAGTGAGTCCTTTTGAAAGCGCTGCTGGGTGGTTAATACTTTACACAAGTAATGTTCAATGCTGCAATCTTTTCTTTATTCATTTTGTTATTTTTGGAAAAAATCTACATCATGGTTGCTGAAAACGGGAAGCGTTTGAATATTGGCGAGGAATATTAGCTGGATTGTGTAATTTTGGGGCGTCGGGTTCAATTTGGTATGTCAAGGAAATTTGTGGCAATTAGATCTCATGTGGGCCATAACAGTCTATTTTGGGCCAAATAAGTTAGCTTACTGGCTGCCATAGCAGCAAATGAACAAATGTTTGATTAACTTGGCCCATTCCATAGGAATAGATTGAACGTCTAGTCCCATCCCTGCGGACACAAAACTTAGCAAAGCGCAGTAATGCACACACTCAATCACACAACTCGCAAATTTCGGCAGTCTGGATGCCTTAGCGAGGCGTTTTCGTCTTCAGTCTGATTTGTCTGATTAAATATATGTATATAGCGTAAAAAGTAGGCTTGCCAAAAATCTAGTCCTTCAGATTCACGGTGAGATAAAGGTGCTACCTAAAATCTATGCATTTCAATCCATGGCTAATAGATGCAGATTGCTTTAGCACCCTGTAGTTTCTTTATCTATTTATGAAGAACAAAATGGATATTTTTGTTGTTGTTTTCTTTCGAGTAGTTTCATTGTTGCTTTAATAGCCAATTGTATCAGCATGTCTCTGTTCTCTATTGTTGGTCCCATTCTAGCCATTTTCAGAGAAGTGGTGTGGTGGTGAAACACTAATCCTACTGTGCATCATTGTACCCAGGCAGTGCTAATGATGATGGTTTATGAGTTCCCTCTTGTGCCATCTATTTTTTGTGTGTCAGGCCCCTCCTCACTTACCCGCTCCCCAGTTATCCCTCATTAATTTCCTGTGCCGATCAAATCGACAGGCTGAAAATTCAATTTAATGACCTTCCTCTGTGCTGCATCTAATATGATTTTACAGGCTGTTCTGGTCAGGACCCCAGTCCAATTTACATAACGATCATCCCAGCCAGATAGTGTTGCCCCAGCAACCAAGTTAGAGTTGGGAGGGGTATTATGTGAGGAAGCAGGGGAAGGGGGATGTTGTGTGTAGTGCAGATTAACAGGAAGGTTTGTGAGGAGGTGTTGGCAGGAGGAAGGAGGCTGGGTGCAGAGGGACAACAGTGAGCCAGGTCAGACCGAACAAAGAGATATATATGCCTTGGTGGCCCACCCGCTTCTTATCTCACCCCCCGTCCTGTAAATTGAGCAGAGTGACACCAAGGGTTGTGGAAAAAGGCCAACAGCACCTCCTGTCCACTTTCACGGTCAAACAAGTCTAAGGTTGAAAATGAGTGGAATGCAGTGCACACACCTGCTGGGCTGCCACCCCTAATCTCTCAGAATCAATTAGTTCACCTCCCTTTACCTCAGTCAAACTACATTAGCTTGGTGTCAAATCAAAGCATTTCACATCACCGAACGTGGCTTTTCCCTTCAAATTTTTTGAATTGTCTGCTTATTCTTTGAAGTACTGATTTTAAAGAGATTAAAAAGATAAATTAACTTTGAAGGAATATCTAGAGACATTTAAGTGCCCTTGGCCAGCAATACAACAGCCATTTATCCGAATACAGCTCTAAAATGTACTCCTCGTTCACGAAAGCCTGCAGTATCGTTTTACTCTCCCAGCTAATAATCTGGTCGATACCAAAGATGCCTCTGATAGATGGCGTCTGAGAGTTAAGATGACTGCTCCAGCCTGCCCCAAGCTCTCTATGGGCAGTAATTATGAAGTATGGACCTCATTAGTTTCGTTCCAGCCAGATGGCATTAGCATATTTCAGCTTCCTAATTATATAAGGGTCTAATGGTGGCAGGGGAGAGTGGATGTAAATTTGTTTTGGGCAGATCCAATTTAGTTAAGAAGTCTATTCAACTAAACCATTCAGAAATCTACTTGTGCATGGACAAATATATGCCATTTTCTCTTATATTGCCTGTTTAGCTGCTATATTCAATTCTTTCATGTGCTCACTGTACTGTACAGTTCCAAACTGCTGTTGTAATATATTGTCTTCTCTTTTCTGCAGACTGAGATTGCTAAACGCCTCAATGCAATCCTGGCTCAGATAATGCCATTCTTGTCACAAGAGGTAAGTTTCCCAGAAGAAATAAGCTCAGTGTGAAATTTGAATTCGTACTTGATAAACAAGTAAATTGGAACCTTAATGTCAAAAGCAATTCAATTCAGGATGGTGGTTGACCACCAAAGTTAGTTTGATTCTCCATAACTATTTCGAAGACACACTTTACTACATTTTGTTCTTGGTTGAGCAAATATATTATTCCTGTTTAAAATAATACTTATTGTTCCTTTCATGTGTTCCACAGCATCAACAGCAGGTTGCTCAAGCTGTTGAGCGAGCTAAACAGGTGACAATGACTGAGCTGAATGCTATCATCGGGGTACGTGGACTTCCCAATCTGCCTCTCACTGTGTGTATACCTCCTCTTCTTTCTTTATTTCACCTGAGGTCAGAGGCAAATCTGCAAGTACAGAGGAGTGCAGGAACCCAAGGCAAAATCTAATATTCCATATCAGTGTGCAACACTATGCCTGGAAGTTCATTACAGTTGAGTTACAGAAGAAAATGAAAGGATAAAAGTCAATACAGTGTTCCCTCGGTTATCGCGGTTAATGGGGTCTGGGACCACCCGCGTTAAGTGAATTTCCGTGAAGTATGGATTCCCCTTCAAAAATGCTTAATTTGAATTTAATTCCAATTTTTTTTAAAAAAAATTACCCCCCTGTATAAAGTACACCATATAGAATACGGGTAGAGAGAGTGAAATTCAGTTGGTAGACTTAGAAATGACCAAGTATAGTAAGGGATTTTTTTAAAATAACCATGTATAGTAAGGCTTTTAAAATGTGTTATAACAAAAAAACTGTAAAATATGTTGTTTCAATGTAATATTTGTATTTTTTTTTCCCAAAAAAATCTGCAAAGCTCTGAGTCCGCAATAGCTGAACCGTGAAGTAGCGAGGGAACACTGTATAATTTTAGTGGGAAGAAACCATGAGCTATACTTGAGCCTCGTTTTGCTCAATTAATTCCCCAATGTTTTAAATGTAAGTTTAAAATGTCCAAAATGTATTTATATGCATTGTGAATGTTCAAATAAGTGTTGAGGTTACCCTTCACATTATATTATCGGTATAGTCCCTTGACCAATTCCAATTTTTGTATACAGAACACATCCTATCATGAGAAATCCAGTCCATCTTTTACCCGGGAGCAATGTTCCCTCTAAGATGCGCACGTTATGTTGCCCACACCTGTCCTCTGTGTGCTCAGGGAGGTTGTCTCTCTATGCCCAGACATATGAAAATTATAGGGAACATTGCTTAGGAGGTGAACATTGTTTTGCTAACTTAATAGAAATGATAGTAATATAAAGACAGCATGCCCAAAGGTCATCATTAAGCTTGAATGCAGATCCCAAGCTCCTCTTTTGGTGTGCAGATTTGCCTCTGATTTCAGTGATGTGGCATGTTGTTATTTTTTTTTTTCCTTCTCACAAGTCAGTTTTTAAAAAGATGATCGCAGTTATTCTATCTAATTAGGGACTTGAACGCAGAATATATATCTGATTTAGTATTAATGATAGTTGATCAGTTTAGATTTTTGTTTTCTAGCTGCGTCTTGAGTTTTGGGTAGCAGCTTTCGTATTCAATAACCCAATGGTGTTTTGGGGCTATAACAAACTTTGAGATCAGATCTGATGCTGTTTCTGTGCCAAAACTGGAGTATGTTTTGACCAGGTTTGGGTCTTATTTAAACTATGTATTTCCCTTTTGGATTTAAGGACTGTAATCCAAGTGCACTTAAAAAAAATCCGTAATTGGCCTTTTAATAGCTACAAGCCAACATACACACATTCCTCTTGAACCAAATAGACCTTTTACTTATTTGGCCCTCCATCTGCTTTTATTTAAGCACTAGACGCTTACTAATAGCCAGCTTGGACACAGATGTTTAAGCGACCCTTTTGATTAGTACTCTCTGTAGCAAAGGTTAGTCAGTGGTTTGCTTGTCCCGGTGGTAGAGGGGGTCAAGTCTAATGAGAGGTGCATAGTGACATTCGATTAAACTAAATGAGCCCTGAGCACAACCCCCACTTTTAAAGATAATTACTTCCTATTTCCCATTGAAAGGGGTCAGTCTGTCGGCAACAGGAATGACCTTTCTTTAATTACAGATGGGTTAGAACCGAAAGAACACAGGCAGAGAAAAGAAAAGCTTTATTATTTGGTAGCAGACGTGGCAGGTAATCAGTCTCTGAAACTGTGCAATTGACATTCAAAAATTGGTAGACCAAAGTCTAATTAAAATGTAAAGATTTTTGTGAATAACCATATTATGTTATAAAACTCAAATTCTAGTCAATTTGGAGTCTTTGGTTAAACTTAAATACGGAATACAATGATTTGCAAAACATTTTCAAATTGTATTCCATTGAATACAATAAAAAGACAAGATATTTTATGTTCAAACTGATAATCTCATTGTTTTTGGCAAACCGTCAACATAAAATTTTATGGTTGCAATTGGGACAGGGTCATGTTATCACTGTATGTCAACTTTTCTTGGAATAACATTCGATAAATATTTTGAAACTGACGACACTAATTGTTGAGACTTAAGTGCACTTTCAGCTGTTCAACAGTCCAGGGTCACAGTTGTTGTATTTCATACTTCATAATGCCCTACAAAATTTCAATGGGAGACGGGTCTTGACTGCAGGTTAGTCTAGTAGTCACACTTTCAAATGAATGCCTTCCTATGGCAACACATGCATCCATTTTCTGCACCGCATATATTCACAAGGGTCGCGAGGGGTGCTGAAGCCTATCCCAGCTAACTATGGGCACTGGGTGTAGATCACCCTGAATCGGTGGCCAGCCAATCACAGGCCACAAGGACATGGACAACCATTCTAGCTCATACTCATGCCTAGGGGCAATTTAGAGTGTTCAAAATATGAGGCTTAAGCCTTAACCACTTAACCACGTCCGCTTTGATAAAATCCATATTAATAAAATAGACAAGTTATGTTGAAAGGCATTTAAAAAAATATTAATAATACTGATTAAAAAATAAATAAAAAGCAAAAAAAATCCTGAATTTCTATTGCCCATAAAGTAATTTTTGGCAAGCCCTTCTCATTGTTTTTTATATGTTACATAGTATTTTATGGGTTTGCTGTGGCAACCTCTGAGGGAATATGCCACAAGTCACCCCACTGTCAATGTTGATTTTATCAAAACAGGCATAGAGTGCCGTCTTGTCATTCAGTGTTTAACAAAAAAAGGGAAATTATATAGCAATGTTAGAAAAAAAAAACAAGTTGCACTGAAGCCGCAGCTGAGCCAAACTACAAAAAAAAAAAAAAAAAAACCTGCATCTTATAGTCCGGAAAATACCACCATTAACATTATCGCTATATATTAGTAAAGGTGCTTACTTTTGATATGCATGCTGTTAACAACTTGGTTGTTTTTTTTCTCTATAGTCCGGCTGAAATAGTGTCCCAGATTTCCATAAAGAACTTTACAGTAAAATTCCTGTTTGTGCTGCAGTGCCCTTTCAGAGAATGAAGATCATAGGCACCCAGTGTATTTTGCCTTGCCGCTTACCGACAATAATCTTTGTACCTTCTCTGATTCAATTGTTAATATTGTGGACCATAGATGATTAAATCCCCAAATTCTTTGCAATTGCGTATAGAAGAATATTATCCCTAAACTGTTAAACTGTTTTCTCTTGATGAGGCATTTGTGTTTTCATGGTAACCTATGCTTGCTGAGCTGCATTTCAACTAAGAAAGAAAACAAAGAACCTTGTAGATTAGAGGTTTCTTCCTCGGTACAGCCGATATTGTTTGTGAAAGTTTTGCATCCTTTGTTTTTTATCATTCCACTGTTGCTACTTGTGTTTCTGAGGATGTTTCAAATGTATTACAATTGTTTCATCATAAACATAAAAAGTATGCCTGGGCTCACATTCTAAACAATGTATTTGGCAATTACACATTTAATACATGTTCTTCTGTTAATGTTTCGTGTCTAAAGTTTGTTCCCCCTCTCTTCTTTGATCCTTCAGAAGCAGCAGCTGCCTCATTCTATCTATCCAAGCATCATGGTTAGCAATTACTCATAGCTTTGCTCTCTTTGTTCAAAACTGCTCTTTGTCAATATAATCTGCATCTTTTTAAAGACAGCCATTTCAACAATGCTTGACTTTTGTTGGTGTATGTATGTGAGTGTGTGTGTGTTTGGCTTCGGCTTCGTGCCCTTTTGTCTGTCAATGGGGTATCAGAGGTTTTCAGGACTGCTGTTGATGAATGCATGGGAGTGAAACCATCTAAAATTGCACATGCATTCGCTGTTTATTGTAATTTGTGGAGTCAGTCAGGTGTGTCTTAGGTAGGTAATGTGGTCATCGATGATCATTGTCCCACTTGTTAAGCCAGCGGGCTAGGCAGTTTGTTTTGGTGTTGACGTTTGCTCTGTCTGACAGGCCTGTTCTGTAGGGAGTCGGCTTCGCCTAGTTAACTTTAATTGCCTGCTTCCTGTGGAAGTTGCTGAGCTGCAATGGCATTTACGCATAATGAAAAAAGATAAGAGTGAAAGGGAGCCAGCTCTTTATCCATGAATATTGAATTGGAAGCAATTTATTTCAGTAACCGCCAACCCTACCCTTGCTTTTCTTGCCCTTTTCCTCACTTGTCTAACCAACCACATTTTACTAATGAGGCTTCTTGATAACGATCCCTGCACATTTTTCCTCATTAGGCACACTGAATAGGGACTCTCCTGCCCCAATATCATACTCACTCTTGCACTTTCTTATTTACTGATTTGGTCTTACTCTCGTGTACATTGCAGTTTATCATTTCAACCTCTACAGTATTGATCAATTAGTTTTGTTAAGGTTTCTATTTGCAGTTTGGAACACAACAGAATATTGTTTTCCATATTGTAACTATGAGCCATCTTCATGTCTCTATCCGGCATTGGATGTATGATTGATGTACTACATGTATACAAGCTCAAATCTGGATTCCAATCTTTTTGTGAGCAGATGATGGATGTGTTAAGTGTTATTTAACCTTGTTTTAAAGCACTTGCTTCCATTTGCCAGAGTGACTGTTTAACTTGTTTCTATCGACTTACTCCACTTTGGCTGCTTTTAAATGTAGACATTTGAGACCTCTTGAGCTGTGGGGCTGCATGTGTATGACTATGCTAGAAGGGAAAAAAGTATGTGTAGGGGGAGGGGAGTGTTGAGAGGTGACTATTGTGTCTGTACAAGGCCACTTAAGGCTACTACTGTTCAACAAGCCTAGCATACATGATTTGCCATAATAGAGCATTAGCTTGCAACATATGTGTATAGGGCTACATCACAGGATGAATTTGCCTCAGACAGATGTCTACATTTTGATATTGCCAGATTTATTGAAGTTGGGTTCACATCCCTTTTTACACTACCTGTCTTAACCCATTAGTTAATATAGTACACATTGACTGTTTATTTTATTCATTTTCTGAATCGTGCCGAAGGGGACACCCTGAATTAGTGGCCAGCCAATCGCACAAATAGCAATTCACACTCGTAGTTGGGGGAAAGTTGGGGTTGAATTGGAGGGGAAAAACACTAATGAATAGTCATTTAGTCTAATGTTTGTTCACAGTGTAGTCAATAGCTTTCCGCTCAATGATTGAGCAGTATCTGCACGTTGACAGCCGCTGTCTTCTCGCTATTATCCATAAATGGTTTAGCCCCGAAATAAATGTTGGGTTAAACCAGCACTAATGCATGCACTGGAGCAGTCATTCATTGATTCTCTTCCCAGCCGACCTACTTGTTCTCTCTCCCGGTTCCCTGTATTTGTTGCAGCAGCAGCAGCTACAGGCCCAGCACCTCTCCCATGCCGCCCACGGACCCCCTGTACAACTGCCTCCTCACCCATCAGGTCTCCAACCTCCAGGCATCCCTCCTGTGACAGGTGCTGGCGCTGGCTTGCTGGCGCTTGGTGCTCTTGGCAGCCAGGCTCACTTGCCTGTAAAAGATGAAAAGAATCATCACGACTTGGAGCACAGAGGTGAGGAGCACAGCCTCTCTCAATCTCAAAATAAAATTGATTAATCGATGTGCAGTGCATTTGATTAAACATACAGTAATTTTCTTTAGAAACCCCTAAATATGACCAGTTCAAAACCAACCGCCACTGACATTTTGAGCGTCAATATATATTTGTTTAAGGAATGTGTTTGAATATAAGTCTCTTATACGTTACAATTTATAAGAGAAGCTATTAAAATAAATTATGCAGAGTCAATCACAAATGAGATTAATCTTTGATCTGAATAATGTATTACTTTCATCTGATGAAAGCTCAGAGACGTTGTGACACCCATACTAATTTGCTTTTTGCTTTTTTCTCTCCTGGGCCCTCATCATTTCATTCGCCTCTGGGTATTCCTCTGAAAGAACGGGAGTCGAGCACGGTACGTTTACGCTCCTTGCACACCCTACGAGTCTTGTCGTGTATTTTCCGGTGATTAGGTGTACCTTACTGAGACAGAAGTACCCTAGAAATCCATGTTCTTTATGTAAGAACACATATTTTGTGTATACCAATCCAGGGTAGTCACTGACTAAAATCAAATATTGATGTCTAGCCAGATCGTCTAGAGCTATCTAATCCTCAAGGAAAATGACTCCAATCAGACAGAGAGGATTAGTAGGCAGCTAGATTCTCTAATTTCGTCTCAACTTTGTCTTTAATTCTATTCTTTCCTTGCTGCCGGGTAGATTTTCAGTTGAATTCCCATGACTCGCTTTCAAAAGCTTTCATCCAGATGTTTTTGTTTGTGCGGCAACCTTTTTTTGTATATATGTATCTCTCTCTTTAAGAAGTCATCCCGCTACATACACTATTCTGCTGCCATTTTATCAACACACCCTCTCATGTTAAAGTCACTGTTTATTGGACTGCCTCTTAGCTTTCAAATAACCGGAGCGTGATGCTCTGTTGAATGGGCCAGATTAAGTTCCTCTCGACTGATCTCTCTGAATGGACTTGCTCACATCTGAAAGGAACCTAAACTATGCCAACATCTTGTCCTGTGACCAGCACTCATCAGGGCTGACTTACCTGATCTCACCACACCTTTTTCTAGTACAGGCTTACTCAAACCTCAATGCCTCATTTACTATTTTCTCAAGTAATCCAACACCAGACATACTGGAAATACAATCATTGAATTAAAGGTGTGTTGGTGGAGGTACATATGGAAAACAGACCGGATAGCGGCTCCTGAGGACTGGAGTTGGCCAACCCTGGCATACACAGACTGGCTCTATTCAATCAGTCAATGTCTCTCTACGCTTACCTTAAAGTAGCAAACCAACAAATGTTCTTTTTTAATACAAAAGGGTAAAATGAAATACAGAATTGTACTTATACTTATATGAAGGTGATCTAATGGTCCCTGCTGGGGAAGTTTAGACTTCATTTTACAGTTTTTGTGGTGTTTTCAAATGTTTGTATATCATTAACAGCCGGGAGAAATTCTTTTTTTTCTCCTTTTTTTAAACCACTCAGCCTGAGTTGGTCTTTTCCCCTGACCACGTTTCCTACTTTTTTCCTCTTTCGCAATGAAGGCCTAGGTTTTCTGTGCTGGCAGCAAATGTAGACTGCCCTGAGAGTTCTCCACCAAATTTTCTGCCTGCCAGCACACCGGCGCTCAGACTCCGAACATCCTGTTTGCTGTTATTTACAAATCAGCAGTTCACGGAAGCATTCCCACTCGTCATGAGAAGCTCATTGGCACTGGGTTATTCTCTCATTGCTTGGCAATTTTTCCACGTGGTCTTACATTGTAGTCATTTCAACTCTCACTCATTACCAACCCCCACTTAGACCATTTCCACCGTGGTTGATAATTGATTCGCTTTCACGTCACCCTTCGATCTACCCATCCAGAGTACGGTGTACTGTCTTTACTCATTTTTTAAAATTTAATTTACGAAATTGCTCCAGTTGTGTTTCTATGTATTTTGCTTGAACAGTCTGAAAAACATTGATGATGTATTGGTGTATTTGAGCACTGTTTTATCTTTCGGAAAGTATGTGCATTTCCAGCTGCCTTTCTCTTTCTAAATGTCCAGAGCCTCCATTGGACTCTCTTTTGGTCCACATTACACCAGTTCTCAAGACTAGATAGATGCCATAAACATATCATGAAGTTGACCAAACTGTTCATATTTTGGCCCCTATTTGATGCTCTAGTCTAGACTAATGAATCCGCTTTGCTTTCAATTGCCTTTAATGCAAACATAAATATGGATAACAGCTGAAGGCTGTTGGCTTATGCCAATACCCCCCACCCCTTCAGTGGTATTTTTCGTGTAAATAACAATATGGTTAATATAATACGCAGCATCAAACATGCACTGACACAATTTTGTATTGTTTGTTGGCAGAATAATTCAGTGTCACCGTCAGACAGTCTACGGACAGCAAGTGAAAAGCACCGTGGATCATCAGATTATGGACTTGACTCAAAGAAGCGCAAAGTGGATGACAAGGACAGCATGAACAGATATGTATGTACAATTATATTAAATAAGAATTAAAATATATATATATATATATATATATATATATATATATATAAACAAGATAAAATAAAATGTATGTGTGTGTAGGTATATATGTAGATATATAGGGAGATAGATTAGATTATCTCTCTCACAGTGAACACGCACCTATGATGAAAATTTCAGACCCATAATTTCTTCCCATGATTTGTAAGTGGGGGCACTTGCAACATAGCTGGGTCTTCAAATACGTATTGAACTCACTGCATTTACTGTTACTGTTATAATTCTACTGTTTTTATATTAACAGCAATGATTTTAGTATATTTATAGATTCAATTCTTACCATAGTGTGTCTCTTGCTTTTATTTCAGGACAGTGACGGAGACAAGAGTGATGACTTGGTGGTGGATGTTTCTAATGAGGTAAGATTGCGTGGGGACAATGCTGCTAACCGGCATTCCACAATGGTCATGTTGCTAAAGACAGTTTTTAGTCTGGGAGTAAAGACCTTCTACATTGTTGGCAAAAACTCTGTCCTAATGTTACTTCTGTGCACGAATGCGAATGTGTATTTCTTTGTTGTCATCCTTTTGGCGTCCGTGCGTGAAATAAGACAAAGATAAAAAGGAGTGGCAGGTGAATGAGGAGTGTTTATGTATGAGAGCATTTGAGCCCACGAGTATATATATTATCTATGTTTGCACATGAGGCCCCAGTTTGTTTGACCTACGTTTACATGCCAGCCGCTTTCCTCCGGTCTGTTTGTTCAGTCTCTCTCCGTCTGTCTCGTTTAACTGTGTAGGACCCGGCAACCCCTCGAGTGAGCCCTGCTCATTCTCCTCCAGAAAATGGCCTAGATAAATCACGGGTTTTAAAGAAAGATGCTGCACCCAATAGCCCTGCGTCTGTGGCGTCATCGGGAAGCACGCCATCCTCAAAAGCAAAGGACCACACCCATTTGGCGGTAAGAGAGATTCTAAATTCAATAATGTTTTAAACCACAGACTATCGGATGTTTATCCAGTAAATGGGGTATTTTTGAATTCTTCCTATGGAGGAGGCTTAACATTTAGGAGCTTGACGGGGCACTGGGTCGATGCACACTGGAAATCAAACGCTGTGGCTTACTGCTCTCAATCGCCTTTATGCCTTAGCCAATAAATAGTCATTTCTTCCTCACCAAAGCTATAAATAACTCTGAGAAATGCTACATTTTATTTCCTTGTTTTTCCTCACCTTTACTTCTTCTACTCTAATGTTGTAACCTGGATTGGTTTGTCACAAACCGTTCCACTCACAATTTACAGTCCACAGCACTATGCTAGACTCTCACTCAGATGATATATATTACATTTTATTGTGCTTCACCAGGCTGAAAAATGCAGCTCGTTTTCATTGATTTAGAAAGGAGGAAAAAGCATCATTATGAACTGTTCACGGTATTCTCAGCTTGTCTAGCTCTGTTTAACGAGCTTGATCTGTGAGCAAAGGTTTACGCCTCGACCCCTACACCAACCACTTAAACCATGAATGTAATGAAGTGCAACTGCAGAATTGGATTACCTTGAGCTTTCCTGGGATTTCTTTTTGAGCGGCACTGATATTAGTGGACTCATGAAAATGTGCATAACAGGTAAAGGGGGTTTGTTCTTTTAGGATAAGTCATCTACACCAAGCCTGAAGTCTAACACGCCCACACCCAGAAATGAGGCACCCACACCAGGAACAAGCACCACTCCTGGGCTGAGGCCTCTGACCATGGGCAAACATCCTGGCATGGAGGCCTTAGGTATCAAGCACACTCCTATCCCAAAACTTTAAACTTATTTTGGTTGTCTGATTTGAATAAGTTAACCTGCTGTCATTTTCCTGCATGATGTATTTTTTGTTGTACCACTAGTGAGTCTGGGGTCTTGCCTAATGCAGGATATGCTTCAGGCTCTCATTTAGACCAGTTTAGGGGGCAGTATTGACTCCCTAAGAGTGTTCAACAAACTATACATAAGGATTTAAAAGAGAAAGTACAAATAATCAGGGAAATGTTCGGGGAAGTAATGGGTAACCAAGTAATATTTACATTTTGGGTATTAATAATGAGTATGTAACACAGTAGTAGAATACCCCCAAAATTGAATATCATTTGCCATGGATAGCACTTACATGGCCTTAAACCTTTTTTCCCCCCCTCTTTAGCTGCTCCTGCTCTTCGTACGCCCCTATCAATCGCAGGTTCCTATGCCACCCCCTTTGCCATGATGGGTCATCATGAGATGAATGGATCCCTGACCAGCCCAGGCGTCTATCCTGGTCTGATCTCACCTCAGATGAGTGCTGCAGCTGCTGCCGCTGCTGCTTATGGACGCTCACCAATTGTAAATATTTAAGCTCAGATATTTAATTAGTTTCACGTTGGCTATTTTGTCTCGTGTTTGACAAGAGCTTTGTCCACCAGTAGCATCAATTAGACATCATTGCTACGAGTTGGACTTTATACATGAAAAATTACTTTAAAGAAAAAGTGTGTTACTATCTCTTCTCCCGTGACAACAGCTTTGTGTAGACTTTAAAAAGAACAAAGACGGCTGAGACCCCATTACTTTGATGTTCACTCGTTAAAATTCTAAAGGTTTTATTGGGGGGAGAAAAGCCGAATCCCTAAAATGCATATCATGTTTGAAAATCTCCCAGGTTTTCATTAGTCTTACCATCTGGGATGTTGTTACCCTGTGTAAAGCTTCTCTTTTTGCAATCGAATACAATCTATGGCTTTCCAGGGATCTACCCAGAAATGGCTGAATAGGGCTTTCTCGAGGTTTCAGCAGATGAAACGAGGCATAATTTCCCATTTGAATATTTTAATAGCCCAATTTACATCAGCAGTTCATCATGTGTTTTTATTGCCTTTCACTGCTTGACCATACAGGCAGGATTTGACCCCCATCCTCACATGAGAGCTCCAGGCCTGCCAACCAGCCTCCCTTCCATTTCAGGAGGAAAACCGTAAGTATTTCTCACTGACCGAGCTAAATGTGTCAACAGAAACTAAAATACCGTACTATAAATCATAGGTGTCAAATCTAAAGCCTGGGGATCAGAAGCAGTCTGCAAAAATATTTTGTGTCACCTGCAAAAACAAGCAATGTGCATTGACTTTGTTTCTATTTAAAATACCATAATTACAGTATATTTCATCATGTCATATTTTCGATTAGCCCCATTATCGTAATGGACTTGGAGGGAAACCATAACTATGATGTAGGCCCCAACAATAGAGTTCTGAGACCTTTGCAATGGAAACTACATGTAGCCAAATTGAAAGGTCAAAATTAAAAGACCTTTTTTTTTGGCCCACGGGGAGTATGCTTATATATTCACAGCAGACAGAGTACTACTTTCCCACTTCAACCTTTATTGACAGCTTTGTGATTAATTAGGTTTGCAATACAATAGCATATTCACTTGCTAAAAATTCCTTCTCATGGGGAGAAATTGATTCAATTATCATTTACTGTCAATGTTGTATGATTCACCTGTGAAACTGATACAGCCACTATGACAGGGGTATGTACATTTCTGAAGTTGATTTACTCTCTTTATATCCTCTGGCTTCATTGCAGGGCATATTCTTTTCACGTGAGTGCAGACGGTCAGATGCAGCCTGTGCCCTTCCCTCCAGACGCACTGATAGGACCGGGCATCCCACGACATGCTCGGCAGATCAACACACTGAGCCATGGGGAAGTTGTGTGCGCCGTCACCATTAGCAACCCCACTCGTCACGTCTACACGGGCGGCAAGGGCTGTGTGAAGATCTGGGATATCAGCCAACCAGGCAGCAAGAGCCCTGTGTCCCAACTTGACTGCTTGGTAATTACTTGTCATTGTTACTTTCATGGTCATGGCAGAATGCCTTTTTTTTTGCAACCCTCTAACCAGAGTTGAGATACATTACACACTCACTGGCTGACAACTCATTGCTCAAGCCTGATGGCCCCTCCTTTCCCACTAAAGCTTAACCCCACATCCCTTTGGGACTGCACCGGGAGTCATTTGCCAGTGTGTGGCTGAAGGAATCCTTTATGCCAGGAACAACAACAACAAAAATCCCACTGAGTAAAGATGTTGTGATTGGCTGACTTAGTCTGCTATTACCAGGCTCATTCAATCTCCCATTTCTCATTTTGATTGTAACTGTAGCTTATCCTGTTCATGCGGCCGTAAACTTGAAAGTGCATTGGGAGAGCAATGGACTCTTATAAAGCTGTCGGAATGCTGTTTTAATTCGACTTGGGTCTATCCACGGTCCTTTGTTTTGTCCTGGCTCCATTTCTTTTCTTGTTAAACTTGACACCCACAAGCATTACTTTTCACTTTTAAAAAGATGCTTCAATCTAAAAATGTACCGAATTGAGATGAAATTGAGATTAAATCTGCCTTCAACTCTGTTACCTCACAGATAGAATTATTTCTTCAAGTGTCAAAAAATATATAAGCTATTCTGGTGTTTTACATGCATCCGGATAATACCCACCTCGTGTTTCTACTCCAGAACAGGGACAATTACATCCGGTCCTGCAAGCTGTTGCCTGACGGTCGCACCCTGATCGTGGGTGGCGAGGCCAGCACGCTGACCATCTGGGATCTGGCATCTCAGACCCCACGAATTAAGGCGGAGCTTACCTCCTCTGCCCCGGCCTGCTATGCACTGGCCATAAGCCCTGATGCTAAAGTCTGCTTTTCCTGCTGCTCAGATGGTAATATCGCTGTGTGGGACCTTCATAATCAGACCCTTGTCAGGTAAGGATTCCCAAAACGTTGAGAAAAAATGCTGAGATTAACTGTACATAGTAATGTGCTTGCAGTACCATGTTTGAACTCCTTTCCTACTGTTTTATTTCAGGCAGTTCCAGGGTCATACTGATGGAGCCAGCTGTATCGACATCTCGCATGATGGCACCAAGCTCTGGACTGGCGGGTTGGACAACACCGTCCGTTCTTGGGACTTAAGAGAAGGGCGGCAGCTCCAGCAACACGACTTTACCTCACAAGTGAGACACATTTGTGCTGTCATTGTAATGATTCAAAAGCAATATTTAACGTTTGGATGGTTGCCTACTGGTTTTCGCCTCTTTTCAGATCTTCTCTCTAGGCTACTGTCCAACTGGAGAATGGCTGGCTGTGGGCATGGAAAGTAGCAATGTGGAGGTGTTGCACCACACTAAGCCTGACAAGTATCAGCTACATCTTCATGAAAGCTGCGTCCTCTCACTGAAGTTCGCCTACTGTGGTACGAATTTGTTTATGAAAGAGTTAGCGTCATCTTTTGTTTTGTTCTCCCAAAAAAGGTCAATTGTTAAATTCAGCAATTCCAACTTTAGTGTGGGTGGAGTTCAGGTGGCTAGCATTTTGTTTTAAGGCAGAAGGAGAGGACCAACGCATCTGGATTTTTCCAGTCAACCTAATCCTCGATTATTAAAAACTGTTCCGCCTAGCAAAAATGCAAGCATTTTCTCACTCACTCGTCACAACTAGGCATGATCGTTAAATGCATGAATATCTATTTTATTGATGCATTCACCATTTCTAGTTACTTGCGAGAGACTAGGACTGTAAATGAGCTGTAAGCCATCTTTTTGACGATGTCTGATCAATTATCTCTTTTAAATAGAATAAAAATGCAAGTAATTTAATGAAAATAATATTGTTAGAACATCTGTAACCTGAAGTCAGTCTGTGAAGTCCAGTGTAAGAGGATGTGATGAAGAAGAAAGTCTGGAAAAATTGTGCTCACTAAACTACTCTAACTGGCTTGTCAGCTTGTATAACCACTGCTCACTCAAGTCACTAAGTAGAGCCTTGTGGGAATTACGTGGACACTGTTTATTTCTCCTAACATGCCCATTTAGAGAAAATTGCTTCTACTTCTCTGTTCAGATCCCTCCCACCCTATGGGAATGTTGCTTTTAAGTTTAAGCCGCAGACAAATGAGATTTTACTATCACTTAACATTTTTCCCTAAATCACGAGTAGTATTGCTTTCTCCTCTCAGCCCCCTACAGCACAATGTCATATTCCAGCCACTATAGTGCTAGTTAGTTCAAATGATGCCTCTTCCAGGCTCTCGCTGCCATTAATTACACAATTAGCCAGCTAGTCATTTGGGTAATTAGTCAGAAGCTGATTTAAATAATTATCTGAGTGGATAAAGTGCACGACCCCATTGTGACGTTTTTTTGATTGTTGTACTATATTCCCTAATTAGGTTTTATGGCCATTGATGAATTAAGTCATTACACATTTGCCTGATGGCTACAGTTATGTATTTCAGATCATGACTGTTGCTATTGTTCCAGATGATTTGTAGATTCTAGATTATTTTCTGAAACGTGTCTTAATGTTTGCAGGTAAATGGTTCGTAAGTACGGGGAAAGACAATCTGCTGAACGCATGGAGAACTCCCTATGGTGCAAGCATATTCCAGGTATTACCATTAGAAATGCACAATGACAAGAAGAAAAAAAAATTGGAAGACGTCTTTGTATATCCATGAAAAAAACTGCTTTCTTGTCTTGCAAGTTTTTAAGAAACGCGGGCGGGCGGGTGGGCGTGGCTGCGTGTTGGGGGTGTATATGTGTATACGTACGCATACGTACGTATGTATACGTACGTATATGTACGTACGTATGTATACATACGTATATGTACGTACGTACGTATATATACGTATGTATACGTACGTATACACATATATACACCCCCAACACGCAGCCCCGCCCGCCCGCCCGCCCGCATTTCTTAAAAACTTGCAAGACAAAAAGGCTGTTTTTTTCATGGATATACAAAAACGTCTTCCAAAAATTTTTCTTTCCAAAAATTATACTTGTATAAACATGTATATACACATGTATATACACATGTATACACATGTATATACACATGTATACACATGTATACACACATGTATACACACATGTATACACATATGTATACACATGTATACACATATATACACATATATACATATGTATATACATATGTATATACATATGTATATACATATGTATATACATATGTATATACATACATATATATACATACGTATATACATATGTATATATATATATATGTATGTATATACATATGTATATACATGTATATACATATGTATATACATATGTATACATATGCATACATATGCATACATATGCATACATATGCGTACATACATATACATATGTATACATATGCATACATACATATACATATGTATACCTATACACGAATACACATATACACATGTGTATATGTATATATATACATATGTATACATGTATACATGTACATGTACATGTACATATTTAATTTTTTTGTCTTACCTTTGGATTTGGAAACAAATCTTTATAATCTTTATCTATCTGGGTTTAAAACTCTTCCCTAGTATTCATCCAGTAGGTAAGTAAGTATGTAGAATGTAAGTAAATATGGCATTTTTTAATTTAGCTTTTTTTATTCATCTGTGCAGTCCAAAGAGTCATCGTCAGTCCTTAGCTGCGACATCTCCGCGGATGACAAATACATCGTGACGGGTTCCGGCGACAAGAAGGCCACAGTTTATGAGGTCATCTACTAGAGACACTCATTCTCCGCTGTAGCACTTGAACTGAGACTACTCTTGTTGCTGAGCCTTCCACCGATCTCCAAAATGGAACATAACGCGACAAGACTTTTGTCCACCCCTGACTACTACTACTACTGCTTCAGGGAAGCTGATTTTTGCAGCGAGCAGCCTTTTTTGGCAGGAGTTGACATTTTTATCCTTTTTTTTGTATTTTTTCCAAATTTTTGAGCATCAAACAATGAAGCAGTGCTTCAACCCGGAGAACAATGGTCCATAGATGTCTTGTGAAAATTGTACATATTGGATTAAATAAAATACATTTTATATATATTATAAATATATATATTTTCATGTCCTGGATGTACTTGTGAAATGTTTTGGCTCTCACTGTCTTAAAATATGAGCGCAAATCATAGATTAGAATGTTTCAATTGTAACTCACCTGTTGTTGTTTCCCTGAAACACATCCTGAGGGCCGAATTTTTCCAAAACTGCAGAGAAATGAGACATTTCAAAGTAGGATGCTATGGATTATCTAAATGGCCTTCTATATTAGTGCTTTTTTTAGGGTGTGACTCATTTGTGCCACATTAGAACCCAGGAAAACAATGGTGAACAATTTTTGGCTATCTCAATCCTATTTTGGGGGGTTGCAAGGTTGGCAGGGTAATGTTTAACCTCACCCATCGAACTTGGATGCCACCAGAAGAACGGCAAGAGCTATGGGCTTAATAAAAACATGCCTTTAGCTTACACTGCGTTATACGAGATGCAGAGTTGCACCATTGATTTCTTATGGAGGGGCTAATGTCAAAAAGCCTTTGGAAAAAAATTTACAATTTATATCTCACCTAGCTTCCTCAACGTTTGGTCGCTCATGACGAGGAGGTAACCAGACATTTGATGGGATGAACTCCACATTTTAGTCCTTGAAATGATCAGTGCCTGTTCCCAATGAACCTGTTGGAGATGAAGACAAAATCAAATGTTGCCCATGTTGACATGAACACTTAAGTGAATCAGCTTGTTTTTTTTACACTGTGCATCCCCTGACAACACCAGCTTTTCCTACAAAAGAGTAGAAGGTGTGGCTCTGGGAGTGTTACACTTCCCACTGCAAAGTATGTAGCAAATGCTGTCAGCACTGGGAAGAAATGTGCAGGTGTTAATAAATCAATAAATCATTTTGTACAAACCATCTTGTCTGAATCAGAACTATTGTGCCAGTAAGTAAATAAACTATTAAAAAATTACGGCCACAATGGACATCTCTCCTAGTTTAAATGGATTGAACCCCTGCCATCGTCAATGGGACTGAAAAATGAGCATCCACAGCCAGTTTAAGTGAATGCTATGTTTCTTATTGTCAATGGCAGACAATAACTTCATTTTACATCCCTTCCTTGTCAGTTTTGAGTACTTAAAGGCCACTTCCTGTAATTTTTTGGAAAATTTCCTATTTATTTGGGGGGAATTTCTGGGCTACTTCCAAACCATTGGTTGCTCTTGACTACATTTTGGGCATTTCCACGTTACTTCCCATTGGTTTTGGACATTTTAAGGTGTCTTGTTAAGTCATTGGCTGACATTGACTCCCCCGTTTTGACCATATGGGGCAACAACAGAAAAAAAAAATGTGAGGAAATTGAGCAAAGTGCAAGCACTCAATCACACAACTCAATGGTATTTCGACGCCTGTGTACAAAAATAAAAGCATTTAATTTCGTATTGACACAATATCAATGAGCTATGAAGTGCAGTTTATAGAGAACAACCCGGTGGGCCAGATCAGACCCCCCAGTTGGCTGTATGTTTGACACCCCCGAGTTAAGCAATCAACAATGTTTTAAAATCAATGTTTTATATCAATATTGCGGCTGAGCTACTTTTTATTGCAGAATGTGCAGATTTTACAAGGCCTACTATAACATTAACAAAAGATGTAGCTAGTTAAACTTGAAACCCTAACAAAAAAAGGTTTATTTGGCCAAAATCATGGATTGGATTGATACATGCTGCTTTACTTAACACTGATTACGCTCTTTTCACACATTCCCACACTCACACTTTGAACAATGACAGCCCACTTTGGAAATTTTCACCTAGTTGCGTACCTAATACACAGCATGTGTTGCTACATTGTTCTGTCTGTGTTCGTAATAAAAATACGTCATACGCAACTAAATGTGCTTATAAAACTATGCAACCACATTGTGTTCCTAAAGGGAATTTAATTTTAATGTATCCTTGTATGGTATGCAGTAAAAAGTCTCTTTGTATCCTATCCTACTCATTCCTTTTCCTTTGTAACATTCTTTCCTACCGCACATCCTTTCCCATTTTCGTGTTCTGCTTCCTCCACAGGAGGTGCAAGCGTTCATTTTCACTTTTGTGGGGGCGCTGGGTGTGAGGCTGTGATTTCTGACTATGTGAGAGAGGGAGACTGCGTGGTTTGGCATCGAATGTGTGGCCATTTCTTTGCCATGCATCACCTCTCTGTGCGAGCTCAAATCTCGTTACCTAGAGATTTTGTCTATTGGATGTTTGTTTATCGGAATGATTGTAGTTGCAATTTTAGTGTTCATACTCCTCACACAGTTTACAGGGCCAAATTTCTATTCAAAATTAGATTAATGCTGTTCTCTCCATATTTATTCCGTAATTTCTCGCATATAAGCCGCATTTGTAGCAAAAAAAAAATGATGACTGAATCAAAGGTACGGCTTATATGTGCACAAATTAAACTTGACGCGCACAAAACTGCAAGGGGACGAAGACGAAATGCCCTGAGGCGAGATAATTATTATTTCAATAAATGGAAAAAATTCTAAAATAAATGTAGTTTGACATCTATGAATGAAATTTTTTTAAAAAATCAATCGTGTCTTGCATAAAACATGAGAAAACGAACTTACCTGAGCCTGCTATTGCTCACTCTTACCTTTTGCAGATATTTAAATGGCCATACACAAGAGGCACTGTCTAGGATTGGCTTAATTTAGTATTAAAGCTGAGAAATACAAGAGATGGTACTCTAAATGTTAGCTTATCCAAATCAATGTTTTTCTATGGTAGAGATTGCCATATGTCAAAATCATCCTTGAAAACTCTTGAACAAGGAAGGTGCCTTACATTTTAACTGGCTCACCCTATTCTGTATAATACTGAGTCAAAACAGTATCTTTTTTCTAGCAGTCAACAGCTTTTTCAATGGATGAAAAATGTTGTACGTCATTCTATCGCCATCTTCGCTCCGGTAGAGGAGTCAGGTGAATCTTCCACTTTTTTTTTTATCCCGACAGCTCCTCTTTTCATCTTTCTTTTAAAGCATGGTGGGACAAGACTGAGAGCAAAACTGATGAGCCTTTTCCATCTCTCTTTTCTCTTCTTGACAGCCCTTTTCATTTTCATCATACACTCTCATGCATTCAGCCGTGATAGTCCAACTCCTTTGTGCCTTGTCTTTGTTTTTTTGTTGTCGTTTTTTTTTTCTTCCCGTCATCCCACCATTGCTGGCAACCAACTACAAAAAGTGTGATTGATGTGGAGTAATTCCTTAAAAAGACAAAATAAAATAGATTAAAATACAATTGCTACATTCCTTGACAGGAGCTGAGGAATCCATGCCAGATTTTTGAGACGACATCCCCCAGCATGCCGTGCAACATTCTCACCAAGGTGTTGCAAATGAATCCACTTAATTAAAGCAGGCCTAGAGAGAGAATTAAAGAATCCAAGACTGAGAGGTAGCAGAGTATGGAGGAAAACCTGGAGAACAGTATGGCGACATTTGGAGGTTTTTTGATATGTGGGAACTGATTTTGGTTGGACCGTTTGGACTTTTATTTAAAAGGTTTATCTCCGTGTGCTTCTCTGCTCATTTTTTGTTTGGGGAAACCACACCAAACACTGCAACCAATGGCACCTGGGTCTGTCCAAGTTTACATTTTTTGATGTCAGAGTCGTAAATTGATAATATTCAAGTTCAGTTGACTGCGATCTGTGGCATGGAGACAGCTGGGAACTTAACACGTATTTCTATTTAGTCATACATTGTTTCTCCTGACCAGTTTAAAAAAAACACTACAAAATAATAAACAGGAAAACTGAAGATTGTGATGCCATATTTTCTAAAACTCGAGAAAAAACAGCAATGAAGGAGAATGAAGAAGTCATATACTTTTCTATGTGTGGTGTAAAAATAAAAATGATTTGTACACGGTCACTGAAGCGATCGAATGAGCTGCTTTGCAGTGGAAAAGGGACATAAATGAGGGGAATTAAGACCTCCAGTATCTCCTGGCTCTGCTTCACCTGGTTGGACATGGCAGTAATATTTCACTAGGGAGCTGGTGTCAGAGCATCTCTTCTATGATGAGCTCCCAGATCACTGACCTTCTTCACAGTCAGGATCCGACCACACTAATTTTATTAAGATGCCTTTTCACTAATTATCCACATTTTGCTGGGAAAGACAATGGTAGTCATAATCAACTAGAGAATTAGAAACCTCTGATGTCAACCTTTCTTTTCACCATGAAGACGTTTTCATTTGTCCCAATTTGGCTCAGTGATATCTTAAAATCCGACAATTCAAATTCAGTCATTCCTGACCTTACGAAGAATATTTCACTCCGGAAATGGTTTTGTAACATAACGTTTTTGTAAGTAGTAGTAGTTAAATGATCATTAATTTCCTTCCCAGTGCCTTCTTAAATCCTTCTAAATGTTTCTCCAAATGCTCCCTGCTCGCACTGCTGATTACAATATCATCATTGAACATTATGGTCAATGGGGATTTTGGTTGAAACTCAAGTTTTAGCCTTTATATAGCCTTAGCAAACAAGATGAAGTTCGTAGCTTATCCCTGAAGCACTATCACCTCTATTAGGAACTGCTAAATCACACACACCCTCTTATCTATATATTTTTGTGCAAAACACTGACATTTCAAGTCTTGTGGATATTGATAGTGGCTCCCTGATGCCTGTAAGTCCAATAAAATATCTCCCATGTTGTGTATATTCAACTGTTTTGGTGATGTATTTTTCACAATGTGCAAGAGAGTGTGCCAAAATATCAACTTGTGCACTTTGTGTTTTAATACCATACTTTAATCAGATTACGCAGGTACACGAGAGTTCTGTAAAGAGAAATTGTGGAGATGATGTGTGCTTGTTAAAAGCGATAGCTTGACAGAAATCGCGCTGATTGGTTCAGTCAGCAAAACTAGTCAATCAGCTTTCAGTGTGGGTTGGCTTTGATTTACTGTCTGCCACCATGACGGATGTTATCAGTAGTTTCAGACAGTCGGGGCAGTTTGTGTGATGCCAGAGGACAAATTCACCAGTAATTAACACAAATATGAATGAACTCACTTTATCGCAGATTATGTTAAAATCTATTTGGTTAAGATGAATGATGATAATGTGGCAAGGATATGCTAATTGAAGCAGACATGTTTTGATTTTAGATGTATGTAATACATGAAGGCCAAAAAATCCTTTTAAAAGTCACATTTAACTAACAATTTATGCATAACCACTAAACTTTTGGTTCATACCATGAAGGGTCACCTCTAATAATCTTGTTCCCTGGCAGTTACAACCTCAACATTGTTCTATCGATATAGTCCTTATCTCTTCTCTGGACATGCCCAAACCCTCGTAGTCTAGTCTCTCAGGACTTGTCCATAAAATGCTCAGCCTTCATTATCCGTCTTATTGTCACATTTGTAATCCTACACAGCCTGGTTTCTCCTAAGGAGAACTTACAGCATCTTCATCGCTGCCACTTTTATCTCAGGCTCCTGTCTGTCAGAGCTAATGTCTCTAAGCCAGGAACGTGCAAACTATTCCACCAAAGGCTGCAATGGGTGCGGGTTTTCATTCTAACCCATCAAGAGGAAACCTTTTCACCAATATGGTGCCATACAAGAGCAATCAGTGGATTGCAGTCAGGTGTTTTTGTTTTCTGCAGAAATCTTATTGGTCAAAGTGCCTGTTCTGGATCAGTTGGAACAAAAACCCAGAGCGGCCATCGAGGACTGGTTTGGGCACACATGCTCTAAGCCATACATCACGGTTAGCCTTAAAACTGTCGGATGAATCGTTGTTTTCATCATTGCTGACATTGTCTTGTCACATTGCGCTCTGAAAAGTGCTTGTGAGAACGGGTAGTTAAATGACTAATGCACCCTTGGTCAAAAGTTTCTTTCTCATTCAATTGAATGATGAAAAGTCTTAAAACAGAGCCGCCTTGTGGTGTAGAGGCTTACTCGCCTGGCACAAGATCAATTCCTACTGGTGGTGTTATGATTTGATTAGATTAGAGTACTTTATTTCATCCCATATTTGGGAAATTTCCTTGGTTGGAGTAGCAAGACAGACACACAAGACATTGTAGAACTAAATAAAAAAAACTGGAGCCACACACAGCAAGTCCACAAAGTGAGGACCTTCTGCAGAATGAGAATGATTGTGGCTGTGTATGGTCATTTGTCTCTCTGTCTGTCCTATGGCTGACTGGCGACCAGTCTAGGGTGCAGTCTGTCTTTCACAGACACAGATATTTTATTTTAATATGTATTTTGATGTAAATTTGAACTTTACTATCATGAAATTGTTACAACTGAACACGCAGACTTTGATTGTTAGCTTTGTACATGTATGGGTTTGCTCTCAGGTCTTTGATTTCCTTCCACATCCTAAAAATATGCACACCAAATTCAAGTCTCTGGGTGCAATGAGTGTTTGGGTGACTTGTTGTCTGTCTCGTTCTACCGGGCAATTGGCTGGCAACCAATTCAGGGTGTTCTTTCTTTAACTATCACAATAATTTAAAGACATTGCATGTGTGACAGGCTAAAGTGTGTCAGTTATTAATGATAGGGTGTGACATGCTAAAGTGTTTAAGTTATGAATGATTGCATGTGTGATGTAAAACTAGTTTTGGATTGGATGTTTATCAGTCTTCGATTATTGATGCCTCCGGCCAAATAGCAAGAGTAACATGTTAAAGTATGTATCTGTGTCTGATTAATAATGTCTGGGTGCAGATAGGTTGAAACACAGGAACTTATCAGTCATTACAGTAAAAGTTGGTTTGAAGACAACAACAACTGACCACTGTATGATTATTTCTCCCTGTGTTTAAAGCAATAAGAAAATGCAGGGTGAAATACATGCAAATTAGGGATCAGCCTCATTGTAAAAAGTACATTTTCTTCAGTTAAACTAAGATGCGACACATTCTCTCCCCATCTCTGGACCTGCCTCACACACCATTAAATCTGTAAAAGGAGTAGACGAGCCCATGACTGTGAAAGGAAGAACCTTGGGTATTGTCAGCTGACACCCGTCAAAAGTACAGCCTGTGTCATGAAAAAGCTGTGCATGCTGTGACAACAGTCTGCCTAACCCCTTCATGCTGTACCTCCCCTGACTCTTTCTAGTACAGACACAAAAGATTCCTGTGTTTTTCCTGAAGGGGGAGGAGCTAAAGGGAGTAAGCAGGGAGGGTCATCAGTACCATGGAGCTGGGGATAAATGCTTTTTCTCATGTAGTTTCACTTCACTGATCAACTATTATCCCCGGGAGCATCCAATGTCTTTGTGTGTCTGTGTCCAAGCAACAGCATGACCACAAACTTGTTTACTTGTGTGCATCTGCTCTCAAAAATGTGCAGTGCATTTTGTACAAATAAGTGATTTACCACTCAGTGACAGGATCATTTGACAAAAAAATTGATCAAAAGTAATATAATTCAATATTTAATTCAATAATTAAATTAGATAATAATTAAATTAACAGTGGGCGTATCTGATTTAAATGAAATATTTTTTCCAAGAATAATAGTGTTTCCCCAAATTTGTGTAACCATATTTGCTTTGCTTGTGGCCTGGTGTTGCGTGTGGTTAGCACGTCGGCCTCACAGCTCTGGGGGTCTGGGTTTGAATCCAGGTCACGTCCACCTGTGTGGAGTTTGCATGTTCTCCCCAGGCTTGGATGGGTTTCCTCCGGGTACTAGGGTTTCCTCCCACATTCAAAAAACATGCATGGTAGGCTGATTGGACACTCTAAATTGCCCCTATGGGTGTGAGTGTGCATAGTTGTCTGTCTCCTTGTGCCCCGCGATTGGCTGGCCACCGATTCAGGGTGTCCTCCACCTCCGGCCCAGAGACAACTGGGATTGTCACCAGCAACCCCCGCAACCCCAGTGAGGATAAAGCGATTCAGAAAATGAGATGAAAGACATTTGTTTTGCCCCCATTTTACAGCATAAATAACCCTCCCAAATATAAATAATGACCAAAATTGTCAATTAAATGCTGTGATGTCTCAAAAATCGAAATTGTAAAATGTCAAGTCACTTCAAAGCTGTTGAAATTTCCTTCAAATGTGTAAACCATACACTGAAAAATGTCAATCAACATGTTTATGCCAACACATCCCATCCTATTCGAGCCCTGAAAAGATATACTAAATATATACTGATAGCCAGCAGTAGCAGAAATACAAAAGAAGAATGGAACATGTTTAAATTCTTTGGTTTACCCTCATGATCACCTTCAATCGGTGACCCCATTTTTACAAAAGAGAAATTCATAATTAGAAGCAGCATAAATGCACTTCAGTAACCCTCCAATGCTGGTTTGACGTCTGTCCTTAGTCAGATTAATGGCGACATGGAGCATTGTAACAGGCACAGGTAATTGGCCTCATTTGCGTCCTTGACAAAAGCCAATGTTCCTGCTGCTCTTAAGTAATCTGTAAAGTGTCACTCAAGGATTCTTCAAAGCTGCTGGAAATTGGATGTCTCCTTTCCCACTTTTACAACCCAACCGAGGCTATTATGAGACTCACAGAAGCACCCTTGCTACATTTCACTTTTAGCTGGCTTTAACTTGAAATGCCACACTTTATAGCTTCATTCTGGTCAGAACCCAACATTGGAAAGGTGCCTGGATTTATGTTCTACATTGAATGACAGGGAAAACATTATACTGTGTTTGTAGGAGTTTGATGTGCCAGCTAAAACAAGCAGAAGACAGTTTGTGTCCAGAAAGATTTCCGATGATCCTGTACTATGAACTAATGTCGTTTCTTGAAAACAATATGAATCTACTCTATATATAACATCACTTCACGACTGCAGGCCTTTAATACATCAATACATATCAGCTATTGACTGACTTTCTCTAAAGATGTTCAGTAAACCTCTCTGAGCAGAAAATCATTGTCATGAACCAAAAAAATCGATCGCCTAAAGTGTAGTTAATTGGATTGTGCTCATGAAGAATTCATGTCTAGGCAGACTTAATGTTGTTTGACAAGCATCACGAATGTGATCACACATTTCCATTGTAAGAAGTATAAACTAGAACAGGGGTCGGGAACCTTTTTGACGAAGAGAGCCACAAACAATTCAAATTTTCCAATGTTATTCCTTGTGAGCCATACTACGAGTTTAAAAGTCAAAATACGTACATGTAAACGAGTGCCTTTTCAATTTTTTTTGTAATTTCACCACTATCAAAGTGTAAAAAATGAATATTTTCAAAAATATTCTTATGCCATTGCTAATCAATAAGAAGATACATTCCAGAAGTCTACTGCAAGAAAAAAAATGAAGATTAAAGCAGTTCTAGATGTAATATCTCAGTTCTGTCACCAGTAATTTCCATATTTTAGCTCAGAGGTTAGCAAAGAGCCAGATGAACACATCAAAAGAGCCACATGTGGCTCCGAGCCACAGGTTCTGTACCCCTGAACTAGAATATAAAAAGGAAAAAAAATTTTTTATGTGTCCTTGGGGGAGGAACTGTCCACGGTGCTGATAGTACATCATTGAATCAGGTAGATATACTATGGAAATGTGGCTTCAATGTAAATGCAATGTTAATCTATACAGTATGTATGTAAATTTGACAAAATTGAAGGAAACCGACACTGGCCCCAGGGAGAACATGCAAACTCCAGACAGGTGGACCGACCTAGATTTGAACCCAGTTCCCCAGAGCTTTGAGACCAACGCATTGACCACTCAACCACCGGGCTACCACATATTTAGTTTATATGGGAAAATTTTATTTTAGATATCAGTAAATTGTCATTCGAGCTCGATCCCCGAATGCATTAAGATCGTATCTCATTATATTACTGTAATACGAAACCAAACAACAAACATGAGGACACATCTATGGTGCCTGGTTTTCAATGTGTGTCTGTGTGTGTGGGGGTACACATTTGGGTGTGTTTACTGGGGTATCCTCATTCAGGAAATAATCTGTAATCTGGGGTAAAGGCTCATGACTGTTTTGACAACAACAAAGACTTTTAGATGGACCAGAGTGAGAGAGAGCCCTGGTGCCAAATCCCCGAGTCTGGCTAAGGGCCACTGCTCTATGCAGATTACACCTTAATAGGCCAGCGGATATCACACTGGTCATGGTAATTAAGCGGGCACCCTGATTAAAGCAGTTCAGATGTGGTGTTGAATAATATGATGTTAAACCCAATGAGTTACCCTAGAATGTAATTCTTAGATTGGCATCCATTAGTATATGTTCAGTCCTACCTACAATTGGGATAAGCAAGTTCTCTAAAATTTTAAAGCGATATACGAAAACAGTAGAGTTGGAGATTGGTTAGAATGTCCGCCTCACAGTTCTGCAATTCACGGTTCAATCCCAGGCTGATTGCAAATTGTAATGTTCTTTAACAGTCGGACAGAAACAAAACATTCATTCTTTTTCAACACTGCTTCTCCTGCTCAGGGTCACGGGGTGCCGGAGCCTGTCCCAGCTGACTTTAAGCAAAAGGCAGACTACACAAACTAAAGTGGGCACCAGTCATTTGTAGGGCACACACACACACTGACAGAAAATCATTTTCACTCCCAATCACACTGCCACTGAGCGGCAATCAATTCCACGCTGCCCGAATTCAAGTCATGAAAATCAACCACTGTACCATCAGACACAACTGTAATCTTATTGGGAAATACATTTCATATTCATTTCTTCAAATCAAATACTTTGCTGTTTTTGCATAACTCAGGTTAAAGATTGCAACAAAAAATGCCTTCTTAAATCCTACTTTTTCGTAATCTTTGCACTTCATATTTTTTTATCAATTCAAAAATCCCATATTTCTACAATACTAACTTGTGAAAATTAGGCATGACATGAACATCTTTTCTGTATTTTTTTTTAACAATCTATCTGAACACTTACTGTTAACTCATTGGCTGCCATTAACATCGATACGTGTCCACTCATTCGAATTATTACTTTCAACCCTCGTAATCCAACATGATTTATATTTCTTTCATTTCTAAACAGAACTGCAGGTTTGTGTTTGCATAAACCCGAGTGCCGTTTATCCCCCAAAAAAACCTGAAAAGCTGCAAATGTTTTTCCCAAAATTAATGACCTCGCAAGCAGTGACAATATTTGGCCTGACTTAATGTGCATATTTCATTGCTTTTCACGCAAGACGTGAGGAGATTTGCCTGGCATGAATCCTTAATCTCTGAGCTAAAATAATCTGTTTCAGAATGTAATAATTCACATGGTACAGTATGTCTTTTGATTTGGATTAGTTGCATACAATCCTCTTATGCCGATAGATCAGTTGAAGTTCTCACTGACAAGTTCATGAGTCCACACAGCTTGCATACAATCTCTCCCTTGGCCATTAACGGGAAGATTACTCAGTCGTCATAATCTTTTATGACAGTTTTTCCATGCAGAACATCTTCAAATATATATAAACAGTCATGAATAGCTTTTTCCCCCATTACTATTTCAGCAAAATCAGTGCTATGTTGTATTATATGGGTAAGTAAAAAAGGTACCCCCAAAAAATTACAAAAAAATGCCCTACTGTATGTTAAAATACATGTACCGTATTTTCACGACTATTAGGCGCACTTAAAAGTCTTACATTTTCTCCAAAATAGACAGTGCGCCTTATAATCCAGTGCGCCTTATATATGAAAAAAACAAAACCGAAAAACCACCACTGTCGGATATTAAAAAAACACAAACGCCTGAACTGAAACAATACTGTTAAATATGCAGATGCCATTTTAGTTTACAAAATCTTCCATCATATAGCTCCTCCCCCACTGCAAGATTTTATACAAAAAAATCCAAAACATCAACAATGGCTGGCTCTAGAGGTGACTGTGTAGTGAGTGCTTCATGCCTGGAAGTCAATAGCAATTACCGTATTTTCATGACTATAAGGCGCACTTAAAAGTGTTAAATTTTCTCCAAAATAGACAGTGTGCCTTATAATACAGTGCGCCTTATAATACAGTGCGCCTTATAATACAGTGCGCCTTATAATACAGTGCACCTTATAATACAGTGCGCCTTATAATACAGTGCGCCTTATAATACAGTGCGCCTTATAATACAGTGCGCCTTACAGTCGTGAAAATGCGGTAATTCATATTCTTTGCTGCACAATATTATACTTTAAGAAACATGTAAAATTGATCAAAATAATGAAAAATGAATCAACATTTTAATGACTACTACATCCAATTTCACATATTATATGTTAAATATTTCAAAGTCAGCCTTCCATCTCCAAGCATTCATTGCTATCAAATGACTCTACACTAAAAACAGGAGAGAAAAAATAACTCTGAATGATTTAAATCCCTCAACTCAGTTTTCTTTATCTTTATCCTTTAAGGTTCTTTATAATTTAATAAACAGGATTAAAGTCATTGGGTAGAACAGAGCTCACTGAAGCTCGTTCCACAATTTCTGTTTTAGCCTGCGCTTCGCATACTGAGTCTTATTAAGCCGTTGCAAGATTACAGCCTCTTAATCTGCGAGAACACATGTTGTGAAGAATAAAAGCAATTTTATTTGGGAAACCAGAGTCCAGGAAATGAGCTTTCACCATAATCTCATCTTTTCACCTGAATAAATGAAAAGTCGCCTCTGCCTGTTACAGAGCCCAACACTGTCGGGGTGTGTTGAGTAATTAACTGCTTATTGTGGGTTCCTTGAATTTGTCATTTCTCTCTCCCTTTCTTGCACTAACTCGCATTAAAGCGCTCTCTGGTTCACAAATACCACAGCAGTGGACAGCATTTTACCCAACAAGCCGCCTTTGACTAGCGAGGAATGTAAATCCACCTGTTTCAGAGCCGATGTATTTCCAGATCTGAGTATTTATTGCCTCCCCCTTCCTCGTGGTGGGCACCCTCCTCACACTCCCACCATCATCTGCTAGGCGCCGTATGCAGATTGCTGGGCTGTTCCTACTCCACTTTGCAGAGAAAGCCTCGTAAAGATGACGATAAGCTAAATCTCTAAATCCCAGACTTAGCTCTCTTATCGGCAGCAGCAGGAGCGAAAGGAACGCTTTAATAAAAGATTTGTATGTTGCACTCTGTTTGCATGTGTCTGAGTTTGTATTTGTCTGAGTTTGTATTTCAAAGGCTGCTTTTGCAGACTTATTTATTCCTCGAATCAACAATTCCACGAGCTTTCCTAAGGCCTCCAAATGCTTATAACATTCTTCCAACAATTAGGTCTTGAATCTCAAAAATATCATTGAAGATGCATTTATCATGATGTCAGCAAATATGAAAAGCAATCAAACACAATTACCCTGTACCAGGGGCGTCAGTAGGTTCTGAGGAAAGGGGGGGGGGCTTAGATCGTTAAAATATCATATTTTCACGACTATAAGGCGCACTGCATTATAAGGCGCACCCTCAATGTATGACATTTTTTCCATATATAAGGCACAGTGGATTATAAGGGGCTCTGTCTATTTTGGAGAAAAATCTAAGACTTAAGTGCGCCTTATAGTCGTGAAAATACAGTACTTTTTTGGGGGGGATTTTTAGTTTTTATTCTGCGTGGACGCCACTATTGGTTGAAGTACTATTGTTTATTCAATATATATTTTTTGCATTTATCAGTGTCAGTACAGATTTTGTTGTTTTCCAGCTTTATTCTATTTCAAACTTGACTGTAGAAGCTAAATACCGTATTTTCCATATATAAGGCGCACCACATTATAAGGCGCATCACATTATAAGACGCACCCTCAATGAATCGTCCCGTCGACGAAATGTCCCGTCGACGAAATGTCCCGTCGACGAAATGTCCCGTCGACGAAATGTCCCGTCGACGAAATGTCCCGTCGACGAAATGTCCCGTCGACGAAATGTCCCGTCGACGAAATGTCCCGTCGACGAAATGTCCCGTCGACGAAATGTCCCGTCGACGAAATGTCCCGTCGACGAAATGCCCCGTCGACGAAATGCCCCGTTGACGAAATGCCCCGTCGACGAAATGCCCCGTCGACAAAATGTCCCGTCACAGAAAAATACACACACACACATACAAAATCATCTTGATTGTAGTAAGAAAGATTTATCAGTGTAGCTTTTTAGAATACCATTGACATTTTTGTTAGACATCTAACGAATGATTCCAACGAGTTTCTGTATCACGTTTAAACTCAGGGTCAAGCCTGGACTCTTCTACAGAACTGACTACTCCCGTGTAGCACATGCTACAGACACAAAAAGGTGTGTTATTACATAGCCTACCTTGTTTCTACCCCCAAGACACCTGCCCTGGTCATTCAGGTGCATGGGAATCCTCTTAATGAACTCAAACATAGACCCTAACATTTCACTTCCTCCTCAAAAGACTGAATGCCAAAACAAATCTTGTCATAATTAGACATAATCCAGCTCATTACCATTTACCTAATTATCCTATTAATAATATTTCCTGGGAGAGCATGTTTGCGGCGGCAGCAGTGCGCTGAGGCAAATATTTGTTTCTAAATGAGCAAACACAGAGAGAAGACAACAGAATTGTTCAAACACCGGAGAATGCTGGAAAGGAAAAAAAAAAAACAGCCCAGGAATAATAGCTCAGGGCTTGGTTTCCCTCTGGGACACTTTTTTATCATTGGTATTCTGTCATAGGTGACGGGAGGGTGTGCTTATGTTAAGACAGTAGTGGATGGCTTAAGCATGTCAGCCTAATATGATTTCGAAAGAAGAGTTGCATAGATGATAATGTCTAAAACAATTTTCATTCTTTCAATGGTGATCTATTTGCCATGTTTGTCCTCTCTATAAAAGGGAGAATGTTTTCCCTTGGTTGAAGCATAGCGTTTTCATTTTTCAGCTGCTAAACAGGAATGCTTTTTTTCCTATTGTTTTTGTTGTGCTTGGATCTACACATGCTGCTTAAAGTAAATAGAAAACAATGACATCATTAAGGCTACGCTATGTTGTCTATTTCCACTCGACATTCGGCCATTGCAGTCCTTTGAGCCCACGGTTTGATTTGATTTCAGAGGGGGAATTAATCAAGAGAAAAGAGATGTAGGATACCAGTAATGCACTGTGCTTCAATACGTAAACTATTAGGTGTCATAATATTATTTTAAACATGTAAATCAAAGTCACTTTAAGATCCTTAAATGTACTAAGAAAGCTGTATGACAAAAAACAAAGTCAAATCTGATTATCCACATTATTATACAGTATTGCAACATTGTAAAGCAATTTTGAATCTGTACTTAATTAATTCAATTTCCAGAATGGTTACCCAGACTACACCCTAAACTAGTCAGCAGTCAGTCATAGATAGGGCACACACAAAGACAAACAACAACAAAAATGCACCAGTCCTGAGTGGAAATCGAGCCCACGCTGCCCCCAACTAACTCAATGACTAATTATGTAACTACATTACAAATGTGCACTCTTTATTCATTAATTTATTTTCTGTACCATTGTGCCGGAGCCTACCAAATATTAAAAGTGGTCTCAATATTCAACCCTTCCTTCCTTTTCAGTGAACATCTATCATTATATTAACTAGATCACATAAATGGTAACTAAAAGAGGGAAATAGATGCCAGTAAAAATTCAAATTTTTCTTTTGTGTTTTTTTATTGTTAATATTATATTTCCAATTATTAATGTTTTTAATTGGCCTATCTATTCCAAAGAAAAATGGATCACCATGACCATGTGAAGAAGAAAAGGGAAATAAAAGCTTTATAATAAAAAGAAAGGGAAATAAAAGCTTTATAATAAAAAGACTGAAGGACTTTCACCTGTGAAATTTTGAACCAAAACGGTGTTCATCTATCAGGCAGATGAATACTGAGGGAACTGTCGGTGGAAGCCATAAACACCAATGAATTTGTCAGCCTACGAATACTGGCAGCTGAAGCTGACCAGACCACATCCTGTTGGCAGAGATTGATGAGTAAATGTTCTCGCTAAACGCCATCTTTGTAAACAATGAATGCAGTCTGCCTGTTAACATGCAATATTGTACATGTGCACGCACTTACATTTTTTTATCCTTACTGTTTTTATCATTATAAATGGCAAAGGTTGCGGTTATTGCTTGATAAACTGTGTCAATCAAATATATACTAAATATGTGACATATCCACAGTTTAAAGAGAATGAGTTATTATTTATGTTATTCCAATCATTTAATGTATTTGCAAAAACATATTGCGAAAGCCTCAGGCTACACATAAAATGGTAAATTAATCATTTAAATTCTCCTCCTTTTTTAAACTTTACTTTTTTTTTGGTACAGCATTGCTTGTTTACAAGGAGCTTGGTAAATAATTCATACTTGCGCTTAAGAGATGCGTGCAATTATTGGCTCACAATTTTAAGATTTTGATAGTTGTTTATCAATGTGACAAGGAAAAATGATTGCAGAAGAGAATCTGTTGACACATTCAAAAGAGAGGACTGTACTCCACTCTACTCATTTAATTTGTTAAAATTGTACTGGCATTTAAAAGTGTCCGCTAATAGCCATTTTGGGACAAACAGTGGTGGCTCTTCTCACAAAATTAATTGGTCTTAGAACCTACTTCGGCTGCCTCGTAGTGTAGAGGTTCACTCGCCCAACTTCGATGCGGGTAGGTGTGGGCTCAATTGTCAATGTCTATCTATATATCTATCTTTATGTCTATCTATATGTCTATGTATATGTCTATCTATATGTCTCTCTATATGTCTCTATCTATTAGTCTATCTATACGTCTATCTATATTGATTTATTCATTTATTTATTACCTTACTTATTACCCATTCCAATCCAATCTACCTACATCTATCCACCTCTATCCACCTCTATCCACCTCTATCTACCTCTATCTCTATCTATCTCTATCTATCTCTATCTATCTCTATCTATCTCTATCTATCTCTATCTATCTCTATCTATCTCTATCTATCTCTATCTATCTCTATCTATCTCTATCTATCTCTATCTATCTCTATCTATCTCTATCTATCTCTATCTATCTCTATCTATCTCTATCTATCTCTATCTATCTCTATCTATCTCTATCTATATCTATATCTATCTATATCTATCTCTATCTCTATCTATCTCTATCTATCTCTATCTATCTCTATCTATCTCTATCTATCTCTATGTATCTCTATGTATCTCTATGTATCTCAATCTATTTCTATCTATCTATATTTAGATGTAGATATGTATATGTATATAAAAAGTATCTATGTATATATATTTACTTGAAATTTCAATCTACAGCTCCATTAACATCCACAAACCATTACCCAAACCATAGTTTCATCAGAATGGAGACTGCAAATAACCAAGACCCACAATGCACTGGGCCTGTCAAGAAGGAAGCAGATGGGCTGGCTGGCCCTAGAGCTTTACAGGAGTCCAATAGTGGTGGCGCGTGCTGTTTTTTGATGAGCTATGCACATATGAAAACAGAACATCTGGTCTGACCATGTGGTCCCTCCATTTGTCCAAGACCCCTTGAAACAGCCTCCACATGATCTAAAAAGACACACACACACAAACCATGCAAACACACATACATCCCTGCCAGCTGCATCCACACAAATGTGAGCTAAATCCAATGAATGATGCATGTTATTTACAGTGGGTGAGATAGGGGAAATTGGGGGTGGCGTGGGGTTTGGCAGGGCCACCATGCGGCAAAAGAGCTCCCACATTCCCCTCATCACATTCAGTGACTTTAATTAAAAAACACCACAGCCTCCAATACACTGCTCATGAATATGCAGTGAGTTAATAAGCCCACGGTCAATGTGACTGATTAGTCAATTGTCAGCATTTCATCGAGATTGAGCAGACCCTCAAGGGTGTGATAATCTGCAGAAAAAAGAATAGAGGATAGAAGCCATTCACCACAAGATTGCTGTTATCTTAATCATTTGGTGTTTCGGGAGCTTAATTAATGACCTGACAAGTGCCTGGTGACAATTTCACTTGATTGGCTGTCAGAGGACCTGTGTGAGTAAACTGAATGCTAAATCAGGGGAGGACATTGAGTAAGAGAGAAAGAATTGTGGCTTTCAGTGGCAGTCATCAGGCTGTTTTAATTCATCCTAATTACAGATGTGATTACAGTGATAGCCAGAGTGAAATCGCCCATCCGTAATTGTATTTTTTAAATAGACAAGGCGGTTAAAAAAAATTGATAGAATGAAGGGCGGGACAGTAGGGTGCGGGAAATAAATTTACATGATGGATAAAGTGTCCATTTTAGTGTGTGTTAGTGTGAGTGTGTGTGCGCGTGCATGGACAGAAAGTAGTAAAAAAGCAAGAGAGAGTGGTAGGCAGCTTCCATTTAGTTGGATGTATTCAATTGCAGTGATTCTCTGGTGTCATGACTCATGATGACAGGTATTCAGGGTGAATTATTTGTACTGGACATTTTCTCTGGCAAAGGCACACACACATTCAGACACTGTAAGACACTTCTGTTATAAATCTAGCATGTTTATCACACCAGCCTGCAGTAGAAAATAAGATTGCACACGAGCCGCCCTTCGCTCTATCGTCCTTACACTTTTTCTCTACCCTCTGCTGAGTGGCTGACGGGGTCATTTTGAAATGCCTTGTAAATTTGTCAGCCACATTAAGTGGCCATTAAAGGGCATCAAGCAGAGGTAGGAAGCAGGAGAGGGAGGTTTATATTGTAGTCCCCGACTGGCAGTGATTGTAGTCATCCATCCAGATTAACAGTGCCCTCCCACAGTACCACGGGGGAGTCGTAAGTGTGATGGATTGTGACATAAGGGCATATGATCTATTAACTACTGTGGACCAAAATCCTTTAAGGTAAACTTTAAATGTTTGGCAGCTCTCATAACAAAAGTGTTATGCTACCACCTTTGAGAAAAGTGCAAGCAATATTTTTTTTGTCTGTGTAAATACATACACATGCATATATACATATACCAGGACCCCCGCAATAAGTGCATTTCCGCGAAGTAGGAGTGCCCCTTCAAAAATGCTTAAAGAAACGTGTAACAACACGTGCACAACAAGCAAAAACATCATAGTAGTCCGTATGGAGGATCTTCTGCAGTTTTTTTTTTGCACATAAGAAACATCGTTATTGGGAGTTGTGAACATTGTTTTTTTTGGGCAGTGAAGATGCGCGATGACGTCATCAATGCGATTCCTGAACTCTCACCATGTTATTGACCATTTCATTGATGCAATTACTAATTCTTAATGAATATTTTGTTTCCACCTCTTGTAAGATGATGTAATTTATAATTTTAACTTAATATCTTTAAAAAATTTTTTTTTTTTCCTGAAAAAAATCCGCGATAGCTGAAGCGCGAAGTAGCGAGGGATTACTGTACATACATACATACAGTAATAGAATTAAAATTGGGCAATTGCAGCAGACAACTACATTTTGAAAGCTTGAGAGCTTGCTTTTTTCGTGATTCATTCAATAAACTTGGCGACTTTTTAAATTAGGAAGTTATTAACATTTAGTGTGCATTTACTTTCCCTTACATTCACTTGAAAGAACACTGATTACTGACTAACATAAAGTCAATAGAGCTAAAATATGTGCCGTCCATTCACTGAGTAGATGGCTCATTTCGATCATTGAGCCTGAAGAGCAATCTAAAAAAATGCAACACATTTTCAGAAATTTAAAAACCACAAATGATGGCGGATAAGTAGAAAATTGTACAGCTGATGTATAGGATTTATCTTGGGAATTTGAGGTTATTTTATTGAAATATGTTGCTGGAGATAATGTTTTCTTCTCTTTGCTCTGTCTACGGAGACACAACGTCTAATTCTTTTTGTTTCACTCACTCTAGTTGGCTTCTTTTTTTACGAGTCTACATTATTGGATGTCCAATGTTCCCATTTTGCTGCTGTGTACACACCTTGCACGCATCTAGTCTCATCATTTTTCACATTATCCTTTTTAGGATAGCTATAATAAAGCAGTACTTATATGAAGCAGCCCTCTCTCTAAACTGACAACGGCTGTAGAGGAGAGCCCTCAGAGCCAACACCACAAGTCTCTTTGCCACCCACTAATGAGCTGTGCTTTCCATGCACCCGCTAATTAGTTCATCTACAACTTTAAGCATGCAATTACCCTCCACTAGCCGAACCACCATCGAGCCAAGCGAGGCGATAAGACTGACAGCTGCCTTGGCTCAAGTACAACATTTTGCCATTCTTTTGGCCATTTTTCTAGTGTTCCACCACTCACAGGCATGACAGCAATGCTTATTATGAATCCAATTGTGTGATCCATTATCTGAAGAAGGAACTTTTCATTTTGGCTTCCATTTAAGCGTTCAAATACTTTTCAGGCTACATACTTTTAAGTTGAGATATGGTTACTGCCCTTCCCAAGTATTGATTGCAAACACGCTGATCTCATTTGTATATAATGTAATAAGTCCTCCGAGCAAAGTGAGGTAACTGATCCTATATTTTATATGTAGTTGGTGGTTCCTTTTGTTATTTATGTAGAAATAACTTCAACTGCCTGGCAACCAGTTTAGGGTGTAGTCCACCTTTCACCAGATGTTAGCGAGGATAGACTAAGTCAGGGGTCAGGAACCTTTTTGACAGAGAGCGCCTTAAACAATTCAAATTTTGAAATCTAATTAATTGAGAGACATATTTATATGAAAATGTGTGCATGTTTTTCGTCATTTCACCACTTTTAAAGCACAAAAAGTCTCGGAATACTTTTGACAACAATGTTACACTGTTGCTAATCAATGAGGATCAATGTGAGTATGCATAAAGAAGAGTGTATAATGAAAAAAAATAAGAATAAAGTGAAGCTAGAAGTAGTCTCAATGCCACAGTGCCAACGTGATGCTTCCTTTTGGTGCGTTCGGTACTCCGCTTTCTCGCCAACGATTTCCATATTTTACATCACAGCTTGGCGGAGAGCCATATGCACTAATCAAAAGAGCCACATATGGCTCCCGACCCATAGGTTCACTACCCTTGGGCTGTGGCCACTCAAAATTGTCCCCAAGGTATGAATGTGTGTATGCATGGTTGTTTGTGTGTGCCTAGTGATAGATTGGCAATGAAATGGCTCCAGATCCGCAATCCTCGTGAGCATAAGCGGCGCAGAAAATGAATGATTATTTCACATAGTCTGCATTAATTAAATAACGTTGAGGAAAACAGTGCAGTATTGGTTGGGAATTGCATTTACGTAGTTGCATTTCTGTCCAGTACTTTGTCTACAGATATATGACCATCACACGTAAGACAGAATGCTTCTAAACTCGTCTATATTGTAAAGTAGTTGCTTGTCTGTCTTCACACACACTCCTCTGGGCAATGGGTTTTGGGGGGTGTTTAGAGTGCTCTGTAGAATGGATTCAAAATCCACGTTACACAACACACATTACCATTCCAGAATAGTGATCCATCAGGGTCTTGCACTAAGCGTCTGTACATAAACCTCAATTATGCTAATGCTAATCCCTAAGACATTGACGTGTGTAGGCAAGAAGGCTAACAGCAAAACACTTTGATGTCTTTTGCCATTTGGCAGCACCTACTCAAAGACTTGCAATGGACCCCAAACTCCACATAGGCTTAAGAAGGTAAAAACAAGCAGCCCTTGTCTGTTTTTCTACTGATTACAAGGGTTTAAGGGATTCTTATATTTGTCTCCGTGGTTTGGACCCAATCAGGAGTGTAGGTTCTCTTCATTGCTACTTACCAAGCTTTCTACACTCAAATATTCCTTGTAGTCGTACATTTGGGTGCCAGGTGGAGGCTTTGTTTTGACTGTTGAATCTAACGCAAACACATTCAGGTATATGTGTATTTGAAGAAAAAACAACAACACGTACTAGAGGCATTTTGTGTAAATGAGTTTTTGGGGGTCTGTGGGCTGGCTTGGCTTCCCTCATGCTTCAATTTTGGGTTGCACTTCAGTCAACCTTGTCTTTGCACTGTTTAAATGGATGCTGTGTAGGTCATGTTAAGCATTTTAAAACCTTTTAATATCTGATTCTAGAATTAGTTTGGTTAATTGATCATTTCTTTTTCAACAACATTAGTTATGAAGAAAAAGTCTTTATTGTTTTTCCTGGACGTTTAAGCAGGACAGCTGTACCAGTATCCTAATGAAACATTTTACTAACCTGAGCTTTTTTTTGCCAATATATTAACCAAACACTACTGCAACAACTTCCATCTTCAAACAAGTACAAACTACCCAAAGTAAAATTATGTGATGGGAAATTTCGGCTCGAAATTCTAGTGTATTCCTAATGCTACTCATATTTTCTTTTTCTTGAGACTGTACACATCCAGCAATGATTATAGCATATGGACCAGTAAAAGTGATTCTATTTCAGAGGGATTCTTAAAATAATTAATGCTTCCTATAATCTTATTTGTAGGAATTTGCTTTACCTAGGATCAAATCAGATGAGTAGGCAGTGTGAAAACTATCATCATGCACCATCGAGCGGTACATTTAAAGGCAGAATAGACTGGATCACATTACTCAAATCTCAATGTGGGTTAGGACCTCCTGAATTCGGATACAGTATAGATGTGCTTCTATATATATGTGTGTATGTATATATATATCTCAGCAACACAGTTACCTATTTATATATTTATTCATGTATTTATTTATTAACTTACTATTAAGTACCTATTTGTGTATAATGCCTTTCCTATTCCTGCATCCTCACCCTCTTCCTATTGCAACAAAGAAATTTCCCGATTACGGGATGAATAAAGTTATCCAATCCAATATGCATACAGATAGCATTCATTCAATATTACATTTATAATCTCAGCTAAATTAGTTTATCACTAGTAAACGTCAAATCTCTTTGTACTAGGAAGGATGGCAGCGATTGAGCCAATCTCAGAACATTTCTATTTTGATCTAGTCTGACTGATTTCCTCATTGGAATGGAAGGTGGAATGACAAAAAAATTACAGTATTGCATCTATTTGTAGTTGCATATTCTGAGTACAGCTCTCAAGGAATAACATTAAAAGTATGAATTGTTTACAGCTCTTTGAATCAAAAAAGTTTCTTACCCTTGCACTAAACCGTGTAAAATATATAAGTACACCAACACTAAATTTGGATGAAATATGGATGTAAATATATGTACCGTTTATATTGGAGGATAACAGGCACAGACTTTTATCTCTCTCCATTTTTTCTCAGTTCACACCAAGAATTGCACCGGTACTGATAACTGGCAAATGCTGAACACACGTCACCATGACAAAACATGTATTCACAAAATATGGTATTCACAAAATATGGTATGGAAAATATGGTATTCTCCAGTACTTTACAAAATGACTATTATCAATGACACTACCACTTTTTTTAATGAATTGGATGTGGGTACTACAGCAGTAGAGAGACAAAGCAATTTACTTATTAGTTTACAAGTGGGATTAACCAAGGAGGTGAAATGTTCCCTTTCAAAAGCTTTCTGTCAGTTTTGGATAATTAGCGTAGTATATACATAAATGGCATGAAGCAGCCAGAGATTTCAGAAGTTTATCTCAGCCTCAGCAACACAGTAGCAATTGTTGACGCACAAATAATGCTATGGAGACAGACAATGCAGTGTGGATGAGCACATTTTCAAGTTCATAAGGCAGTGTTACACTAGCTAGATGGAGCTGTGCTAAACAAAAATTACATACAAGGATTAATCAATATCTATCCATATATAAGCCACGCAAAAAAAAAAGTTGTGCCTTTTATTAAGGAAAATACGATAATATCCTTCACAGTAATTCATTGATTTCAACCAACTAAAATAGTCTGGGAATTACCTTCTGGTATTTTTCAAAGCAGCATATTTTGTAAGTTTAATACATAAACATATTTAAAAAAAGAGAAAAAAAGAGATCATGCATGAGCAATTTAACCTATTCCTAAAACTTGACTTGATTGAGTTCCTTATTTGGAGTTTTTTCCCCGCACAATCTGGATCTTTTTCTGTCTAATGAATCATAACATACATTCTTTTGTTGTCTTTTATACAGTATCTCTTGAAACATGCTTTATCCGCAGAGGCATAGCCAAAAGCCGAGGCAAAAGAAAATAGATGTGCGTGCGTGTGTTTGTGCGTGTATGTCACATGTATCTTGTATAGTCCCAGCAGCAACAAGATGTCATTTGAGGGCAGGAAAAAACCCTTGTGGCTTGGTTCCATCAAATTGTAATCCACAGTGCATTATTACCGTGGCAGGGTCACCTCTCTACTTCTGCTGAGGGCAGGAGCTAGTGTAACACACACACATGCACACACACTTGCTCAAACAGAGTATGTTGGTTCACTTGCTATTATGCTATTATCCGCTGTGTCGATGATGTTTTTTTTTCTTGACAGTTCTTTTATTTCCTGGCTAGCCTCGATAATGAATCCATCTGAAGAGGGCCAGACGAGGCTACGACCATGAATAATTTGCAATCTAACCCCTCCTCACGAGGTGACTATGAGTGGCTGTGTGGGCACCCCAATATGTCTGTGCTGTGACACTTTTCGTTTCCAACATTCCCCTTGCATTTTCAAGATTTTAGAATTCTTGTCATTATTTATAATGTGATGAGGCACGTCGCTGCCCGCCATAGGAGAATAATTTGGAGTGTCATTCCTCCTTTTGTGTCCCTCTTTTTTTATACCTCTATACATCACTATATCTCTATATATCTGTATCTCTCTCTATATGTGTACGTGTGTACGTATATATATATATATATATATATATATATATATATATATATATATATATATATATATATATATATATATATATATATATATATATATATATATATATATATATATATATATATATATATATATATATATATATATATATATATATATATATATATATATATATATATATATATATATATATATATATATATATATATATATATATATATATATATATATATATATATATATATATATATATATATATATATATATATATATATATATATATATATATATATATATATATATATATATATATATATATATATATATATATATATATATATATATATATATATATATATATATATATATATATATATATATATATATATATATATATATATATATATATATATATATATATATATATATATATATATATATATATATATATATATATATATATATATATATATATATATATATATATATATGTATATATATACATAAATTTAATATATATGCATAATATTTATATGTATATACACATATACACACATTTTGTTATTTAGTTATATAGTTAGGATGAACTCGTGAAACAATAAGTAATATAACACAGCTATAAATGGTACCGCAGTCAAGTATGGCAATCATCAAATGTGTCTAGAAGATGAAGGATAGGTCAAGGAGGAAAAGACAAGAGCGCCTCTTAAGGAACCTTCATCAGCCTGTTATTAGGAAGTTAATGAAGCTAGCAGTGTAGCTGCCAAGCAACGATTGACTCTCACTCTCTCTTTCTCTCGTTTTCTATCTCTCTCTCACTCTCACTCTTTTTACTCCTTTTCACAGTCAAAGACTCCTCTCACTCTCTTTCTATTTCCAGGGCATGTCACTAGAAAACATTTATTATAAATGCAATTATCAAAAAAATTTCCACATCAAACTTTTACCTAGACTGAGCTCAAAGAAAGGAATGCACTCTAAAACATACAAAAATGTAAACATAATTTAGTATAGTAAGAGCATTACAACAGTTCCTTTAAAAAGGTAAATTGTCAAAATGGGTTTTATGAGTTCTAATAATGCCGGCCAATGCAATATTTTTAAATTCACTTTAACACCAAGTAGAGTTTGAATACGAATCGGTTAGTAGGAGATGACACGCAATCCATTTGAAGTGGGGGTTCTATCCCCATTAAAGGCAGCCGAGGAGTTATTCACAGGCATTTGTCTTTTCTTTCTATGTTTTCCTTACTAACTCAAAGTGAAAGTATTTCAATGACTCAAATCTGGAGTAAATGTAATGCACACATTTGTTGAGAGTCTGGTGCCCTTTAAGCACTGCTATTTAAATAGCTTAGTGAGGCAAAATTACCACTGTACAATCATGATCAAGCCAGAAACTACATTCTTTATGAGAATATCCATGCAAGCTTCAGTAGTTATGTTCTTCCTCAGGACCACATTTCTGCAAGTATTCACCCATGCTCTTTAGTTGCTGGTGTACCATAATTAACGGCAAAGAAGAACACTTGCCTACTCTTATCAGAGAGTCTGTTAAATTAGAAAGAGGATGAATGGAAGGACATCACCATGGACGCTGTCAGAATATATTTTGCTGTAGCAGTGCAGTGTCCATACACGCATACAGTATCTAACCTTAAACACCCGTAGGCCTTGGTGATAACATTTTTAAAAAGTTCATCATCCTGATTTAATCGGATTACCATGGGTCATTTTATCCCCACTTTAACTTTCACAACATACAGCAAGCTTTGTTGTTTTCTGAACAACGATGAGCAAAATGCTGCTTGGATGTTTTTGTTGGTTGCCCACTGGTGCGCACGTGTGTTTTCATGTCGTCACTAACAAACCTTCCCCTCGAGGACGCGGGTTGGATTGTCAGCTTCCGTCAGACATTGCAAACACTCACACAACCTCAATGCGCACATTCAGTTTGACATCTGTGACCCTCTTTTGTTGAGATCAAGAACCCATGGTATATTGTATATGGCTGATTACCCTGCTAATCCAATGTGTGGGTGTGTATCGACATGCTTGTTGGCAGCCATTAGACAAAAAAAAAAGTTTATTATGAGATCAGACGTGAATGTTTCGTCCGTTTCACTGTAGTAGTATCACTGCCAAGAAGAATATGGCCAGCAATGGCAGAGTATTACAATGATAGTAATTTTTCACTATAATTTGTAGTACATATTAGCAGAGGTGTCAAGAGAGCCAAATATGTTACTGAAGTAAGAGTACTATAACCATAGTATCATATGACTCAACAAATTGCTGTCCTCAATTATATACTACAGCAACAGCACATATTCAGTGGTAAAAATAAATAAATATATATATATGTATGTTAAAGTAATCAATAGCCTGACTGACTATTCACCATTTAGTTTTCCTGTAACGTATGTTGATCGACCTGGATACAAAAAATAATAAAAATAAATTCAAATTTGAGCGCCCCAGCTACCGAGTGGTTGGCACGTCGGCCTCACAGTCCTGGGTTCAAATCCAAAGGAAAAAATTCTAATTGGGGATCATTTTTAAAATCATAATTTAGCCTCGATAAAAGGTCTGAAATGAATTTGGTTTACTCACAAAAAAGGGCAATACCTTACCAGACAAAGATGTTTGAACATTACCTTATATGGATTTGGAAATGCAGGATATAAAGACTAAAATGCAACTTAATGACTACAATCGAACCCAACACAACTGTGCACAGATTAAACGCAAACTTCCTCTCTATGCTTATTAAAAGTTACTGCTAGCGATCACCTGAAGAAGAAATGATTTGATGCAGTAAGATTATGTTCATGTCTTGCATGCATGCATCTGCGTGTAAACCGGTGGAACTACAAGAGCTGCTTGGTGGTCAAAATGTCGTGCTGATTAAAGGTGACAGGGTTGCTTCTGGCCATTGGGACATGATGGCATGACATGGCAATCTGAAAGGTCATCACCAAAGCACTATTAGCGTCATCGGGGTGACAATGTGATGAGATAATCTGGAAATGTATGTCAAGAAAAGAATACAGATATGTGGTCCAATATAGGGTTCAGAATTTGACCACATCTGAATAACCATCAGATCACAATGAAATGAGCACTAATGTAAAACGTTTGATTTTTTAAGGTTTATATCATTTATTTTCTGGACTATTTTCATAGTTGGACTGGGCATGCAAGTTATACTCAGGTGCGACTTTATGCCTTTTCTATTGTGTTTTTTGTTACAATAAATAAATCAATGTTGCCTGTTGTTCCCTATTTCATTATTTTTTTAACATATAAGGTTTGTTCTTGGTTTCTAATAAACTAAAATAATGGCCCCATGCCTCTCAAAACCAACCCCAAAAAACTCAGGTGCGTCTTATATAATTTTTCCTTTTCAAAAATACAGTGAATATGTTTAGTATTCATTCATTCATTCATTTTCTGAACCGGTTAGCTATTTTATTGCAGAGATGGCAAGGAAAAAAATGGTACCCTGAAGAAAGCCATTTGGAAGTTTCTGGAATTTTTGATGGGAACAGAGCAGGTATTTCTCAACACTTTTGATGTAAGTCATGAAGGTGGTCATACTGCTGATACAATGCATGGCAATGAGTACCTTCATCCATCTAGAGTCCAATTCAGTACTTTTGAAATCACAGTAGCTGTAGAAAATCTTGTGCGCTGCAGACAAAATTTGATCCATCAAATGTAATGTGTACCTCTGTCTGCATAGAGTTGGAAACTTCATTTTATTATTTGAACAAAGCCAATTTTATTTCCAAAGTCTCAGATAGGCACTGCTTAAAAATGATAACCGAATGAGGATAACCCTGCTTTAATTTCTTATATGAATCCTCTGAATCTACACGCTTGTCTTGCCACCCCAGACTCTTTGTATCTCCATTGTACTCCTCGTTATAGGTTCTCGAATACAAGTGGGAGCAGAGGGCAAGAGGAGGGAGTGATTGGAATTCATTATGCTCAAATGATTTTAAACTCTGGAGCTGAGAGGCTTTTCTAATCACTGCTGAATGGGCTGGAAAGTTAATGTGGGTAGGCTGTAGAGTGGAAGAGTAGGGAGGAGCAAGAACTCTATCATCAATGTCGCACTCTGGAGGGCCCTTCACACAGCTTCAATGGTGGAATTGCACAGCTACTAAATGGACACACGAGTTGTTTTTAATGGCTTGATTCACTCATAGAACACTGTACAGAGATTGCCTTTGTTTCCCGCATATTCTGTGCATAATTGTGTTTACAATGGGGCAAGAGTATTCATATTTATATGCTGCCAATTTCCTTCTTTTACAGCACACTTGATACATTTATGTGCATGAAATTATTTAAACAAGAGGTTACTTTATCTACCACCTTGTCCACAAGTAAAACTTAAGAGAAACTACACAAGATGGAGAGTCATAATTCACTGATTTAGTCATGGGATTTGTATGTAGACACAGATCCAATGACCTTTTCTGTGCAAGAATATATTAGTGGGGCAAAACATATTTAAGTGTGGTAAACAAATATTCATTCATTTATTTTCAATACTGCTTATCTTAGTCAGGGTCACAGGTTACTAGAGCCTATCCCAGCTAATTTCTTGCAGAAGCCCGACGACACTGGTTTCCAGTCTGTCGTAAGATAGACACGAAGTCAACTATTGGCAAAAATTGGAATGCATTGGAGATCTAAGGGCCAGCCAGCAGACGAAAGGAGATCACTCGTAGAAGCTTTGACTTGATGCAGTTTTGTGTGGAACTCACAACACATTAGTTTGCAATTCAAACATGTGTGACTGCAGACTGTCAGCAAAGCACATCAATGGATAAGGAAATCCCTACAGACATTAAAGACATATGTGCACATGTCAGATTGAATTAAAAGGCTGACACTGAGCTGGTTTCATCTTTTGGCACTATCTCCTGAGAAGCCACCTGGTTAACCCTGAATTCCTGTGCTCATCACTGCTGGCATTGTCCTCTAACATTGTCCCTCGTAATTAACCAATGCCTCTCTGTTTGGATATGAATGCTATTTTACATACATTTTAGCTTGTTCTTTTTTTAACAAAACATCCTTTTAAGATCAACATTTTGGTAGGCAAAATATGGGTGATGAGGAGCTGAAAGTGAAAAAAAAAAAAGAGTCCAGAGACGCTGAAAAAAAATAACTATTCTGCTTTATGAATACCTCTCCAACAAAGAAGGTTTAAACCAGGGGTGGCCAAGTTTGGTCCTTGAGAGCCCCTATCCATCTGTTTTCTATATCTCCCTCCTCTATCACACCTGAATCAAATGATCAACTCATCATCAAGCTGTCCAGAAGCTTCATACCAATCCAGATTATTTGATTGAGGTGCACTGCATCATGGTATAATCCATAAATATTCAAAATCGAAAAACAAAGCCCGAATAAGAAATGGCCGCCAAAGAAGAAACAGCGGTCCAAAGAAGAAACAAACAAATTCAAAGAATGCATTAATGATATGAAGGAAAATACCAATATTTCAAGATGGACTAAAAATTGTGGCCTAAAAGAATCAATCATTCATGATTATGAGCGATTTACACCTGAGCAGGTTCATTACTCAGCTGTAGATAAGACGGTGAAGCTGGCTCAGTTCTAGGCCACTGAAGGCTTCTCAGACATGGAGTCGTGCTCGAGTTTAAACTTGAATACAATTCTGAGGAATATATCCGTGATAAATTATGAAAGACAACAAACGAGGGCACACCGTGGGATATTTCAGTATTCAGAGACTTTAGAGTCTATCTAGCCCATTTAGAACCAGACATTTGGCATTACATTGTTATAGAAATTATGAAGAGCTAGAAACAGCTAAATATTGCCTTATACGTGTGAGACATGTGCCTTTGGTGAGGTATACACTCCCACTAGTTATTTAATGTCGGGAAGATTCCATACTTGGCAGAGTTCACATCAAGTTCAAAGTATAAACGGGGAAAGAATTGATTTATGATGAAAATGACACTTGCAACACACACTTGCTTAATCCTGGAGATTTTCCAAAGAGACTCAAACACTCCTCGAAGGACATAAAAATGTGTCTGGATTCATTACACACCACATTTCATACACAAACACACACACAGACACTTTGACGAAAAATGTCCAGTTAGTCTGCAACATTGCAAAATATCAGACAGTAAATTGTGACTTGCTTATTTCCACATGAATAACAAAACAAATGGAGAGCAGTGTGATAAATGACCTGTGGCCCTCATCTTGTTCAAAAGTCAGCCTTCAATGTCTAAATGTAGTTGGTGATAAACTGTTCTGTAAATATGAGCTTCCCTGTGGCTAATGAGATGCTTTAGCCAGATGAGTCCTTGCATAGCTGAGAAGGCGGTGACTGATCAGACTACTTAGAAGCATTCATTGAAGCTGGCAGATCATTTTTTCACACTAAGCAAACTTGACTCCTGGTGTGAGCATGATATATGCATGCCAGCTGCAATTCACCCTTGACAGGCACAAGCATATCACCGCATATCCGTGTGGATGACGGGATATGGGGATTAAAGACAAATTTTATGGACTAAATTATTGAAGAACTGGAAAAAGCAGCAGGTTTCTACATGAATATTTGCTACATTGATATATTATATAGTACAGACGCTCCCCTACTTACGAACGAGCGCTTGTTCATGAGTTGAAAGTGTTCATAAGTTGAAAGTGTTCATAAGTTGAAAGTGTTCATAAGTTGAATCCACCATCTGAGTTTGAAACTGGCTGTCTCACATGACAAGAACAAGCTGTGATGAGCGCATCCGGCATTGAAATAGTGATCATGCATGTCGAATGCTTCTTTTCGACATCTGGGGCGTATCTGGAATACAACATAGACTGGTGACCAGTCAGTCATAGTTAAGACATTCACACTCTCAATCACATTTCCACCAAATGGGAATTGATCCCACACAACTTGCACCAAAGTCAGTCAAGAGAACCACCGAGTCACCAGATGGCTCCAAAAAGAATATGCAAACTCCATAACTGAAGGGTGGAGGCGGATAGTCGGCACGTATTATGTATCATGTTAATTGTATACTCCAACACTGACCAGTGTTTTAATAATCACATGACAATGTCATTATGGAGAGTCAAGTCAAGCAGTAGACAAATTTTGCTCAACTGGCTCCTCTCACTAAGCTCTCTGCCTTGTCAGCACTATTAAACAAGGTCAAGCTGAAATGTACCAGAGTGGCACTTTAATAGATATACATCATGGCTGTGAAAGTGGGCGACACAAGGTGCATGTGTCTTTTGGCTTGTGCTGGGGTCTGCATGCTGTGCTATATATGGATGTGAAAATGCCTTGCACCGAGACACCTCAAACTATCTGACAATGCAAATCTAATCTAAGCAAACATGCTGGAGTTATGTCACGCCTCATTTTAGGCTGGTACCATTGACCTTTAACTGGGCCCCCCGTCAGCCATCTCCTACTTGTGTGGTGTGAAGGGCTATAAGAGGTGTGTGAAGGGGGCTAAGAGGAAATGACAGGTGGCTATCTGGCTGTTGAAACATGGATTGTGTCAAGTTGCTTTCAGTGTAGTCATGTTGTCACCTTCCCCCAATATTTTTTTACAATCAACGACTGAACCCACTGACCCAGTCACTATTTCATCTTTACCCCGGCAGCACTTAGCACTCTTTGCTTCCTCTTTTACTCTTTTGAGAGCAAAGACCCCCCGGGGAACTGGAACCAAAGACACCTGTCAGCAGGGAAATAGTATGTCTACTCTGTCTGACTCCAGATCAGCCTATCCCGAACTCATGCATGGACATTTACAAGGCTCGTAATAATGCTCCCACCTGCTCATTGACACTAATATGTAGAGTTTGTCCAAAGAGTAGTGACAGGTGGATTGTTGTAATATTACATAGTATATAATTACATTTTACAATATAGATCACTGATTCATTTTGTTGCTGCTTGTTTAACCTCTTTAGGAAAAGCGATCCACAATAAACTATTAGTCATGCCTGCTATTAAAAAAGAAACTATCTTAGTGGTCATTTGAATGTCACTTACTCAGGCTGAATTATTTTAGAAATGAAGGCCAAGTACTGGTCTCATCTCATTTTTTGAACCGCTTTATCCTCATTAGGGTCACAGGGGGTATTGGAATCAATCCCAGGCGGGGGACACCCTGAATCGGTAGCCAGCCGATCGCAGGGCACCTGGAGACAAACAACAATTTACACTAACTCGTACCTAAGGGCAATTTAGAGTGTCCAATCAGCCTACCATGCATGTTGTTGAAATTTGGGAAGAAACCAGAGTAGCCGGAGAAAACCCACACAGGCCCAGGGAGAACATGCAAACTCCACACAGATGGATATGACCTGGATTCGAACCCATGACCCCAGAGCTGTGAGGCCAAAGCGCTAACCACTCACTCCACAGGGCCACCCTCAGATACTAGTATGGTAAATAATCAGCAAAACATTGGAAACATCCATGAAAATATTGGATATGGCGAGGTAGCTGAGGTGGAATAGACAGTCTAAAATATTTACCTATGACAACCTTGGAAATGCAGTACTATATATTATAATTCAGTCCACACATAAAAAGCTTTATCAGTTTCAGCCCTTACCTTATGTATAATCATGGGGTAATCAAACAGAGCTGACGAATCCATATCAAGCTTGTAGTTTGTCATGAGTGAGCCTCAGGTGTGCGACGGAGTCGGGTCCAAAAATGCAGGAAGTAGGACGAGACAGGAGTGCTGGTGCACAAAACTAAAGTGTAGCAAATGATAATGGATGAGTGGAAGGATGATAACACAAAGTTCACAGCATAATTTATAAACTAGGCCTCACTGTAGGTGGTCTAAAATAGCTTAGATGCAAACATCACTTTTGCCACCAGGCATGAGCACCAAATGAAATGCAATGATAACAAAACATGACACAGTTAAATGAATTTGTAAAATCAAGATATATATATATATAATAAAAATACTTGTTGAATACATTTGGATAATTGTTGTATAGAGTGTTAAAGGAATACAAAAACAGTAGACTGAAAGTAGATCAACTTTGATAAGAATTAACAGGAAAAGCCATACAAACTTAGGACTGAGTAAAAACCAAATAAAGAAACAAACCTTACAGGCATGCACACACACTGACAGGGAGAAATCATGACTAAATGTAAGCAATAATCCAGCAACAATTCATACCAGGATGCAATGTACAACTAGACACACAAGAGATAATTATCAATCAAACACACCTGGTCAAAACAGGAAGGGAAGCCTGGAGGGACACACATCACCCAGACAGCAAACACAAGGGAGACACACCTCCACCAAAATCTCAAACAAAACATGACACAGTTAAATGAATTTGTCAAATCAGGATATATATATAATAAAAAAATACTTTTATAGTTATAGTTTTAGATAATTGTTGTATATAGTGTTAGAGGAATACAAAAACAGTAGATCTCATTTCATCTCAATTTCTGATCCTCTTTATCCTCATTAGACTCGCGGGGGTGCAGGAGCCGATCTCATAAAAGGTAATGTACAAAAATCATTGTCTGGTTAGCTATTAACCCTTTTTTGTTATTAAACCAATTAATTTCAATCCCTATAGAGGCTAAATTATGATTTAAAAATGGGCCCAAATTTGAATTATTTCCTTCTTTCATTTTTCTGAAATGCTTTATACTCATTAGGGTTGTGTGTGTGTGTGTGTGTGTGTGTGTAGGGGGGTGGCCGGCCCAGAGGCGGGGGACAACCATGCACACACACACACCTATGCCTAGGGGCAATTTAGAGTGTCCACTCAGCCTACCATGCATGTTTTTTTTGGAATGTGGGAGGAAACTAGAGTACCCGGAGGAAACCCAGGCAGGCAAACTCCACACAAACAGACATGACCTGGATTTGAACCCAGGACCCATAGCTGTGAGCCCAACATGCTAACCACTCGCCCCGCCGGGCCACTCTAGACTTGAAAGTAGATAAACTAATTAATTCGTACTTGCCTTTGCTTTCTTGGTCATTGCTCCCTTACTGTAGTTGTTTTCACTGTTCTTAGATTATTTACACTTGTTTTGATGTTACCATTGCATTTCATTTGGTGCTTTTGCCTGATGGCTCAAGTGATGTTTGCTATTTTGGACCACCTACAGTGAGGCCTAGTTTATAAATGACGCTGTGAGTCTTGACTTTGCATCCTTCTGCTCATCCATCATCATTTACTACTTCAGTGGTGCAACAACACAGTGAAACAAATACCAAGTAAGCAACAATAAGAGTTGTATTAATTAACAGACAAGTACAAAGAGGTAAACTGGTGTGGAAATCCAAAGCCATGATAAACAGTTGTTTGTTTTCTGCATCAGGTATCTTCTATTTCGCACATAAACTGGCATCACACACCCTCAAATCCACATCCATTCCCCAAGCATCTAGAGCACTTTTCAGGTTGTTAGTGGGGCAGGATTGCTGCTGTATAATCTCCAAGGTAGCACCATGAAGGTGACATCTATCACGCATGTAGCACGCTGGCGTGCTAAAAATACCAGCGTCGATATCCCTCCCCTTTTGACAAGAGCGAGTAGGAGGAGAGCAGCTGACACAAACGCTGAGGGAATCCATTTGCGTAAGGTGGTGGTGGTGGTGGGGGCGGGTGACTGGGTTTTCTGTCATTTACAGAGGAATCTTAATTCCATTATTGTTTACATGTAAGCCAACAGTTTAATAATGCAAAAGATTTATCTGAAGGCAGTTATTTTTATTGTTGAATGTCCATCAACATCATAATATTTAGCTTTGGATGAAATTATTTTGTGCAAGCTTCTGACATACAAAAAATGATTAGACATCAGAGGGTTGCGGAGGGTGCTGGAGCCTATCCCATCTTATTTCAGTGATCAAGGTACACTAAGCATTCACTATGCATTCAGAAAGTCTATGGATATTCGGGTCAATAAAAGTAAGAACACTAACGAAAAAAAAGTGTGGTTGCTTCTTGAGGAACTGCAAGCAGATTGATTGAGATCACTTCAGACATCTTTTAAGTTCATTGCCTCCGGGTTTATCTAGACTGTTGGTTGAAGTTGATGACTGATAACATTTTCCTGTATCAGGGTCACGTATGCGAAAGCAAGTAATCTTCCTACTAGGCTTGATGATAAACATGCATACCGAGCTGTGTCTCTCCCGTATCGGCGGTCGGGACTTTTATTGTTTAGTGTGAATCAACACAGTGAGGCAGTTAAAATTAGCATGTTACTCAAGTTCAAAATTACTACACAAATACAATTGCCATGAATGGAATGGGAACCAGTAATGGGGAACCCAATAATGATTGCTGATGTGACCCGAAAACAGAGGACCTCATGAGGAAAAAAACAAATAAAAATCTTGAAGATATCTAGGTATCTTGAAAGCATAACTTGAGAATAACATTAATGTATTTTTCGTCCCGCTTATTCTCAAAAGGGTCATCGGGGGTGTTAGAGCCAATCCCAGCAAACTATGGACACCGTAATAACATGACAATAAACCCTGAACATGGATTAGTTAACATACAACTTGGAAATTCTTGATTAATCTGATTACAAATATAAATTCTAAAACCACTGAAACCAAAGATTTTTCAGATTCATTTTCATGACAACAAGTCATTGACTGGATTGTTTGGTAATAACAATACAGTACGTAAATATAGAAAAGTTGTTGTGTTCCAACAATAGAGGAAAAAAGACCTTTAATGTAATATAGCCTATGTCCAAACTAATCATTCTTTCTAAGGATACCTTGAAGGCAAAACGTCATTCTTTATGTGCAGACCCACCCTAATCGAGCTGTGGCAGATAGCAGATTTTGCACATCTGTTTGGTAACCTTACTGAGAAGATAGAGCCAAATGAGTCTCCTATAAAAGGAGCCTAGTGGGTCCTGATCAATAATTAATTTGGAGTGAAGCTCTCTGGATGTCACCTTTTCTACTGATGCAAGTCTTTTGGCTTGGCTGGCTGTTTGCTCAGAAGGGCTGCCTTCTGCCATTAACATGGCTCTGATCATATTAGAAGCAGGGCCCTGGGCCAAGAGAGAAGCTTGAAGAATCGTGCCTGGCGTGGCTCACACACCATGGGGTGCATTTAACAGTTTGGCGCAACTACTGATGACTATGCTGCCATCTTGACAACACCAGAGAATAAGGGACCCCTGCCACCAACAAATTGCAAATGTATGCTTATGCATTAAGGAATTAAATTCATTCATATTCTGTAGCGGTTAGCCATGCAAAGTTTGGGAGGGGTACTTCAGCCTATCCCTATATCTATAAATCATTGTTTTCAAATAGACAGATTGTGTCTGCAGGTCCACTTCTGGAATGTTAAATTTTCATGATACTGCATTGTTCTTTGTGTTACTGCTTGATGTTCTTTTTTTTTAGCCAACTACAAATGATTGTTTTGAAAGAAACAGATTGTGCAGATACACGTGTGGAATGTAGTACTGCATTGTTCTTTGGGTTATTTTATATTCAAAATTAATTTACATATTTATAACATTCTAGTATTAGTATATTGCTTTTTCTAGTATTGTAATATATATATATATATATATATATATATATATATATATATATATATATATATATATATATATATATATATATATATATATATACATATACATATACATATACATATACATACACACACATACACACACATACACACACACACATATACACACACACACACATATACACACACACACACATACACACACACACACATACACACACATATACACACACATACACACACATACACACACATACACACACACACATATAGTAACAAGCGGAATGTAAAATCCCACATACGCAAACCGTGTTCATGGAGTACAAGAATGTGTTTTAAATGTTTAAAAAAGGGTGTTTTTGTTATAAATTCACAATTATCTTGCACTTGTTATGGCTTTCTAACACAGGTAAAACAGTTTCCCAAAACGACAGCTACAAAGATATCTGGCAGGAAAAAAAAAAAAAAAAATCTGTCTTTTTCGGGAGCGGCTGTCCTCCGAAACTTGTACCTGCGGTGAAGCAGACTGGACCCACCACAGAGCAGTAGGACAACTGCGGGTAGGCATCATTTGACAGATGGACGCCTCCAAGCTGATTGGAAACCCAAGACTACACACAGTCACACACACACACACACACACGTCATTCCTACACACAACTAATAAATAGCACCCTACAACTAAAAGGGAGGACATGCTTGTTTTGCTCTCGCAGGTATCATAACAATTGTTGTTGTTGTTTTCTTTTTTCCTCACCAGATTGTGTTCCAACCTTCCAACCTCCAAAACATTTAACTACTAGTACAGTAAAAAGACACTCATGCTGAATTTGGCTCAGAATGTTTTCCATTCAAATTCTTAAATAAATCATGTGTTACCATGTCTACCTCCCTATTTGCACGTTTTCCTCATGCCTATATGGGTTTGGACCCCCACCTCTGGGGATAGGCGATACGAAAAATGAATAATGTAGGTGGTATGTTGTATTAACAACTATGCATGATAGCAAAAACTTCAAATCTTCTTGACCACACGTAGCAATCAGATGTTTAAGATTATAACATTCTTCAAGCAAGACACACCCCCTGTTATAAATGGCTTCAAACAATCCAGTCAGCAAACTCATACAACTGTGAAATAGACAATAAAATAGCATATCGCAAAAGCCATTTCCCACCACGATTCACTTTCTCTGCGCACCATTTACTCCCTCTCCTTAACACACAAGTCTGCAATCTCTAGGGCAAATGCATTGCATGTGTCTCATCAACACGTCCTTTTGCCATAAATATCCTAAAATGAAATGCCAGTAATATAACACACTGCCTTGGTTATCCATGACGGGGGGCAGTTTCATGCTACTTTACTTCTTTCTACAGCCCTTGTTTTCTCCTCTAGACAAGTGCTTGTTTCTTCCCTTTTTCATACCCCATTTTCCTTTGCTGGTTGGGGACATTGAAAATAAAAACACAACAACTTTGGGCCTTGACTCAAGTACCGCCAAGGGAAACCAAAAAAAAAGGTTGGTTAGACTGCTATCCAGTACATACATTAAAGATGCAGCCGAAAGCATATGCTGATGTGTATTTCATGAGGCTGAGTTCACGGAGCGCATTGAAAAAAAGGCTTGAAAAACTTGGCAAATGAGAAGTTGTGACATGTGATCCTACATACTTTGATCCCCTATTAATATCCATGAAGAAAAATGCATCTCTTTCCACCTTGTTCTTTTTGCCCCTGGGCCAGTCAGAGAGCTGCACCACCATCAGAGTCAACCATTGATCAGACTGGATAGTAGCAGACAGCAGTTGCGTTGCTGCAGCCCTCAGAGGAAGACTCCCTCATTTTGGCAGGCCTTCCAACAGAATAGATAATTCTGGAACAGCAGCTCCAACTTCACCTCATGCCAACAAATTTGCAATTCAAACATAGACCAGGCCGTTGAAGGAGAAAGAAATGCTTTGATCCCTTGCTAAGAGTCATGACAATGGTCAAACACCTCCTTCTTAATTGATAGTTTGTCCTTATTGCACACTCTGAAAGTCTCACAGAGCTAACATTGCAATCTACATTTACACTTGACGGTCACTGTCATAGATTTTTAAACAGTGAGGCGTTTAGAAAAAAAAATAGCCCAAAAAAAAAATCATAGACTCAACACTCAAAGGTGATAAAATTCAGTAAGGTTTGCAGTAGTGGTCGTTTTTAAATACGTAATATAAATATGTATGACAGTTAACTAACAAGGAGGGTCTAATTATGGAGAGTCTGTATGCAGAAGAGTCACAATTACTGAAAACAGTTCAATGAAATGCTGCTTCCCAGGCGCTTGCCTCATTTCAGGGAAATCAGGCTACCCTAAGTCTAAAAGAAAAAGTATTTTTTGGTCTTTTTTTTACGAGTGAGGGGAAGAACGAAGCAAGAGTCAACAGGTGGGTGAGTGGTACATATTCGGTGATGAAGACTATACATTGATCTAACATGTGAGGAAGGAACTGAACTGAAAATTGACCCACAGTCCCAATTTCACCCTAAAGTCATACATAAACTGTGGTTCAAGACAAAATGAACAAGCACCCAGTATAATTGTCCTCCTAAAATGTATTTCTCAGCAATGGGGTGCAAGAACTGTGTCAATGGGAGGATGCCGAGAGAACTCAAAACACACATCTGTATTGAAATGCCTCGACAGAATAAGGCAACATGTTCTTAAATGAGATTCCACAAGAGCCATATCAGAGCACAGTTATTTCCATGTTTTTCTTGAACATATCAGTAAGAAGCACAAAGGAGAAAGAGAGGTTCTCAGCTCCTTGCTTTTGCAAGCCGTCACCGTGTTATGTTTGAAAGAAGTCTTGTGAAAACAATAACAAAAGTCTAATGCGATTTTGCACAGGCGAAAGCTGAGATTCACACCTGCCCTGACAATCTCACGCTTGGACTTCTTGAGCAAGAAGGCAAACGTCTGAATGGGCGACTTTTTAAAAGTAGTATTTAGAATCAATTTCACGTTATGCTCTCATCACTTGGCCAGTAGCAAATGAAACATAGTGTAGGGTTGCACATATTTTCTGGGAGTGGAAACCACAACCAGTGGGATATGTACATACCAGTGGCTTAGACTGGTTGAGGCTCTCATGTTTTTAGTGATTTTGTGGGTTTCTTGGTTGTTTGAAAAAATAAAATAAGATTTTCACCAGGCTCGCTCCTATGGAAGATTTCCCAAATTCACCGACCCCTAAAAGTCTTACTTGATGAAAGTCAAACTGCTCTTGTGATTTCTGGCGTCTGCATAGATTGGGGTAGCACATGGTTAATTTGTGTGGTCTAATTTTCCCAAAACATTTCAAATTTTCCCCAATATGCTCGATCCTGAGTTTGGCAGAAGCTAAGAAAATATAATCCAAAAGTGCAATCGGAATAACTATAATCCAGGACAAATGAAAAGGATGTAAGCAAAACAAAGCAGATTGGGAGAACTGACGTAAAATAAGTAACTCTATTGTCCTTCACGGCTTTTTATGTAATGTACCTTCTGCCATCTTACACGGGATGAAGGACAGGCTACTGTGATGGAGGGGGGCGGGGCAGTGAAGATCACTCACTTTAATACCACTGTCAGATCTAGTTTTAAAACCTATGGTGGGTTCCTCTTTTGAGCATTTAAACTTACTGACCCCAAAATGATGTGACAAACTGTGATGAGCTTTGAAAGGGGAAGCTAAAGTCCAAAAGTGGATAGAATGGGATTGGAAGGGGGGAAAGAGTGAGAAGATTATCATCCATCCATTTTCTTTGCCCTTTATTCTGAATATGGTTTCAGAGAAGAGACAGCCTTGCCTACACAATGCAGAAAGGTTTACTTTAGTTGTTTTCTTTCCTTTCCCTTTTACTTTACTGTAGTTTAATTGTTATTTTAGTTCATTTGGGCTTGCACTTTTCTCTCATCCTCTTTTCTACAATATAATAGAAAAGTGGAATCATTTGTCTTATTTTTTTTAGCACCTATTAGTGGAGGCGAGCTGATTTTTGCGAGACTGGGCAAAAACACACTCCACTAATTAGTTCAAGGTACAAAATAGATGCAGTTCAGAGTTGTTATCAGTTAGATACTGATTGTGATGCTTATTTCATAGCATTTCTGAAAATGATGAGGAACAAGACTCAAGTATGTGGTGTCTGCTGGCATTAAAACCTCAAACCTTGGTCACATTTTTGCAGGCCCGCCCTCAGACCGAATTTGTGTCTTACTTAGGGAATGGATCATTTTACGGTGACAAATCAATTTCTTCCGCACTCTGTCAGCTTTCTCTTCCAAACAAGCTTAGGTTTCAAAGAAGGGATTATTAATAATCCACAGAAATGTGGATTGCGACTATCTCTCTATATTCCATTTAGTCTTTCAAGTTTTCATGACACTGAAAGGTGACGCAGGAGTTTGTTTTTTTTTCCTTGAAAATGTTGCCTTTCACTTAACTCAGGCCACAGTATTTGTGTACATATATCCACACATGGTAATTTTGTAAAAAAAAGTCCAAGTAGAAGAGTAACTTTTGAACTACTTTTTTATATCATATAAACTATAAATTCATTTGACGACTATGTTTTGTAAAACACGAGGGCCAAAGTAGCTCTGCTAAGGAGCTGTCATCTGGAGGATAATAGAACCATGTCTCAAACCATATTTTTCTTAATGCAGCAATTCCTTGTCATTCATGGATGAGTGTCAAGGAACTTTGAAAGGTTACCCACGTATAAACTATAACTCTAAGGACATGACATAAAACATTGACAGCGTTGTCATATGTAACTTAGTAACCAAGTAAAGTTTTGTATTTGGATGACCCTCCATATTGCAAGACAATTCTCATTTGTTACAGTTTTGTACATATGTATTCAGACCTATCAGCGACAAAACAAATAAGACACTAGTATTGGAGATATGCAATTAAATAACTACAATCTTGACAAACTCCTCTACTTGACAAGCTGTTTGTTAATACTGATAACTTTTAACATCAATCCATACCATAGACAGATGTGGTGAAAACATATGACAAGGATATAGTACTAACATTTTCATGACTTTCCTTAATTTGCAATTGAAATAAGGTCCAAAAAGTCTCAGAATTATTTCACCAACATGTTTAAGCAAGTACTAATAAATGAAGGAGGGAGTCGAATGATGATTACAGTGGCACTAGAGCACAGGTGTCAAAGTGGCGGCCCGGGGGCCAAATCTGGCCCGCCGCGTCATTTTGTGTGGCCCGGGAAAGTAAATCATCAGCGGTGACTTTCTGTTTTAAAATCAAATTAAAATGATAGATATAGATGTATATTAAATTTTCCTGATTTTCCCCCTTTTAAATCAATAATTGTAATGTTTAACCCATTTTTTCTGTTTCTAGTTCAATTAAACCAATAATTGTCATTTTTAAAAATCTATTTTTCGTTCAAAAATAATTTTGTAAAATCTAAAAATATATTTAAAAAAAAGCTAAAATAAACATTGTTTTAGATCTATAAAAAACAGAATATTCAGGGATTTTAATCCAGTTCTTTTAATCCATTTATAAAAAAAGAAAATCTAAATAATATATCTAAAATGGTCCGGCCCACGTGAAATCAAATTGACGTTAAAGCGGCCCGCGAAGCAACCAGAGTTTGACAGCCCTATATGGTCACTTACAAATTCGTAGAGAGCCATATGCACCCATCAAAATAGCCACATATGGCTCGGGAGCCATAGGTTTCCTACACTTGATCTACAGCATTGGGAGAACACATTGCCTTCCCAAAGACTCAAACAGGATAGGTGCAAATTAGAAATAAATGAAACCCATCCCACCTCCCCACACTGTAGGCTTCCACCTGCCACTCAGGCTTCACTTCACAATTCCCTTAAGGGAAACATGCTCGTATGTCAGACTCGGCAAGTGTAAAGTGAGATTAGAATGAACAGCAAGGAAGAGGAAAGGATAAAGAATGATAATAGGCAAGGAATTTAAAAAAAACATGTATTATTTTTGACGCCATGTGAAAGTGTGTGTTTACACATCAGCTCTCCTCAATTCACAGCTAAATAACCTTTGGTTATCTCTACAAAATGTGAGCGATCAAGTACATGGAGTAGATGATGGACAGCTAGATGGCTGCCAGCAGTGGATAAAGACAATTTCAAAGTTTTTCCTTTCAACCTCACAATTATCTGGCAGCGCTAGTTCCAGAACACAGGACTGACTGCCTACGCGTCATTACTGTGATCCCACTGGCATCTGCTATTTTCTCTCCAAATTTGGACCACAAAGAATGCCTTCCACCCTCACTCACACATTCTGCCACAAGGTGTGAAAACAAGACACACTGGCACCCATACATATTCATATCTATGAGTGTTTAATTTTTTTATGCTTGTGTCCACAGTGAGACTTGAACTATGACTTACTGGCTAAAAAGCCAATTTCCTACTACCACCCTCAATTTATTTATTAATACTGTATTAAAAACTAACAAATGTCCTATTGTTTTTCATATTATTAATATCTTTAAATATTATTGGAATGCCAGCCCGGTGGATTGAGTGGGTTGCATGTGGGCCTCACAGCTTTGGGGTGCTGGGTTCAAACCCATTGGTCCACATGTGTGGAGTTTGCATATTCTCCCCGGGCTTGCATGGGTTTTCTCCAGGTACTCTGGTTTCCTCCCACATTGGAACGACATAGTAGGCTGATTGGACACTCTATATTGCCAGACTTTTCTTTTCCTTAACTGGAAGAAACTATTTCCATGCCCACCTACTCCAAAGGGGTCCCTAGAAGTAATCAGTGTTTGACGTAGATACTCAATGTTACAGATTGCTCACTTGCAGTGGAGTGGGTCATCTGTGGAGTTCACTTCCCAATCAGTAACTGTGTGCATTTGAGGCTGAATTCTGTCTGTATGCATGTCCCTATATTGACTTTAAAGAAGAATATTAACCTTTATTTTAAGCCTAGAACTGATCGGGGGGAGGGAAGACAAAGCAGCTGCCCTGATTCAACGCAATGTGGGATATAAGCTAGAAAATGGCAAGAATGTATGGCGACAGGAGGAGGGTGGGAGGGTACTAATAATAAAGAAAGTATGGTATTGATTGTAAAATAGGAAAGCAAACCTAGCCAGAAAAAGCCTATGTTCCATTTTTTTGTAATTTTTTATTTTTATTTTTTTGTTTCTTGCGACCTCCTCCGGCTTTATTGTTGCTGCTGTGTACTGGACAGAAGGAGCTGACAGACTAACGCTACTTGGTACACAGACACACACATAGCAACGCCAGGCTCTCTGTATGCTCAGCTAATATTTACACTGCTGGGCTGAACACTATTGAGTTTGGCCATTCAAAATAATGTTTGACTAGTATTAGGACAACAGTGCAGCGGCAGTGTCTCAGCAAGAAGGCCAGAAGCCCTCAGGTTGTGGCACAGATTAAAAGGGGAAGCCGGAAGGAGGCGTGGAGGACGGGGTGGGGGGATGGTTACTTGGCATCTTTTGACACAAGTTAAACATTTAGTGAGTCACTGTTTTTGTCCTCTGTGTTTGTCTTTGTCTGAAGCATTTGCATGTAGTTGTGCAGGCATGTTTAGTGAGTCACAGTCAAATGCTCGGCTGACTTTCCACTGTCGGCTTTTGGAGGAGCTGATGTGCAAACGTGAAGACGCGCAAACGCACTTGTTTGACAAGAAACAGTTCAATGTAAAAACAATCACGCCAGAGCAATCTGGGTTTGTGATTTTCGAAAATAGAAATTCAGTGGAATGACTGCATTAAGGAGAATTGTTTTTGACTGTGTGAAACATTAGCCTGAGTTTGTTTAAGGTCAGGTTAAGTGTTTGAGCTCACTGTCCATAGGTCTGCCATTATCATCATCCGAAGCAGGTCATAAAAGCTTGCAAGCAGGTTAATCAGTGTCTAGTATTCAAGTGTAACGCCAACACACTGTGTCCATGTTGTTCTTTACGAAAATATCAGTTTTATTTTTCTATTATCTCCCATGTGCATGGAGTCAACACTTTGTTAGACATAAGGCTTTATCTTCTTTTGAACAAAATTGTTACCATATTTTTTTTTCAATATTCCAGGTAAACTATGTCAACTATCCACTGTTAGTACTGTCCTCTGCTGGTGAGAATTTTAAATGCTCTTTAACACATCTACATTGAGACTAGTATACTTTTCCTTGTCTACAATAGTTTCAAGTAACAACTTTAAGTAATTTTCCTATATAATATATATTATATACATACATATATATACATATATATACATATATATACATATATATACACATATATATATATATATACACATATATATATACACATATATATACATATACATATATATACATACACATATATATACATATACATATATATACATATACATATATATACATATACATATATACATATACATATACATATATATACATATACATATATACATATACATATACACATATACATATACATATATACATATACATATACATATATACATATACATATATACATATATACATATACATATATACATATACATATATACATATAAATATATATATATATATATATATATATATATATATATATATATATATATATATATATATATATATATATATACACATACATATATATACATATTTATACACACACATATACATACATATATATACATATTTATACACACACATATACATACATATATATACATATTTATACACACACATATATACATACATATTTATACACATGCATGTATTTACACATATATACACATATATACACACATAAACATATATATACACACACATATATACATATATAAAATAAATAAGGAATTTCTCATGAAAATGGCAAGGTGTAAACCATCATGTCCAAACCATCAAAGTCTGTTCTCTCTGACCTTGTGTCCAAAAATGCCTAACCTTTAACGCCCTTCTTATAGTCTCATTTCTGATCCTATCCAAACTGATCCCTCCTAAGGAGAACCTCAGCATTTTCATCTCCAATTGATTGGTAATGCTCCTGCTTGGCGTCAGGTACGGAGGGAGAAAGAGCATGGACCAAAGTAGTTACTTGTGCCTCAACAATATGCAAATCATTCAAATCCTTCACAACAAACAGGCTGTTTCCATCAAACTGGAAATACACTCTGTATAGTGACCGGAAAAAAATGTATATTACAAAAGGTAGAAACTAAACTGTCTAATTTCAAAGTGGGAGTGTATGCCCCTTGAATAAACGCATGGATTTTTGCATTTTAAAACAGCTATGCATTATAAGCAGTGTCGGCTTTGTGGAAATCATTAGTTCCGCACTTCTTTGCAATTATTTTTGCTAGTTTAAAACCACACTTGCACCATGATTGGAAGAGGGCTACAGTCTTTATGAGAATCACTGAGCCATTGCACAAGATAAAGCCTTGCAATAACTTCTTTTTAAGGGGGGGGAGGGGGCCCAGCCGGCTAATTAACAATGTGAATTCAACCAGAAAGCTTCTATTCCTCTGATGGGTTTAATTGCGCTGATGTCTGGACCACAATTTAACAGCTCATACACAGCCACTGTAGCTCCCTCAAATGACAAAAAAAAACTCAGCCCAACCTCCCCTCTTTTAAGAAATTGTTTTTAATAACTTAATCGAGTTTGGCATTACCTACGCTTACTTGATGATTTAATAGACATTTATTTGGGGGGGGGGGGGGGGGGGGAACAATCATAGAACAAAAATAATCTGAACAATGGCCAGGTAACATTCCAACATCATAGGAAACATTTTTCAAAGTTGTTCTGGTTTTTCTTGTACAAATAAAGGACAGCTCAAAAACTTGGGATAAACCACATAAACTAAAACTTCTACACTTCACACAATATGTCCCCAAGCAGCACAGGCAATCTAAAAATATTGTGAAGGGGCAATGAATTATTCTGCAACAATACTTGTTCATGCACATTTAAATAAGATGTCTTTTTTCCCATTGCCCGAGCTACAGTGTTAAAAGCATCTCAACACATTAAGTGCTGGGCCACGCAGAACGAGTGCTTTTTATTGCGTTGTAGCTCATCAAGCAGCTGATATGGGAGACAAGGGATTTTAATTGCTGACAGTACTTGACCTTCTCTACGGACCACGGTGTGTCACCCTCCTCTCATTTCAAATTACAACATAGCTACATTTGTACCCAGAGATTGGATTAGGTAGTCATGTAAATAGTTAGGATGGGGCTTGGAAAATAAATAATAATAATAATAATAATAATCGGACATAGGCTTTGTCATCATCATTGACTCAACAATCAACAAAAGCCTAATTGTCATCACACCCAGAAACTGCGTATGAGGAAATTGGTAGTGCTTCTCCATAAGGTACCTTTTCTCGGCAAAAGACCCAAATAAGTCATAATTTCGGACTCGTAATTTGGCATTCTGCCGTTATGGATACATCGCATCACTTACCTCTCACTGTCTTTTACTTACTTTCAGTCAGCCAATAGGAAGCAGATCACCGCCCAACGTCTTTTCCTCACCCCGAAATTATTACACAGAAGGGATTGTGTGTTGTGTTACCGCAACTTTAGAGTCCTGACGGATGTAGGGAAAAAAGCAGAAAGTTGGCTTTCATGAATTACTTTCTCCGGCTGCACAAAATGATGCAGGGGGCTAGATTTGGCCCCCGGTCCGCCACTTTAACACCTGTGCTCTACACCATCAGGCGGCTTGTACTAAAATAGAGGATGTAGAATTATTATTAACAGCGTATTTCATTAAAAAACAAAAATTGTCTCATGTAAATGAGACTAAATGCCGAAACCTTTGAGTATTGATAAAAGTGTGTTTTAAAACTTCAATTCTCTTGAAAAGATGTGTTTATGCCTGTAGTTTAGCAGAACATAGTCATGGGGAGGTACATGTGGTCATAATGTTTTTTGTATCAGAAAATGTATTTAATCAACTCATAAAACTATTTAAAAAAAATACATCTAATTTTGATTTGCTTCAGAACCCCAGTGACACTTGAGCATAAGCGGCACAGATTAGAAATTAGCGAAATGCAGTATGGTTTGGAGGTCTGTCTTTAAATCACTTACTTGAACTGAGGATTTATGTAACAAGGAACAAGGTTGCCTTTGCCCAAAGGAGTCCTTCCAAACAAAGCTCTGAAGAGGATGAGGGAGACCTTCCCCGTCTGTCAAGGTGTTTCTAAAGATGCTGTAGTAAGCCCCAACACATTGGCTTTTCGTTATCAGGAGCTGAGCCACTGCTGAAGACAGGGATTTGATGTTCACAGTGACAGCAGATTATCAGAAAAGAAGGAAACAGAATCTTTCATAGTGTGGATAGAATTCAAAACAACACTGTTTCTGCAAACTCTGTGGGACAAACCACACTGAATTAGACAAATACCTTGTGATTGTTGCACCTGCAGGAAATGAGAATTGAAAAGAAAAGCTTCATTTTTTTGCTATTTCTAGCCATTTGGGGGGTTGAATAAAGACATGAGTTCTGGTTGTAAGGCGTTTTACTTGTCCTGGACACAGAATGCATCGTTTCCATCTCTGAAAAACAAAATAAATACATAGAGGGATAAAAAATGCTCAAAAAAGGGTCAAATCCTAAACTGAATTTAACACTACGTATTCTGTTTGAGAGGTGAATCCATATAACCCATTAGATTGTTTTTTACATGAAACACTGGTAGGAAAAGGGATCTATCGCCGACCTTTTCAGTTCATCAAAGGCGTCATCTCATCAGAGGTCCTGAACCATTAACACTATAGTTACCATTCCGCTCTCATTATTGCAATTACCCTTCAACCCACTTTAGCTGACCTGCCATTACCATTGGCGTAGTTATGCGCACCCAGATGTTAATAAGTGAATCTGGTGACAATTACTGAGAGTGTTTCACCCTCTTTCCGGACTTTTCAAGCCTTGCTCTAAAATATCCAGCAGGTTTCCTAAATGGAACAATTAAGATAATTGACTGCACAAGCGACATTAGAAAAGTGTGCTCACAGGTACGGCAGCATTTAGATTCATTTTCATAATGGACAAGCCTTTATACCTCCATTGTTCTCCATTTTCCATTTTCATTACCACTTCCAGCGTGTAGTAACTGGTAACGTGGTTGCAAATGTAGAATGTGAGGTAAATCTTAAATCTTTTTAATTTCTGCCTCTAATTACATAACACATGGAGTAGAAATATCTATTTAATTTTTCCATCTGTAATTTTCCTATTCTTCTTTTTCCAATAGATTTTTTTTCCAAAATGGATCCTTGAATTAATTCCTTTTATTTAAAAATATTTTTTTAAAAATTCCGAGATACATGCAATATTGTAAGTTTGAGACCCTTTTCTTCTAGTCTATAATCTATGTAAGTTTTTTTTTTTTTTTAGAAAGATAAATCATAATTTATGGATAAAAGGGTTAAGCCACATGAAAGCCGAAAGAGCTGTCTAAAAAGTAATAAACACATTGCTCGGGAGACATTTTGGACTGTCATTAGTCAAAATGGCTCTTTTTGAGCTGTGTTTTATCATTACAAGCTGCCATGTTTGTGTCTGTACTATATAATGTGTTCACAAGCTTCCATTTTGTCCACTGTTATTAGTTACCAGTCCTGCAAACACTCATAGGTAGACTGTGTATACTATGCACTGCAACTAAATAGCTTCTGGGGCTTGGTTGGAGCTTGAAGGCTGATAACTGAAGGTCATGCTTCAAAGTTGGACTTGCCCTCGAATGTTTCTCTCAAAAACAGCAGGTTTTCATTTGATTTGTCCGTTTCATTCAAGAATGACTTGAACAGCTTGAGGCCAAAAGGCTGGAATGTTGGCTGTACTTGTGAAGCACCGGTTTAGTGATCTAAAAATCGATAAGAAATAAAAGACACGGTAGCGAATAAAACATATTAGTTGGCAAGGAAACCAGAGCTTTGTCTGGGAGAAGAGAAGAGCACACAGCTGCGTGAGGTTTGTCCTATTCCGGACCATCTGCACTAAGAAGCCCCTCATAATTTGAACAGAAGACAAAACAAATACCTTCTGTGTCAACACAACCTCGATCCCCCTGCAGTCTGAAAACAAATAAACACGGGCTTACTCCAGGCAGGCCAGTCCAATCCACTCAGGAATTTCAAATACGACAGAATTCATTTTCCAGGAGGTCTTTGGAGCGACCTACGCAATCAAAAAGGTCACTTCTACTTAGAAAGCGAAAACACATATTAGGTAAATATTTTCAGGGAAACTGGACATATTTGAAATCTAATACCTTTCCTATTCACTGTCTGAAATGCTTCCTTCTTCCAAACATAGTGTATGGACATCCAGACACAAACATCTTTTCAGTCCATTTCATTTTAGACTGATGGCTGTTGGTTCCTGCCACAGGGCCAACGGGCACACTTGTTTATTTTTCCCATAGCCACTTGAAATTCCAGGTTCTCACCCTTTCTGAAAAGCCCAGTTTGTTCCTAGCCAGAGGGACACAAAGGTAGAAAAACATGTACACGTCATCATTTACATCAGAACAAAAACAAACCAAACGCTCGGCCCACCACAAAGTCCTTCCTTCTCACGTGGCTTTAGACAGCCTGCCAGCCAAACAAACATAACAGGGATTTATATAGAATAAAAGCCCTTAGTTTAGCATAATGAATATTTAATCTAGCATGGATCCAATAAAGCAATTTTGCGCATATAATTGAGAACAGACTGTCTCAAAGCTTGGAAAAAAAGAAGGGGGGGCCAGGCAGACACTAAACTGTTGACCCAAAGGAGGCCCCCAAAAATCTCACGCTAAATTAAACTCCTGGCATACGCTCTGTTTAACGAGGTTAGGCACCTGGGCTGCATTGATTTGAGGCTAAACCTGCTCATTCTGTTCAGGTTAGAAAACACAGTAGATGTCACACTCGAGCTCGTTAAGCAGCTTAAGGTCACGTCATCATCCTTTCTCCATGACCCCCTCCAGGGAAGTACTGTATAAAACAACTCAGACTAAAGTTGCAGCTCATTACAACTGAACACTCAACAGGCTTTGAGTCAGGAAATCAAGGCAAAAAAAAATCCATTAAAATGGAAATAGTCTATCTGAATTCAAGTCTGGTCAAGTCGCCTCTTTTCAAAAAGGTGTTTATTTAAAATAGAACCATTCAGTCCACCCAGGTGGAAAATTATCTTTAGCTCACTCACACATAGGACAGTAATACACTATGATTAAAATGAGCTATTTTGAGGCATGTTCTAGTAATACGTCTTATTTCCTGAGCAAGGAAAAGACCAAGAAATGGTTTGACTTGCACAAAAGACGGTAGAGGAGTGACCAAAGCAGATTTGAGCAAAAGTGTTCACTTATGCAAAATTAAACAGGTTATCTCTATGGTGAATCCCTGCTACCCTTAATAAATCAGCTTACAGTGCAGCCTAATGGCTCCATTCGCTTCACAAATCTCTGCTATGCAATAACATGCGCCAACGCGCACAGATTAATTTAATAAGTCTTTAATATTCTTCATGAAAAAGAACCAACGACCGGTGAGGCCAGAGCATATGGATGGGGGGGAGGTGTGCTATCTGTGGAATAGGATATTGCAGCAGCAACAGATTGAATATTACATAATGATGTCATTTATATTCCATTCAAAACTCTACCCTGCCAGACCTTGCCTCAAATAGGACTGGGGATTTGTCTGAGAAATGACTGGGGAGAAGACGCTAGTGCATTGGCTCTTCAAAATGAGCGCTGTGGTGGCAGTGACAGCACACTCTCATCGGAAATGAAATATCCCCAAAAACAGCAGTTTCAAGGTTATGCTACTACAATAATCCAATCATTAAGTTGGTTGTGAAAATTTCATGAAATGGTCACTCATTCAAAATATGAAGAATCATTTTTCTTCTATATTGACGTGTTTGTAATGGGATATATTTTAATAGAAGTATAAATGAAGGCCTCACTGGTTGGTTACAGTGCTTGAGAAACAAAGTTATCATTCAATCATCATGTATGATGAACTAAGTCACAAGAACAACAAAAGGGTCATTTCAAATCTTGCCTTTTTCAACAACTATGATGACCAAAGAACAATGGACACCATTGAATACATCCATCTGCATGCCGGATTCATACATATTTACTATTTAAAAAGTCCAGGAGCACGGAAAATCCACTTTACCAATGATGATGCACTTCCTCTAAAGCCCACCTACACATGAGGTCTATGTAAAAATCTTGAAACGCAAAAAAAATTTGCTTTGCATGAGAAAAGAGTCAGCGAGAAAGAGGGAAATCCATATTTGCAAGCAAAAGTCAGGTGGCGCAAGCAAGACAATTTTTCATCTAGTATATGAATTTCTTGTTTCACCCTTTAAAAACCAATTCCAAATATAAAATAATAGACTGTAACAAAGACTAGCTGTATTCTTTTTATGACAACCACCAGTTTTCATTCCACGGCAAAAATCCAATAACTGTCTTCAGTGTCCCGACACCTTACTCTTGCGTTCACCATTTCTCAAAGGATCATGGGCGGTGATTATCCATGAATAAAGATTTGTTTGCATATCAGGTGACAGCTGTTTGTTCAGGAAGTTTGTACGTTTAAAGGTCAGTGTGAACCTGTTAAAAGCACTCAACAAAGAATGACATTACATTTGTTATTAATGTGTGTGTTTAAACTATGTACACTCATGGTGTATTGTGTGTGAGGGTAGAAGAAGGGAGTGTGAGAGGCTTTTAGTAAGACCAACATGCAACGTAAGTAAACAAACTCAACAGTGGCTCTCAAGATCAACTTACTTTCAGCTGAGAATGAAACATTGTAAAAGCCTATACATAGTATATATCCACAGTACTCTCGAATCATCTTTGTATCACTTAAACCAAGGGTGTCAGACTCAGTTTGGTTCACGGGCCGCATTAATTATAACTCGGTTTCATGTGGGCCAGACCCTATTAGACATATTTAATTTTTTTAAAAATTAAAATCCCTGAATATACAGTTTTTTGTAGAACTTAAACAATGTTTATATATATATATATATATATATATATATATATATATATATATATATATATATATATATATATATATATATATATATATATATATATATATATATATATATATATATATATATATATATATATATATATATATATATATATATATATATATATATATATATATATATATATATATATATATATATATATATATATATATATATATATATATATATATATATATATATATACATACACATTAGATTTTACAAAATGAATTTTGAACTAAAAACTGAAAAAATGGATAAAAAATGACAATGATTGATTTAAAGGGGAGAATCAGAAAATCTAATATGAATTGAATACTCTTCATTATAATTTGATCCTAAAACAGAAAGTCGGCACATGATTTACTTTCTCGGGCCGCACAAAATGATGCGGCGGGCCAGATTTGGCCCCCGGGCCGCCTCTTTACACAAGACCTAAACAGTTTTGAAAGTTCACATTGGATCTTTTCAGGTAGTTTTGTGTGGGAGTGTGTTTTTTTTAAATGCTATAAATGTAGAGTGGTCCTCTCTGAAAACAGATCCAATCTTATACTGTAGATACGGGCACCAAGGTGAGACAGGAAAATTGACACGGGAGTACTATAACAGCACAAGGCACTCCTATTGACTCTGAACACACAGAGATATAACCAAAAAAGACCCACACATTGCTGTCCAAACAGTATTTGTTGACTGGAGCAGACAAGTGTGGGCGATGTAAAAAGTCAAGGTTGAAGGAAAAAGAAGAAAAAAAGGTTGCCAAGCATCAGTCCAGTTAAACTATGGAGATGATATTCATAAAAAAATTGATTCATTCATTTTGTAAACTTTAAATGTAACAAGGTGATGATTATGAAAGTCAAGTTCTATTTATTATAAAAACCAAAGTTTTGAAAATAAAAAATATGAAGTTTTACACGGTTAAAAGTTATGAAAAAATACCTTGGCAAAAATTTAACTGAATAGTGTTGCTCTATGAAGATTAAAAAAATAACACACAAGGCAAACAATAGACAGTCTTTAAAGCATGTTTGAGTTGTGACTCCTCTAATAACGTAAAGGTGCTATGTGCTATATGCTTGTACACTACGTAAAGATTTATTAAGCAAGCGAGGAGGCAGAGTCAATATTTTCACAAGCAGCAATGGGCTGAAATGGCCTGATGATGAAGCCATTTCCTATATTCTTATCACTTCCCAAAGCCCACATCACCAAAAAAATAAACACTAGTTCATCTTAATCAATTTTGAAAGAGTAAAAGGACAATGACAATGAACAAAATTTGAACGTTGCTATTAACTGCGCACTCAAGTAATCTGTTACTGTGTAAACATGAAAAATAATATCAAATGAAGGAGTTCAATAGTGAATTGCTTACCTCTGAAAACGGGCTCACCACCTGATGGCATATTGGTTCTTCTGCTTGATTTTGATGCGGGCAGTCTGGGTTTGATTCCCACTCGCTGTAAGTGTGATTGTGAGCGTGAGTGGTTGTCTGTCTTGCTGCCAGGATGGTCTCCAGAACCCCTACAATCCGCATTGTACTCAAAAAATGACAATAAATCAATCAATTCCAATTCATTGCCTGCCAAAGTACACTTCAGAAATTCCCCTATTTTGATTTGACTATATACATTAAAAAAAAAAAAAAATGAGTCTACTCATTTGAAGAGATTTAATGCCACCAAAAAAGTAGTGCCCCTTTTAAGGTGTTTTTCTAGAACTAGTAAAAGCATGTATTTACAAACACCAATTTTGACAAAATCTACTTCACGGCTTTATGTACGAATATACAGTTGATGCCGATCACAATTTGAGGATTATTTAACAACTTGGATTCAAAAAAATTCTAATTATATCATCTTGTAAAGTCAGACAAGCCTACATTGTATGCTGCGCTCAAAAAAGCAGGATAGATAAATACGCATTGCCAATGCAGGATATGATGACTGTGAAGGAAAAACGTTTACATATTTAAAAAAATAAAATAAAAAAAATCTTCAAGGCCTCCTGCGTCTATAGGAAGGAGGAAAAAATGAGAAATTTAGAAAATGTATCAATATCGGTAGAATAAAAAAAGGCCAGACACTTACTTTTGATACCCAAGGGCCATGCTTGTGCTTTCAGCAGGAGCCTATTAAAGAAAGAAATTGTGTTTGGGAAAAAAAACATCAAAACTAGGCCACTACACACACAAAATGAAAAACAATACTACATACATAAGTTAAAAAAATAAATAAATATAAAAATCATTACTACCTGATGTTGAAACCTCTTTGGTTTAATTAAATTTTAAGTATTCATTCATTTCTCATACCCCTTATCCTCATAAGGGTCACGGTGGTGGGGGGGTTGCTGTATCTCAACCCAGCCAACGAAAGGGAGAAAGCGAGCGATAACCTGAATTGATGACCAGCCAATCGCAGGGCACAATAAAACAGACAACCACTCACATACACACAAATTGGGGCAATTTAAAGTAAAAAAAACTGATCTTTCTGATGTGCTGTAAATATATATATAAATTGGATGGTTAGTACATTGGCCTTCCAGTTCTAAGGCCCAGGGTTTTATCCCAGGTCAGTCCGTCTGTGCGGAGTTTGCATGTTCTCCCTAGGCTTATGTGGGTTTTCTCCAGGTACTCTGGTTTGAACATATGGATGACAGGCTGGTTGATCACTCTAAACGGGTCTCTATAAAAAAGGGTGTGAGTGTGAACGTTTGTCCGTCTTCTTCTGCCCTGTGATTGGTTGGGTGCCCCCTGATTGGTACTTGAAGTAAGCTGGGATAAGCTCCAGCACCCCCCGGAATCCTTATGAGGTTAAGTGGTTCAGAAGAAAAAATATTAAGATATTAATCACTGACCCGTATACAAGGATGACTGACTTTTCGTGATATTATTGTTCAAGTAACATGATGGGGAATTTAATATTTATTGTTTTACTACGCCCCCTGCTGTTTTTATAGATTTGTTGCAGTGAGTTAGTGTAGCGACGTCACGTAACCAGTCCGTTTTTATGCTCTCCAATAAATTACAAGATGTAGACTTTCGAACTATGCAGGAATTTAGATTCAGGGGGTGCAAAAACACTGGGGATTGTTTATTTTTTGTTATTTGTCTTTATTATATTTTAGAAGTGATAGATGCTCAAACCAGCTAGAAGTGGAGGAATAAATGAAAATAAATTGTCAAAAGTCTCTAAAATAAAGACAACTTTTCTGTTAAACCAAGTTAAAGGTAATTGACCATCTGTATCCAAAGACGGTTCATAGAGGGCAACATTTACTACATTCTTATTTATTGCAGTTGGAACTCATTCTAATTGTAATGAGGATTTACACATGGTATTTGCAGATTTCCTACAGTGAGAACTAAGACTGTTTAAGAACATTTAGTGCAGAATAATGCCAATTCCCAGGTACATATTAGCCTTTTTTTTACAATGCAGAACACATTCAAATTTAGAGAATTTAAGTCCAATCAGAGTCCAATTTAAGTCCAATTGAATGTCATTTTAAGACACTGAATATTGAGGGGGGCAAAAAAGATTTTTCAAATCTCAACAGCAACCGCCAGTAGGTTGTACATAGCATTAGCAAACCATAGATTTGAATTTTAAATATTTTTTTTTAAAAGGAAAATGTTTTGAGGTTTACCAAAAGGAAACAAAGCGACATACCCAGTTTTCTTGGTCCGCTATGTTATTTGGTGTCTCTGCAGAGCCTGATCTTCTCTTGCGACTGGAACAAGACAGCATACAGGTTTTGTTAGGCGAGTTCACCTTAAAAATCTTCTGTTGCCATTAGGCGTTTACCATTTCCCTGTTTTTTTCCCCTAAGACACCACCACTATAAAGGTGGGGTCAATGGAATTTTTCTTAAAAACTTTTATACAATAATAATGCTCAATTTACCTGTTAAAATTATTATTAATTGTTGGACAATACTTGCCATTAAACTATTACCTTTATTGTTCTTAGCTATAATCATTTTGTATCCATAAAGTGTGATGATTCTACTAGGTACAATAATTTTCTAAATATTAAAATATATTAACAATGATTTCAATGTCCAATTTAGTATTGTACTTAAAGGACTAAAGTGGTACCACTAGTGGAAAATAAGTACATATTAATAACTAGTAAGACAGCCACTAGGGCCTGTTAGTTATCCTGAATTGCTATGTATAACTGAATATCTAATTAATGAATACAAATGGCATAAAGTGCACTTAAGTAGACTTTAAAATGATATGAAGTAAATACTAAAATTGCTTAAATTTCAGTTTCTCAACAAATTTCTACATACATGCCTGCCCGAGCAAGTTTAATTTTCCATAACAAAAGTGTATTTTATGTTGTAATTCAATTCAATGAAAAATACCACCATAAAAAGGTGCAAAAGCAGTTTGATCTGGGAAGAAATTATGCTTTAAAAGTGGAAGTTTCTACCTTGACGCAGTTGGGTCCTCCTGCCGTAATGTCTCAACATCAGTAAACTCTACTGCCTTGCCCCCACTTCTTGTTTTAAAAACATTACCCTGAGGAGTTAAAACAGAGAAATAACAGCAGGAGAAAAGGGCAAAGAAAAATGAAAAGCATCCCCCTTTTACGACATAAAAACCCAATGTCAGAAATCAAGACAAAAACTAAATCATGCAAGGTAAAACTAGAATGAGAGCTCTATCATCATTTTACCTTGATCAACTTGGTGGCAATCTCCCCATCAGAGGCAAGCTCTTGATGTCTAAGAACATACTTGTGGCATTTAGACAGAGCTTTCTCGCTTGGGGAAGACACTTGGATTGCATTAGGTATGATTGGCTGCATGACAGTGCCAAGGTCGATAATAGAAGCTGGTTTGTGGTCTACCCATTTCTCCCCACCTGCAGAGTGTGAACGTCTGTGCACTGGATTAATTTCCCGAGCCGTCTGATGATCCCAGTGTGAAAGAGACAAATCAGGTTATTAATCAGATTTTTGTCACAGTGAGACTTAATCAAGAAAGCGTTGTGTTTAATTACTGTGAGAATAAATGTGTAACTGGAAGTCATAGGTGGCAGATAGGGATTTTTCTTTGAAGGCATTCCCTTGACATTCATAATAATTTGAAATCAAAATATAACCCTTTATAACGTAATCCAAATTTGGAATGACATGAACTTAATATATCTATAAAGCTATTGCCAAAGTATTTGGTGACTGTTCCAGCTATACATTCATTTAGATTGTCATTAGTAACACCAAGTAGTGAGTGAGTTATCATGCAATGAAAAAGTAAAACTGCATGCAAAATTAAAAGATAATTGTTCGTTTGGATCACAATGACCATAATGATATTACAGGGTGACCCAAAAAGATGCGTAGCCATGAAAATTTCTATTTTGACTTTGATTAAAAAGCTATTTATTTCAAATTACAACCACATCTTATTCAGTTTATTGAAGACCATTCACCAGAGTTCCAGCTATTTCTGTCAATTTTTAATCAATTTATGGCTTTCCCAAGATGTGTTCCAAATGTCCATCATTCCGTTGCAAGCAAACCTGTACTCGTCTGACAAAGTTGTCAATCACTTTTACACACTCCTCTTTTGGGATGGCTCTTATTTTTGCTGTTATGGCAGTTTTCAGTTCCTCAATTGTTTGAGACATTCATTAAAAAATGGATTTTTTAACGAATAAAATATGGGTACGCATCTTTTTGGGTCACCCTGTACATCTATATTGTATTGCACAATAAATGATTAATAAATGTCAAAAGCCTAATGAGCCTTTTGGAAAAATAGGGTTATTTACAAGCAAAGTATAGATATTGCTAGTCATAAAAAGGTACTACTTGACAAAAGGTGGGCTTTTTGTTTAGGATATTACTATTCTATATTATTGACGTAAAGGCTACTAGTCGACCCAAAGCAGTGGGTCCCCGCATGTTAGACTGGTAGAAAGCTACTAAAGGCCACAATTCTAACTAGCGAATGTTTATATACATTATGGCAGCCAATATCAAAAGGAAACACTATTGCAAATGAATCTACTGAAAAAGACTAGCACTCACTAACCCTTATGCCTGGCTCTAGGTCTAGTCCTTGGACTAGAGTTGCAGGGGCCTCAGTTTCAGAGGCAAAACGTTGGCCTCTCCTGCGAGACGCACTGCCAGTGGGAGTCCAATTCCTGCACCGAGGGGTCCCTGGTTCTTTATTTTGGGAGAAAGTGTCTACAGGGCACTTCTGTTCCCACACAGAGATGGACGTTGCTACTGATGTAGATGAACTGGTGATGGGGGATTCATCCTGAACTGCTCTAATTTTAACTTGACTCTGATGGGAAGGTGTTTGTCGGTTATCCTGAAAAGTGATGAGGGAACGAGTGCAAAGCATTGTGTGCGTTAATAAAAAGGACAGACAAGACTTAGTATTAATGATCTTGATGGGAAATGTTGCTGCTTAAGGAATCTGATCATGCAAATGACATTTTTTAGAACTATAATAACAACTTCCCTGTGATGGGATGATGTTTGTCAATTGTCCTAAAATGTGATGGGAACGAATGAGTGCAAAGCATTGCGTGCGCCAATAAAAGGGACAGGCAAGACTTGGTGAAAATCACCATGGTTGGTAAAGGAACCTGAAAATTCAGTCATTTTTTGAACCGCTTAACCTCACAAAGGTCGTAGAGGGAGACACACTGAATCGCTGGGCAGCCAATCATAGGGCAGAATTTGAATATGCAAATCTAAAAAAATTTTGACCTATGATAACGGAGGAAATGATGTTTAAAAATCGAAAATGACAGCTGAAAGTCGGTGCCATTATGGGAAGGATGGTAGAAAAGTTCTACCCACACTCCTTTCTGTGGAGCTTACAAACTGCGAGCCATGAAATGTCAGTGCACTACGGAAAGAAAGCAGTAGGATTATCAATTTTGGTTTGTAAGGCCAAATAAAACGGCAGAGAAAGTTCCTAAATCCGATAGCTCAGGTAATGTCTTGGGAGACTAGAGCCAAGCTAACAGTTTGAGCTGAGTCATGGGTGTCTAAAAGGGCCACAGGGTTTGAAATCCAACCATTGACAAGTCTCATTGGTTAATTGCCTGAAAGTGCCACTCATCTCAGAAGAAACATTGTTAAACTTGCTAGATTCAGGTGGAAGAAAAACCTAACCCACTGCAGGCCTTTGAGGAATAGTTTGTTTAGCCATTTTTTTCTTCATCTTCATTGGAAGAGCAATCAGTTTGTCCATTAGAGTAAAGCTCTACTACATAACAATATCAAATAGTCAGAATTGTGTGCATTAGTCTAAAATCGGAGCAACAAATCAAACAAAACACACAACAAACAAGTGCAACGTTTTTTAAAGCATTATCAGTGTGCTCCCAACTCTACAACATGCCATAAGCAAAGGTGGAAGGAAGCTTTGGTCAATGGTGGACTATTGTATTCACCACCCGTCTGCACAGGCGAAAGCTGAATTAGATGACATACTGGCACTGCCTACTTATTTTTTTTAATGCTTTATCTTACACAAAATCCTGTCAACATGAGAAAAAAAGCAACTGGAGTAGGACATGATACACAGTCTTTTGGGAGGCACTTAATCAAAACCTTGTCTGTCCCTTCCAGGCAGGTTACATGCACTGTAAAAGCAGCAGCCATGATATTCAGAGTAAGTATGTCAAAATGATTATGGAAAAAAATAAATATAGGAATAATTGATGAACACTGAAAAATACTTTCTTGCTCAACATAATCATGCAAAATGTGGTACTGATTTTTGTTAAAATAACTTACCGGAGGCGGCGATGGCGAGGATGACCTCTTTTGGCCGTAGTTGCGATCTCTGTCCCTGGAAGGCCGTTCTGGTTTCTCTGGTCGCTCTTTGCTAATGGCGGTGGTTGGGCTGCTGCTGCTGCTCTCAGTAACGATTGCCTTTAGCTGCTTTAATTTTTCATCCCTCACCCACAACTTGTTCTGCATCTCCAGCTGTTTAGCATTCACCCGTCTCTCCTGAACAAGGAAAAACAAATAATCAAAAAATAAGGTTCCACTATAAGCAATAATAGTTGAGATGATAAAATATTGATAAGGAAAAATCTTCAGTTTAATCACTTATTTCCAAGCAGACAATGAAATAAACACACACACGCATACACATTTCTATACTTTTTGGTGTCAATGTTTTGACTGAGAATGCCAGTACTTACACATTCCTTCTCCCATTTGTATTTTGTGTCCGAGACCAATCCCTGCATGTGCTGCTCGATTCGCTTCCTCTGAAATAGCTCCTCCTGGAGCTTTTGAGAATGTGTCTCCAGCTCCCGCTTAAGTATGCGTTTGTCATCTTCATACATATTGGTTGTCTTTTGCAGAATATCAATCTAGATACAAAATGGTACGCAAAAGGGGCCGTCAATAAACATAAGTCTTTTTCAGATGTTTTCTAAAATCTGACTCAACTAGTATATTCATAAATGAAATCTTAAAGTAAGCCTACACTGATAAAACAGTCAAGATATATCAACTTAAAACACAAAAAACTTTTTTTAAATCAAATCTACACCAACAGAATGTAGTTCAGCAATTAAGAGGAAAAAATAGATTCCCATTTTTTTTTGGTGTGTACAAGGTACTCCCCCAAAACCAGGCTCAAAAAATCTACCATTACACAAGGAAAAAAGTATAAACAGACCAAAAAAAGCTGTTTTTGCAGCACCCAAGTATGGTTGGGAACATTTGAAGATTTCTCTATTTTCTTCTTTTTGACTGTTATAATCGGTGTCGAATGATTGCACAACCATAGTAAATTAGATTACATTGTAAAATAAAATGCATACAACATTGTTACATTTCACTACCCCATCCAATTTGGGTAATTGTTTTCATTTTTATTTTGGAAAAAAAACAGTAGGTAACAATAATACCTAAGAATGACAGTACCTTATATTCCAAAGTCTTGGATGTTTTTTGTAGCCGTTCGATCTCAGCCCTTTGGTTAAAAATAACCTTCTCCTTCTCGCTCAATTTGCTTTGCTGGTCTTGGATTAAATTTTGATTACCACCAAATTGACCATTAAACTGCTGAAGCATGGAATTCAACATATTGGCTGCAAGAGAAAAAAGACAAACCACAACAAGCGTATTCATCATCACACATATTTATAGTCAATAATATAGTTACTGAATAGCCCCGGATCCTCACGGAAGGGAATGTATGTGCTGTACCAGTTTTGTTGAACTGTTCCATCATTAGCTGACGGATATGATGCCTCTTCTCCAGAACCTCAACCAGGCGTGGTAGCGTCTGATCATCTCCTGGGTCCACCAGGTCACAGGGAGGCAAAGGCGGAAAGTTTTCAATCAGTTGATTGAGCAGAGCTGGATCAAATACTGTAAGAAATGAATAAAAATGTATAAAGGCACAGCAAAGCATTACTCAAGATAATTCATGTAAAGTTTCATAAAAGTGGGATGGTCAGACACTTACCCTTACCCAAAAATAAGGACACCAAAGCCAAGCAACAAAACGGAGAAATAAATACTTTTAATTATAATTTGGCTGGATAATTTTGGACAGTTTACCGAATGTCTTTGAGTGAGAACTCCTGTGTTGCTTCTTCAATATTTGTTGGTTTATTTGAAATCAATCAAATGGTTAATATATATATAACATTTTCACTTGTCTAACATCCTTCTCTTTCAGTGCATTGTTTTCAGAGGTGGGGGCGATTTATGGTCAGTTACAGAAAACATGTACACTAGGAACATTTTTGGCCAGTCACTGTTGTATATAGTAATATCACTTTACATCACAAAACACAAGGAGGCAGGAAGAGTTGGGAGTTTGACTTACCAGCATTACTTGGAGCTCCGTGGTCAGCCAGGTGGCGGGACAGCTCATCCCTGAATGCCTGATTCCTTTGCCTGCGTCCTGCAGCAAGACCACAGATTGGTCTATCAACTGGCCGTGCAACTTCCACCTCTTGTGTCATCTCTGCAAACCGCATTACAAGCTGCAACACAATCGAATGATGAGTAATAGTAGTAATAATGATATTCCAAAATAAAGTCCTATTGATAATACCCAATGACATTCATGTGTCTCACATCGAGTTAAAAGATTAATTCATTAGGTCAAGATAATTCATGCTCGCTGATTAAGGGGATCATTTCATTGTACAGAAGTCATGTATAACTTAACAGATAACTTGTCCTCCATATAAACTAGTTTACTAGTTGATAAATTCTCAACTATTTACCGAGTCAGTAAAAAAATGTTTAGTAGCAAATGGTCAGAAACACTGATGCTACTTTTCTGATCTTAAAGTCACAGGTTGTTGTTGTTTTTTTGCATAGTTTGGCTGGGCCTCAAATTTATACTCAACCTTTTTTCACCCTGACCACCAACAGCTTATGCTGTGTTTTTTAGGCCAAAGTCATTTGTTTAAAACGTAATAATATATTATTATTGACAGGTGCCTATTTTAACTGTTCTCCAATTTACAATTACTTTAACGTGAAATCATTGTTGTGGTTTCTGATGAAATAGAATACGGAACCCCACCCCCCTACCAAAAAAAGATAATATATATACTCATGTATAATAATATAAGGATATTTTTTCATTTAAATTAGCATTAGACTAGTTGCACTTCTAGTTGGGGAAAAAAAAACAATATTTATTCTCATTTGATTCAAGCAGTTTCTTCTTGATGATTGACAACAATTGGAAATCATCACCAAAAAAAAACAATTTACCATTGTTTCCTCATAATCGTCAGCTTTTGGGTTGACGCAGACAATCATCTTAACTTTTCCTTCCCCATCAAAGTAGTTCTTAAAAAGATGAGTGACTTTAGAGTCCCTGTATGGCACCATCTGGGAAAAAAATGGACGATATTATAAATCAACCACAAATTACATTGTATGCCACCTCATTTTTAATCTTACAGGCAGCAAATCATCTGTAAACCAAGAGAACATAGAAATACAAGAAAATATCAACCTTATTTGTTCCAAACATCTGGTTCTCTCGGAGGACTTCCATACATGTGCGCAGTGTCATCAAAGACTGGTTTATATTACCTTGTCATGAGAAACAAAGAAGGACATAGAAAGATAAATGAGCTTTTATTTAGTCAATGACGGACAGTTAAAAGAGACAAACCAGCTTCACGCAGACGGCTCCCCTCTGCTCTTGATCTGCTGGTGCGTTCGCTACCTGCCAAGTCTACTAAACACAGTTGGCTCACAGTCACCTGGTTTTTGTCCTAAAACACAACCAAATGTATCCAAATAAAATAGTATGCCACACCATCACAAATCAGTTTGCTTCTGTGTCAAATCATCATTAGTTTGAAATGCAAAATTAAATAAATGTTTGCCTTATACAGAATTACGAGTCACCCGGTAACATTACCTGCAGAACGTGGTCACCATCAGCATCAAGAGGTGCCTGAACCAGCTTCAAAGTAAAGACGCTGTGTGAACGACTAGATTCACGGTTCAGTTGAGTGTTTGCAATCCTCCTTTTCTTTTGCCCTACAACAAGCAATTATTTACACATTTATCAAACCCCAATGTACCGAACCATTTTTTATGTTTTACTAGAAGAAACGGGAGGCCTTACTTCTAATTTTAAGAGCGGGAGTGGATAACTTAGTGGGTTTATTTAAATAGTGTGCCCCCAAGTACATTTTACTCATTTTGAAAGTATTTCAGATAAACATTTCCCCAGGCCCCGTAGCAGGGTTTCCCAAATGTTTTTGAGCAATGGCACTTTTCCCATTGCAAAAACCTCAAGGCACACCACCAGCAGGAAATCTAATCTAAAACTGTCACCAACAGTTACAAAATAAAGTCATTCTCATCAAAGTTTAAATTTCAATACCTGAATTTTTTGCACCGACATTATGTCATCAAAAGTTGAAGCGCGCAGACCATAAACAGTTCATGATGTAAAAATAAGACACGTACTGATTTTATACTGATAATGTCATGAATTTTTCTCCCAATATTACACAAGAACCAGTTTTGTGATCAGACTTTACGTCGCCAAATGGTAATGCTTGTGAAACCAAAATAATGCCAGTTCAGGTTACATTGAAAATAAGCAACAAAACGGCTTTATAATTTTGTATTATTACAATATGGATTTTTTTTCACATTTCAGTTTTAATCTTGAAAGATTACAATTTTTTTCTTGAAATATTAATACGTATGACTTTGGCATGTAATGTCCTGTGGCGAACCTGACCATTGATCATGGCAAACCGGTTTGGAAACACTTCCCTATCCACACAAGAGTAGTACAACCAATGTATCTTTGGCAATTTATCACTTACTGCATGTTAATTGCAGTGCATTGAGATGGTATAGGCAAAGTCAGACGACTTATGACCACTGACAGCGGTTCAGGACAAATATTAGGATATAAGACAAACTCAAAGACACGGCTTGACATTTTCTTGGCTGAATTGGTTGCACATTTGCCATGCCTGGACGGACAGTGGCAGACTAAACAAACTAGGTGTGGATGTTTGGCATAAGCGCAGGGATAGCATTCGCAATAGGTTAACAAAATTGATCTAGGTATCACCGCTGGAACAACAAAGCATTTATACTTGATCTACTTACAGAATATATTAAGAATTATGTATGTACACACCCACCCACTACAATTACAGACAAATGGTTGTTGTATTGTCAACATAATGCAAATGTAAGGACCTAAGAAATTTTAGCTCTTAAATTTGATCACATTTTCTGAATTTGATTAATTTAAAAAAAACCTTTTGAATGTAGGATTTGTGAAGGATGATAGTTTAATGAATAGCAATACCAAACGTTTTAACTCACCCTTCCAGAAGACTTCAAATGCCTCTTCTGTGGATTTGACCTCAACTTCTGTGCAGCCGGCAATATACATGGTATGATTTTGATCTTCACGTAGAATCTTAGATTGTGGTGCTCTGAAAGTCATATGACAATGAAACTTAGCACAAATGCATCAGCACGAGGGGTGTAGATGAAAACGGAGGATGCAAACTTGGTGTGGATATGAACCATTTCGTCATGTCAAAATCTGGTCTGTGTAGCCGGCAGTAATTCCGATCGCTTGGCAAAGGGGGTTGGATTTCGCCAAGACTGCCCTAAATTCCTGATTGTGTTCATAACTGTGATAGAAAGCATATCTAGACGCAGCCGTGCCATTGAAGGGGTCCGGTTCGGTGGCCTCAGTATTGCATCCCTGCTTTTTGCAGATGATGTGGGTCTGTTGGCTTCCTGAAGCCGCAATCTCCAACTCTCACTGGAATGATTCACAACAGGGTGCGAAGCGCTCGGGATGAGAGTCAGTCCCTCTAAATCTGAGACGATGGTCCTCAATCGGATAAAGATGGCATGCCTTCTCCGGGTCAGGGAGGTGCTGCCACAACTAACTTAAGTATCTCGGGGTCTTGTTCACCAGAGAAGTCAACAGGCGGATCCGTGAAATGTCTGCAGTGATGCGGACTCTGCATCGGCTCAGGCATCTCACTAGGACGCCCCTAGACTCCTCCTTGATAGGACCATGAGGCCGACCTATGACACGCTGGGGAGACCGTCTTCCGGCTAGCCCGGGAACAACTTTGGATTCTCTCCAAAGAGCTGAATGAAGTTACTGGGAAGAGGGGAAGACTAAGCATTCCCGGTCAAGGTGCTGCCCTCGCGACCCGATCTCGGGTAAGCGGGCGAAAATATTATTGTTATTTTTAAACTAAAAATTAACTGAACTGAAATTACCAGTGTATAACATTACACCCTCAATGAAAACACGGACAAGAAACGGGCACAAGTTGAAGCCTCATGCACACAATACTAAAACTCAATCTATTGTGAGACACCGAAAGAAAAAGCTGAACACAGGGAGAGTAAGCCAGAATGACCAAGTCACAAACTATGTAAATTGAGTGTATACAGCATGAAAGGCAAACTCTGACAGATGACTCATTTAAAGTTATCTTTACAGGAGTCCCAATTCCAAGCCAACTAACAAAAAGAATGTTTATGTGAATTAACACAAATCACAACAGGAAATATATCTATTACAAGTCATGAATGAGGAACATTTCTCATTGTGGAATATTTACAATATACTATAATGTAGTGAATTTGTAGACCACATGCCCATAATACAATGGAAAAACATTTAAAATGTGAAATGCGGCCACTTACTTTGGTCTAAAAGGATCAAAGGGGGCATCTTCAAGAAGATCATAAATGTAGTTGTTATAGACTTCAACGTAAGATACAAAGATGCTGTAGCAACAGTCTTCATCCACAATCTCAGCTTTACATGTCCCTTGTGAACTGATCATTTCTGCAAATTCTGGGTCGGGCTTCTGCCTAAAGAGAAGATAAAATATGTAACACAATATTCAACAACTGGTTGGAATTTTATTCCCCTGTCTTTAAAAGAGACATTATAGATGATTACCTAGAGGAGATCGTTTTGGGCATTAAAGGTTGAGCATCTCGCTTCTGTCTCTCCAAGAGAGCGTCAACATCATTCTGGATGTCAATCCCATTTTTGTCATTTGTCTTGAATACCTACAAAAAGAACAGAGTTGTTTTTCAAGCAGGAGTGGATAAGCTTGAAAGACTGACTGTGCATATTTTCAAGCTGGCTCAGTTAGCAGAAGGTCCCCACCTTGTGCAAGACTTGCTGTGTATGGTTCCAGTTTTATCTAGCTCGACAATGTCTTTTCCCGTGTCTGTACCTGTTCTTGCTACTCCAACCAAGATGGTGCCGCTCAAATGGCAGCCAGTGGCAGTAGCTCTGTCCCCTCTTACTTGTCTCTTTGTTTTCACAGCTTTTCTAGTTTCTTCTAAATTACATTTTAATATTTCTGAATACTTCCCTTTATACTTTATACCTCTTACTTCAATGTTCGCACGACCCTTACAACTCGAATCCACCCAACGTGTGTGAGAGGCAATCATTGTCCGATTAGTTTAGTTTGCTAGTCCTGGACATTTTTTGGAACCATTCAAGCCAACAAAAAGCTGCCTGTCCTGATGATCAGGTCCAGAATGTGCAGATCAACTTGTAAGAGTGATTCTGCATATTTTCAATCTCAGCATCAGTCTGCAGAAAGTCCCAACCTTGTGTGAACTTCCTGAGTGTGGTTCCAGTTTTATCTAGGTCTACATTGTCTTTTGCTGTGTCTGTGCGTGCTGCTGCTGCTGCTATAAACTGAATTTTGCCAAATCCGGGATGCATAAAGGTCAATATAATCTAATCAAATATAGCTACTGCAGATGTTGCTTCAATATTAATGCAAATCTTACAAATCTTTTGGCCTGAAAAGGGCCGATACTGTTGAAGAGCATATCCAGGGAGTAAGGAAGGAGTCCACCCTCTCCAGGTGAGCCGGTCATAGTGAAGGTCTTGCCACTTCCTGTGACACCATATGTAAACAGCAGGCCTGCCGTGGAGAGGGGGGAAAAAAAACACACATATAATAAACCTTTGAGAACATGAGGAAATCACATTGCAATAAAGTAGGCATTAAGTAGTATAAACTCTCACCATTTTTACATTGAATGAGGTCCTCTACTAGGGGCTTGGCAACCTCCTCAAACAGTTCAATTTGAGTGGTATTAACACCAAAGACTTTTTTGAAGGAGTACTGCATCTAAAATATCAAACGAAATATGCTAATTAGTTTCACAACAGAATAAAAACATATGCAAAGGTTACTGAACGTACATACTTTATACTTAGTTAGTACTATAGTATACTAAACTGAAACTTACATAAAAAAACTAGGACATTTTGGTGGAATCTAGTTTTTGACCAAAGTAAAGAAACCTTGTTTAAGGCCATCTTGGCTTAGCCCAAATAAAACACTTCATGCTACATACCTCTTTGTATTCACCATTGCGGTTGGCTTTAAGGCCATCAGGAGCATGGAGCTGAATGGTGGAATTGCTGATCATTTCAATACAACATTCCTCATTTTCTGCTCCCAGTGGGCGTATACGGCAGTACACCTGCAAATGAAACCGTACATATATACTGAAAGTGCTGAATTGAATCTATATCGTCATAGCTGTTTCTTTGAAGCTTTGTTTTCATGCTAAACTTTCAACTAAATAAACTATAGAGTGACCACTACTTTACACTTCTTATCTTGTATTACCTAACTTCATTTTTCCATGATTGGTTAAACATTTACTTGATGTATTTGGGATTATTTTTCCCCCATCTACCTAATTGTTCTACTTTATTCTATATGGATGTGTTTACAATGAATAGCAGCAAGCATTTCTGTTGCCGGTTAAGGATTTTGTATGTCAATTAAAAACTTCACTCTTTTTTTTTCTACCGATCAGATGTGGCTCAGGTGTGATAATTAACATGAGCATTATTTGGTGTGTACTATGGGCTTGTTTAAAATTAGATAGTGTAATAATACATTTGCCGTGACTCCCCATGCATTTTTAAATGCACCCTTATGATAAATGCCTAGGTGCGGACATGACTGAGATGTACTGAGATGCCGTTTAAGTGCCATGACTTGTGCTCACTTACGCCAACAGGATCCTTCTCTGTATGCTGTGTTTTTTTTATGCAAGGTCTGCGAGGAGTCCTGCCTTTCCTGAAATTGAAAACAAAAACAAGACTTTTACTGTTGTAGTGGGGGACCTGGGTTCAAATTCACGTCGGTCCACTTCTGTGGAATTTCCATGTTCTCCCCGTGCCTGCGTGGGTGTTCTCTAGGTACTCCGGTTTCCTCCCACATTCCAAAGACGTGGATGGTAGGCAGATTGGATACTAAATTGCAACTATCTATGGGTGTGAGCATGAATGGTGGTTGTTTGTCTCCTTGTGCCTTGCGATTGGCTGGCCATCAATTCAGAGTGCCCCCTGCCTCTGGCCCGAAGTCAGCTGGGATAGGCTCCAGCACCCCCTTTTACACCCCTAGTGAGGATAAAAGCGGTTCAGAAAATGAGATGTGATGAAATATTACATACACACATCAGGGTTTCAGACTGTCTTTCAAGTAAGTCACACCCAACCACTAAATTTGCCAATTTATCAAATTAATATATACATATATATTTTGAAGGTGATGTGAATGACGAGGACGCTACAACAGTGACGGGTCACTTGCTTTTCACAGTGAATTTGTAATTATTTACCACTAATCGCCTTGCATTTGTACCAATTGTGCCTATTGTTAAATAAATATGTATATATGTTGCCTGATTTCTCTTTATATTCCATAAAACTTACCACATATCAAAATACTGAGCAACTTGTCGAAAAATAGAGCAGCACCCTCTAATTGAAAGGCACTACAGGGGGAAAGTTTGAAAAATAGAACGGCATGGCTTTGAAATAGAGGTTTTACAGTATATTGGATATTGTAATATTTGTCTGATGGGTGTTGTTTAAAGATCCAGTTCTGGAAAGTCATTTTCTGAGGGGCAAATCCAGATTTTATGAAACTATAACTGCAATATGGGGAAATAGGAGGGTATACATTATACAGCCAGTCAATCTACAGTTTTCACTTATATACAATTAGTACCTCAATAAATGTTATAAATGGCTGTCAGTGTTTACTTCCACCCTAGTACCCCAAAGAAAATTATAACAATGAGTACAAAATCATAAATGAGGAAGGAAACAGTCTTTGCGTATGAATATTTATACTTTGAAAGCCCTATAATTAACATTGTGAGCCTCAAGAAGTATTGTTTAGTTGCAAATGCAGCCCGGGTTGCAAAAAAGTGGGGATCTGTAGATGTGGAACTTCTTTTAGTTTTTAACAAACGCAAATTAAAACTGTTGCAGACTAGACGTTTTTGTTTTTAAAAACGATATTAGGGAGAAGCTTTTTTGATCAAATTTGATGGTTGATTGCGAATCGGAAATTAGAGTGAGAGCTGATCAAGTGTCTTTGTACTACAAATGTTCACAATTTGTGGATTTGCAACAAAGTTTGCAGCATATCCACAAACAGGCAACCCAACACAATCTGGTGTTTACATTAAATCACATTAAGTGAATGAAACTGTTCAACGGGGTTCCAATGTTATCTTAACTGGTTTCCTCGTATGTAGCCCGGTTAGCTCGGCAGAATAGAAGCGCCTAATTTAGTCGGTTTAGACAGCGATCGTTAGTCTTCCGCATAATTTACATGGAAAGCAACTTTACAGCAGTCAAATTTCGTGAAATAAAATCTGATACATACCCTGTACGATACATTTTCTGATGTTGGCGCCTGGAGACGCGGATACTTCACCCGAATGCGCTTCGACTGTTTTTGAAATTCCCCCTTGCCAAACGGCTGTCATCTATTCCACACTATTAACCAATCCGAGTAGAGAATTGAATACACGTGGGGGGAAGTCCCGCCTTCCCATTGGATGACGCGACCAATTGCAATGGCCCTCTACTTTTCCAAATAGGCATCATTATTCATAAATATTCTATATCGCTTATCCTTACAAGGGTCGCGCAGAGGCAACATTAAACTGAACTAGTTCTTTCATTAAACTTGAAAAAACCTTTTGATTTGCATGTTGGTTGAACTAAAAGTAAACTTAGTGTAAGTGTAAGCGTAAATCCTGTGTCAAAGTGGCGGCCCGGGGGCCAAATCTGGTCCTGTGCATCATTTTGTGTGGCCCAGGAAAGTAAATCATGAGTATATTATATTTCCTGATTTTCCCCCTTTTAAATCAATAATTGTATTTTTTTTAATTTTTTCCCTGTTTTTAGTTAAAAAAAACAGTCACTTGCTTTAACGAGTTAAATGTCCCAATTGTAAACTTTTGAATACTTGTCCACTGTATTGGCTTCTGTCCCATCAAGGGTTCCTATTTGGTTTGGATTTAATGTGTCATTGACTTTTCAAAAGTGAAACACACAATGTTTTCCTAGCAAAGGGACTAATTCATTACATTTTATTTCATTTCAAAATCACAATTAAATAAATACTTTAAAATACATATCACAAGAACAATTCATGTTATAATTTCACATACAGGTGAAAATGCAGCAAACAAATATATGCAATCTTTTATCCATATTTCAAGTTTTGTTCCCTTCAGCTGTTTGTTATTCTCACGTGCAGAAGCCAGATCATTCAAACTGTTGGAAGGTGAGACTGACACAAGACCATGACATTTCATTTAAATAAGGCACTTTACATTGCTATAAGATGGTGACCACCTCAAAAGAATGAAAATGACTGCATTGATGCAAATTTACATGTAGAAAATGAATTTGGCACTGAAATCTAGCTGCTTTTTTTTTTAAACGATTCACAATCATGCCCACACCTGCCCACACTGAAGTCAGCCGAGGGAACCTATGGCTCGGGAGCCATATGTGGCTCTTTTGATGGATGTATATGGCTCTCCGCGAACCTGTGCGGTAAAATATGGAAACCACTGATGAGAGACCTAAGTCACGGACGCAGCAAGGGGAGCGTCACGCCGGCACTGTGGCGCCGAAACTATCTATAGCGCCTTTTGAAATCATATTTTTTCTTCATTAGACTCTTCTGCATGCATACTCTCATTGTTTAGCAACAGTGAAATAATGTTCTCAAAAGAATTCAGCCTTTTTTTAACTTTCAAAGTGGTAAAATGAATAATAAATGCTCACATTTTCATGTATTTTTACTTTTAAATTGTGACAATGGCTCTCAAGGAATAATGTTTGAAAATATGAATTGTTTATGGCTCTCTTCGTCAAAAAGGTTCCCGACCCCTGCTCTACCCCATCATGTGGTTCCATTTCATAGTTATTCCACCCAAAACAATGCCTCAGGGAACGCCAACTTTAAAAATAAAAACAATTCTGGTAGTGATATCAAAACCAGAATGAATGGTCATTTCTAACATACTTGATCTGCCCTAGCTAGTGCATGTAGACAGAATTACAGTACGGTCAAACAGCAATAAAACAATAGAAAGCCTATGGATATCATGCTATAAGATTGCAGAAAAATGCACGTTTCACATTGTCAGACCCTTTGCATATTTCACTTTGTGGTGAGCAAACATTATTATCATTTGTTTTGCTCTCGTCCATGCTTTATGGTTTACTGAATTTTCAAATTGGGATACAGTTTGAACTGCCCATTACAAAAATGAATATTGATATATATTATTTTTCCTATGCAAAGGTGAAAATTACAAGTTCTAGTGCATCAGACTTTGCTTGCTTTATTTTTTTTAGATATTAGTATAAGTAGAATGATGAAAGAAGTTGAAGTTGCATGTAAAGATGTTTCAGTCTCATTAACAGCACTTTGAATTGGCTATGTAATAAGTTGCATATTGGCAAAAAGTTGAAATATTGTGTAAGACGTTTCAATTTCATTAAAGTATGTGTGATTTTCAGTTGTATTTTATTTGAACATGCGAGCAATAGAGTTACCTGAATTTCTCATAGTGTGGTAAGGAGAGGTTATTTTATATTTTGCTTAAAAATAATAAAAAGTAATCTTTATAGCCGAGTGCTGGTCAGAAAATGTCTATATGACATTAGAATGAGTATTATGCTTATATTGTAGTGCAATTTTACTTTTAAATGAACAAAAACGTGTGGGTGGAGGTCAGTGTGCATTGGTGGGGACAAAGCAAGGTTTCAATAATTTAATGTGTGAACCCCCCTGGCCTGGCCTTGGCACAACGACTCTCCCATTTGATCCACCACTTCTGCATATCATCAATTTGTATCACATCCAACAGAGTAAATCACAGTAATTAAAAGACCATTCATCAATCACCACATGTTCAGTGCAGGTGAAAGCTCTTGATTGACTTATGTATTAAAATTCAGTTAAAAAAACATGTAACATAAATATTAGACATCTGTTTGTCTGAAACGGAAGACCAGCCTAGAGTTATCTGCCCCGAGTTTACTATGCCAAATTAACTATTATGTTTCTTTTGCTGATCGACGGGTGTTGAAACAAGCGGTAGACAAAAGAGGAGAACGATGGTCAGGTTGACCAGCAGAGAAAGCAGAGTAACACCCAGTGAGTTGTCAAAGGTGATGGGGAGAGAGTGGTCAAGAAGCCAGGGACGTCGTGATTTCATGTCACACTCAATAGCCATTATCTGGAAGTGGGTGCCAAGGACTCCAAACACATGGAAAAGTTGATGACTGTGACCTGTAGAGGGGGGCGTGACATAGGTCATTTTCATCTTTCCAGACGATTTAGAGCAGGGCTGCCAAACATCAGTCCTTGCCAACCCCTATCCTGTCTGTTTTCTATATTGTCCTCCTCTAAAACAACTAACTGATCAGGTTAAAACTACTTACTGCTGAATAAAGTCTGACTAGGAATTATATTGAACTTAAGTATCTATAATTATGCCCCCATGAACACCATACAAAATCTTACCAAAAAAGCGGAGTTGCCGTTTAATATACCCAGGTATATCAAACGGCAAGGGTACCATATTTTCACGACTATAAGGCACACATAAAAGTCTTACATTTTCTCCAAAATAGACAGGGCACCTTATAATCCAGCTTTATAGAATGGATCTCAAAATTATAATCATGAGAGAGAGAGAGAGAGAGAGAGAGAGAGAGAGAGAGAGAGAGAGAGAGAGAGAGAGAGAGAGAGAGAGAGAGAGAGAGAGAGAGAACTGTCCGTCGACCAAACGTCCGTCGACCAAACGTCCGTCGACCAAACGTCCGTCGACCAAACGTCCGTCGACCAAACGTCCGGTATCGAAAAAGTGTATGAAGCAATTACCGAGTTAATCTGACTCAAGAATGAAAAAAATGTCAGGCTCAGATATGTCCTACCGATATAGTCGAAGCTGCCAGGTGCCAGGCGCTCAGGTAAGTGTGTCGCAAACAAGAAGCCGGTTAGGGTAGCCAATAAAATGTGGATTTTGTGGAAGACATTGGCATCATTGTCTGTGCAGCCATCCCCTTCACAAAGAAACACCTGTGAAAAAAGAGCATGAAGAAAAGGCCGGTAAAGTTAAAATATCCAACTTAAAACTGTATCATTGCAGCTGTTGTCTTTAAAATATTTATAATGTTGTAAATATTTAATTATATATCCAGACATTATATTTCCATTCATGGTCAGTAAAGTCTTATTCCTCAACACTGATTTAAACTGTACTCTAGCCAATTTTACATTATTTTGCTCACAGGGTTATCTTGTACTTTCTCATCCCAAGTATGACCTTCCACTCGGTGAAAAAATTATCTCTAATATTTTATGATACTCCATTTCTGTCACCTGTGACACTTCTTATCAATTACATATGTCTACAAAATGACTGAGACCCTGCCTGATTATCTATTTCTGCAACAATCAGGGCCAAAAAAATCAGCATGCCATTCCTCATACTTGATTAACCTCCTGGACTGAAGTAATTCAATTTTGGTCTTATACATGGGCAACACAGTGTGGCCCTACCCTGTAGAGAAGAGGAATGCTGTCGAACAGGTAGGGGTAGGCAAAAGCAGCAATGCGTAATGCTTTTGTGAATCTTGGTCTCTGGCATTCAGGGAATCTGAAATTTAAAATATATATATATTTTTTTCTTCTTGACTGGTATTTCCGTTTATTACAAAATTGATTGAAAAACATGAAAACAATAAGAAAAGGAAAACTAATATCTATTTTAAGAACGTTTATAAACACTTTCACTGGCTGAATCCCTAAAATGGTACTCAATAGAGATGAGGGGTTACATTTTAAATTGTTACACCCTTATATGTTCTTTTCTTTCACATGCGTGGGATACAAAAAAAAATTTTTATTGATGTAAAGTTAAGAGGTTTCTGTAAAACAAGTTTTGCCTCGGTCTAATGCTCCAACAACTTCCAACTAAAATAACAAAAGGCACTTAATCACTGTTTGGGGTTGGTTTCTTAAAAGGTTTAGATGGCAAGTCAACAGGCATTCAAAATCCCAGCAGGGTAAGAAAAATATAAAAATCATACAGTTTGAGAATTATTTTTTTGGAAAACTTGTATACTTTTTGTCACATCGCAATAAAGAAAGAGTGAAATGTTTACCTTGTAAACAGTTAAACCTTTCACTCTTTCTTTATTGCGATGTGACAAAAAGTATACTAGTTTTCCAAAAAAAAACTCAAACTGTATGAAGCATAGGTGTACCTTTTGTGATGACAATAGACCTACTAAAATACAAGAATGATGTATGTATACTTTGAAAGTTCTTGAAACTGTTCATTCATTCATTCACCTTCCATACTGTCCATCCTTATAAGGGTTGATGGAGAATATCCCAACTGACTTTGGGTGAAATGCAGACAACACCAGTCAGCCACACAGAGAGCCAGACAAGCAATCGCACTCACAATCGTACCAGCACCAGCAGAAATCTAGCCTGTGCCTAAAAACATTATATGATTATCAGCAGAGCTTAGTTCAAATGTAGCCAATTTCCCTATGATTCATAAGATTCCATTTCACATGTTGAATCTTTGTATAATCTTTTTTCTATTTTGATATATTTCACATTAAACTAGTTTAAAGTGTACTATCTATGGCTGTCATTTTCTTTACAATAGCTTTTGTGTCCAGAAAAAGGATGAATATTGATAAATAGTGGTATTTAAAAGTTTGAGGAAGCTGTGTAGGTCCATTCATCCATTTCCCATCCCGCTTATTCTCAAATGGGTTGCTGGATCCTATTCCACCCAAATATGGGAACCAGGCGCGGGACACCGTGAATTGGTGGCTGGCAAACGGCAGGGTACAACAGACAAGACAGACAACCATTCACGCATACCTAGGGACAAATTAGAGTGTTAAAAGATCCCTTTGCTGTGTCTGTATTCTCACCCTCTTGCTCCTGTGACAGTGAAATTTTCCAAATATGGAATTAATAAATTATCTAATCTAATCTACTAACAGGGTTTTTGGGATGTGGGAGGAAACCATAGAAAATTCACGCAAGCCCAAGAAGAACATGCAAACACACGGGAAGATCCAAACCTGGGATTGAACCCTTGAAATTTAGAACTGTGAAGCCAACATGGTAACCTCAAATGTCAATGTTAATGTAAAATGTCGACCGAGCATTTCTTAGCATACCTTGAGTAGCAGGCCAGGCTGGTACATATAATCGAGTTAAGCAGAGAAATGGGGATGAAACTCCGATGCAAGATGTTGTTTACCCACTTATCTGGAAACACGTACGCTGAATATGCAATTGCAGAACCTGAAATACAACACAACTATGTTATAAACCTCTTTTATAAACATGAATTGACAGTTTGAATATTGTCTTTAAATTACAAAATGGAGTTGGGGATTTCTTTAAACGACGCCAAGTACCACAAATAATAATAATTCATTCAATCCTTTTCCGTACCGTTTATCCTCACAAGGCTCGCAGGGTGTGCTGGAGCCTATCCCGGCTAAATAAAGACACCAGGCACGGTGCACCCTAAATAGGTGGTCAGCCAATCGCAGGGCACAAGGAGATAGACAACCATTCACACCCACACTCACATCTGGGGGCAATTTAGTGTTCAACCAGCCTACCTTGCATGTTTTATGGATATAGGAGGAAATCAGTGTACCCGTAGAAAACTCACACAAGCCCCAGAAAATATACAAACTCCCCAAAGGAAGGTCCAGACCTGATATTGAACCTTCTGCATTTACAAACATTTAGCGTATTTTCCGGATCATAAGTCACAGGGTTTTTTTTTTTTAACAAGTGTTGCTGGGGGTGCACATATTCATTTTCCATGTTATTGTCACACTGAACGGCAAGATGGTGCTCTAATCTCAACATTGGTTTGACTTATCCCATCAGGGGTCTCCACAGCAAATCCCTACGATCACCTGAAATTTATAAAAACAACTGAGAAGGGCTTACCAAAAACTGCTTATAGAGCAAAAAAAACATGGTAATCCGCATTTTGAGGGAGACTTCATAAGTATAACTTTGACATGTTCAGTATAGTTATAAAATATTTTAGTTTCAGTAGTACAAAAATGCTTTATCTTAGTGAGCTGTCTCTTTAGTCACCAAATTTTTGTAACGTAAGGTGGTTAAAATGTCTTTACAGTAGGCGTATCAGTGGAGTATAAACAATGCACTCACCCATGCTATAGAAACTCAGAGCTCCGTAGTCAATATAAAAGCACATGTGTCGTGCCCGTGGTGACATACTGTTGAAGGTGTGCGCACAGGTTGATGCCAGTGGATAGATGCAACTGGAAACGATTAAGACCACCAAAGGCCAGATGAAGTAATGCTGCCACACAGTTTGTATCAGCACTACACTCAAGAGTTTCCATAGGAAGTACCTGTAAGGAGGACAAACTAGTAGATGCAGTCATTCAAGTATTTTTCAAAGTGGATAAAAGATAATCTATGTCATAAATGGATTTAAAAGGGGGTGAAACAAGTACATTATTAATTCAAAGAAAACGAATGTGACAAAAATTCTCATCTGGTGGGAAAATTCACTCCTGTGAATGGCCAACTTTGATTTTTAAATTCACCATAACTTATTGGGAAATAGTATGAGTTAAACCACCTTCATCTCATACATTGGGATATGTTTACCCTCAAAGAAATTAGTCGTTATTAGAGATGCCAATTCAGGGTGCTCATCGTCAGCTGGGATAGGTTCCAGCACCCCCTTCAATCCATGTGAGGATAAGCAGTTCAGAAAAAAAAATCCTGAATTCAGGATGGACCGAAATTAAAATTCTTTGAAAACAAATATGCAAAAAAGCCGAAAACTGTTAATTAATAACAATTATTATTTAAAATACTATTTAAATACTTTTCGACATTGAAATAAAAACACAATTGAGCCAATTGCTATCAAGTTTTTTGAAATATTATTTATTCACACGCATGTCAAACAAGCAATCAGTAGCCCGGCCCATTATTTTGCAGGTACATACCAGGTGGGCAAGAAGTGGGTCCAAATGTTAAGGGTCTCGTTGGTCAGCTGAAAGAGACTTAAAATACAGTCCATGGCAGAACTACGGGGGTAACGGTACCCTGAGATTATGCTGTCCTCATGGAACTCCTTAAGAAAGAAACAGATAGCACAAATGGTCTTGTGTATAGACATTAATGAATAATTTGGGTTAAATTTCTTTGGAACTCACACATTATTCTTACAGAAACAACTTGACCCTGGATAACTTCAAATGTTTTTTTTTAATGTTTTTACCTGAATGCTATTTAGGAGAACTACAACATTTATCTATTATGTAGCCAATGTGTTATTCTGTATCAGAAAATAATTGTGATTGTTTTACAAAACATTCTTTCTCAATGATGGTCGCCTACAAGAAGAAGAAAAATGACTGATCGGTACAATTTTTATACATACATATAATCTCTGCTTTCCTTTAGATGCAATTCTCCATTGTATTGCAATATTTTGTTTTTTTGTTTCTAAAAGAATGCAACAGGCATGTGTTTAATATAATTGTAAGTAGTTATGCAGAATTATTTCACAAGAAAATCCATCATATGTTATAAACTTTAACCCTAACCCCTAACCCTAACCCCTTAACAATACTTTAAAAAAATACTGCTTCGACACCACCGTTACGAATTTGAACTTGAATTTCTATTCAGTTGTTTTTCTTTGTTTTGGGTCTCATTATAATGTACCAAACCATGCTTGAAGATAAAATAAAAAATATCCCAATGACAGATTTTACACAAATTTAACTTTATGTTGCATTAAAGATAGAACAAACTTACTTTGGGCACTTGATTGATGGTGACGACTCTTGGTAATTTGATAAGGCTGAACATGCTTTCTGCAAAGTGCTGCTTGCTATCTACTCTTTGAGAGTGAGCTGACTTAAAGGCGCCAAGCCGGGTGTGTCTCGTGTCTTTATAAGCATTGTGTTGCCATGCCTCCCCATTGGATTCCTACTTTCACACCCAGTGAGAATACCTGAGCCACTCCCTCCTGCTTCCCCCCTCCCCTTTCTTTTTTTTACCTTTACAAGACCACATGGAAGAAATGTGCCCATGTTTATGGCACTTTGCCAAGAGGTGTTAAATTCTGGCAAAAAAAAGGTCTGATTCTGCTGAAAGATGCTCCAAATGAGCAATACATGACCTTATATTGGGAAGTTGAATTGGTCATGTGTGGCCATGTTAATAAATTTCTCCTCAGATGAGGCAAGGAGGAATGGACAGCAGATAATGCTAATTTGTTAAAACTGTGTGCTTCTGGTGTTTTTCTGGAGTAATATGTTAAACAATACAATGAGATTTTTCTGGTGTTTAACTTTTTTCAATTAGCGCTGCCCAATTGAGAAGAAATACTTCAATTTAAATTGGAGCCCGTGTATATTTTTCTCTGGGAATTAGTATAATACTTGTTCTGTGACATCCGATAGCTTGATTATTTTCTCTGCCATAGATGGCAATGGACGTTAAATTCAGTTTAAGTGAATGAATAATCACTTTCAGCACCTCCCAGGTGGATGTTTAGTTCTTTCAATAGATGTTTTTGATATCAACTTCCCTCTTTAATCAACTAATACAACATGGATTGATCTGAATTGAAAGTGAATGAGTTAAGTTAATGATAATAATTTGACACATGCCCACATTAGTGACCACTGTACCAAATATGGCTAATGATTTAACCTAAATCAGGAGTGGCGAACATGTGGCTCTCGAGCCGCATGCAACTCCCGGCCAAAATGAATGCAGTTCTTTGCTTCTTATCTTATGTCTGTCTATACCCTGGCTCTTTGTCTCATTACATGTTTTTATTGTATTTATTCTCTCTTAAAACACACTCAAATTCACCAGGGCCTATTAAAAGCAAATAATACTACATTATATATCATTATGTGTTTTGTAAGGGAAAGAAAGTCTTATGGTAAATAACATGGTCTTACTTGTGTGTGTTTTTATGTGTATATGTCTGGCTCTCAAAGTTTTTTTTTTTTTTAACTTCGTGTTTAACTGGGTCGCTACCCCTGCCCTAAATGTTGACGATAATCGTGCCACGTGACAAAATGTGATACTGCATATATTAGCATACGTACACAGTGTGCAAACTGGTTATACGAGGTTATGGTCTGACACCAATAATAAACACATCACAATTCTAGGGAACTTATTTGAGTGCTATTGGTCAGGACAATAAGATGTCATTCTCTTCATTCTCTCAGGGGAAACAACACCAGAGCAACACAACAGTGTGTGTTGGGCGTAATTTAAAAATTACCAAGAGATGCATTACCTGCACTCCAACAGGAGAGTAACTCATTAAGTGGTTAAAGAAAAGCACATTAAAGTAAAAAGTAAACAAAAAAATACTGTAACAACAGCAAAAGCAGAAATGAGACAATAGATAAATACATGTCATGGTTATAAAGTGATATTCATTATTGATGGTCATGAAAAAGCTGTATTGAAATTCTTGCCTTGACGAGGTATACAAGATTTTTGGCATGTTTGCTCCGACATCTTTCATCACTGTTTTTGTTTTCTTCTTTTTGGTCGAAATAGGGAGATTTCTGACATGGAATAACTTAACCACGGTCAAACAAATATTTAGAAGGTCAGGGTAGACAATGGATGGAAATGGCTGATCGCTAGGGTTTCCATGGTAGCAACACCATTCACTTCTTTCACTACATCAACTACGCATTGTTATGTTTTTTTCCAACTGTTTTAATATGTAATTTTCAGCCAATGTGTGACTAATAAATTCAACACCACCACTTTGCTTTGAGGCAGACTTTTTTTTATTCATTAGTTTTGTGTTTTTTTTTACATTTACCTCTTTTGTGCCACACAGTGTCAGTGTTGTCAAAAGAAACGCAAAAGGGACATAAATAAGTCTAAAATTCACTGCCTTTGGCGCATTGGTTCTTTTGCCTGCCCTTGGTGAAAAGAGTGTATGATTATGATTATAAATTGTTTGTCCCTATGCGTGGCCTTCAACTGGCTGGGAACCAGTCTAGGGTTTACTCTGCCTTTCGCCCAAAATCAACTGGGATAGGCTCCAGCACCCCTCTCCCCTGACAAGGACAAGCAATGAAGGAATGGTGTGGTCAATCCAAAAACCACACTTTTTAAAAACACCTCTGGTTTAGCTATACCCGGATAGGAAGGGAACCCCAATCATTTAATGCAGGGTTGGCCAAGTCCGGTCCTTGAGAGCCCCTATCCAGTCTGGTTTTCATGTCACCCTCCACTAAACAAACCTGAATCAAATAATCAGGATTGGTATGAAGCTTCTGGGCAGCTTGCTGAGGAGTTGATCATTTGTTCCAGGTGTGATAGAGGAGGGAAATATGGAAAACAGACTGCATAGGGACTCTGGTGGACCAGATTTGGACCCCCCTGCACCTAACCCTAACTCTAACACTACCTCTGATTTAATGTATTATTTCATAATGTATTTAAACATCTAATCTGAATTTTCTGAACCGCTTTCTCCTCACTAGGGGGGGTATCGGTGCTGGAGCCTATCCCAGCTGACTTCGAGCCAGAGGCAGGGGACACCCTGAATTGGTGGCCAGCCAATCGCAGTGACATGTAGTCAGATTGGGCAAGTGAACAAAGCCTCACTATAGCCTGCCTGGATTTTTTTCCTAGTCTTTTGCAGATGAAAAGCAGAAGAAAATAAAAAAACATTAAAAATTAATTATGATTACTAAATTAAACTGTTCCATTTTAGTTCTATGTTTCGTGCTTTAAATTGATTTTCTTTTTAAATCCAATCATTTCAATGATTTCATTATCAAAGTAGTTGAATGTTCATATTTCCTGTTCAAATGCACATGCTGATATTTAACAGACTTTATCATATGTTTAATGAAAGTTAACGACATTTTGTCTTTATGGGCATTTTTTCAAAAAGTAGATAGGAAAGTATACATACACACAGAGGGCACTGTTGATACTCATCGCACTTGGACCCTGATCACATTTGTTCCATCACTGATTCCACCAATACAGAAGATAATAGCAAACCATCCATCTCAGCTTTTCCCTTCAGGGGCCGTCACAACAAAAAAGTCGTTTCGCTTGATAAATTTGACACAATTTTGCTTCACATGCCCTTCCCAATGCAACCTGCAAGGGGGAATCGAACCAAGGCCTGGTAATCGTGTCCCCAGGCATAAAGAGAATAACAATATAAAACATCATTGTAAAAAATGACAAGAAATCTCTGGAATCAATAAAAGACAATCAGAAAAGTCAATAGAGAAAAGAAATGCTGGAGCAAACAACTATATATACCATCATTACAATTGGAGAAGTGGGGGAATTCATGAAACCCATAAAGACAGAGACCATCTCAGCGGCATCTGAATGGCAGCCCAGGCGCCAGAAAGGCCCACACAGGAGCCATAAAGAGACTGAGTTTAGCAGCAGTATTACAGGACTGAGAGACCACACTCACCAGTCAGGAGCGGTGAAAATATCATTAAGTACTGAAGAAAGCCAGACATGGATGAAAAAGTTGCTGTGCTACACAATTTATGGTTGGATTGCAAAAATATCACAAGGAAATGAAAAATTCAAGCAGATGCTTTCACTCGGAGGATTTTACCGCTTTCAACACTTGAGAATAGCATAATTAGTATCAAATATTCATCTGGGTCATCTCCCTTCACAGAGGTATAGCATTAAGAACATCTAAGCTGGGCATGCTGTTCATCCACTGTGAAGTCAGAGAAGATGAATGTTAATGAATAAGTGATGTAAAATTGAGGCCAAAAAAACAAAATGAAGAGGTGAGCACATTCGCTTAAGATTCATGAAATGTGTCCAAGGAGCAGCAATTTAAAGACAAAACAACTGCGTAAAGCCAGCAGTTCAGATCATTTAAAGTGAGTCACTAACTTCATTGATAAACTTTTCAAATTCATCAAATGCTAATCTACACTGGTGGTCCCCAACCTTTTCCTCAGTGCTGACCGGTAAACTTTTTCCCATTTTCTCACAGACCAGCCTATAGGGAGGACGACAACAACCACGACAGTACCCCCTAAAAAAAAAGTCAGAAGCATAACAGCAATGGTTTATCTCATATTATAACATTTTTAACTTTTCTCATTTCAAGTAGCACAACAATATTGACAACGTTAATATTTAAATCTCTGTCTTACCACCACCAGATGGCTTGCAGACTGGTACCGGACCGTGGACCGGTGGTTGGAGATCACTGATCTACACAATAGCTGATAAAGGATATTTTGTTAGACATGTCCTTTGCATGAAAAATACTGAATTATTACAGCCATCACACTAGAAAATTATGAAAATGCCTTTATTTTTTTCATTTTTATTTTTGAAAAAGCTATTTTTTAAACCACAAAGTTTTACTTTGTGTATAAACATCTCTATTTATATCGCTAAAAATTGTAGCATTTGCACACTGTGCTTTGAATGTCAAGTTTGTATAACCCAATATTAGGTGGTGAAACAACAAAAGTTAACATTTTATTGCATAAGTTACATTGATTCAATGGCCATTAAGCGAATGGGAAATGTATCTAATGATGAAAAAAGTTGTGTAGTGATACACAGAAAAATAATAGCAGCTTTCTTCAGATGTTTCAACCTTAAGTCAGAGAAATATGTAAATCTGAAAATTAAGCAAACAAAAAAGCATGGCAAATGTAACTTGTGCTTTTGTCCACATGGCAAAAAAAAATTGAAAATATTTCAGTCTAAAATCTTTTGAAATTAAAAAAAAAGATAAACCGTACTAAATTAAACATGTAAAATAAAATGAAAGGGATTGTACAGATATCTGTTAATCTAGTTTACAACAGAAGAGCAAAATAGGGCAAGTTTGACTAGAATTGGCCAACTATTAGTAGTTAAAAAGGGCCAGTTACATGAAAAACATTTCCAGAATGGCTGATTTAATGAAATGCTTAGTTTTGCACAAAAATATACACATCTAAATAATCTTTACTATGCAACTTTGGTATGAAAATTCTAAAAATAATTTAAGCTATTTTAGTAACAATAAAATAGTGATGAGAACCAGATCCTGGGAGAGAAATACTAACAAAAGGAATCATTTCCAGCATTCAGACATTGTTTAAACAATTTGAGGCAAATGATGCTGCTAGAAAAAAAAAACGTAGGGCAGAGCACTATTATGACCAGAAACCAAATTATTCGCCATAGTTACATTGTTGCGTCTAATATACAAGATTGGTTTATAACCATGGGTATGTAAACTATATTACTAGAATAATAGGACAACAATATCATTTGTGAATTTAAAATAAAAAGAATGAGTAAAGTGAAGGATTTTTAAGCAAGGTCATATTGTAAATTCTAATCGTGTTTTAATGATTTATGCTAATAGTTGTTACGACATTGCTTTAGGACAGCTAGTCAATCAGAAGGCAGCATCTCACACAAAATTATCGTCCGTTTACTATTGACACTTTGGAGCTAAAACACCAAAGAAGTGATCTCTTGCGCTGTGTTTAAAATATTTTGGCTTCTCTACCATTAGTCCTTCACATTCCTCCTGTTAAACACTGCCGTGACCAATGCAAAACGCAGAGTGTGACACATCTCATTTATTTTGCTCAAATCGACGCAAATGTCAGGAACCGTGTCAATTGTCATTACTCTGTCTTAATAAACCTCATGCTGACATCCTTGGATCGAGTTAAATTCATTGAATGATACGAGCAAATTAGCGTGAAGGACTTATTCTACTGAGTTGTCTGATTCGCAGAGGTCAACATCGGGTGAAGACTTTCTCCGACTTTAATTTACGTAGCGGTCTATGTGAAAAGGGAAGGTAGTATTTTGATATGATCTTTTACATGCAAATGTGATTTTACTTGGCTGTCTAAAGCTTCTTGTACAGTCTTGAAAAGATTAGAGAGGGCTGTAATTGTCAACAAGGGTAAACCTCAACCATGAGAGACCGAACATGAAAAAAAAAATCACATTGTATAATTTTTAAGTCATTTATTTCCAAATTAGAGTGTAAAATAAGTATTTGGTCATCTACAGACAAGTTACAGAAAACGTTTGGCCTGCGTTATTGCCAACTAAGGGTACACAAGTATTAAGATGAACGTTTGGTATTGACCAAATACTTCCCACCATGATTTTCAAATAAATTATTTAAAAATCAAAGTGATTTTCTGTTTTTTTTCGCCTAATTCTGTCTCTTATGGTTGAGTTACCCATATTGACAACTACAGGCCTCTCTAATCTTTTCAAGTAGGATAACTTGCACAATTGGCGTATATATATATATTTCTGTTGAAAACCTAATTAAAAATGGCCCACTTAAAATCATAAAATAAGCTTAATTGGCTGTTATTTCCCACCTTGACACATAAAACCAATTGCAGCCATTCAGTGAATTGTGCAAATGATTTCAGTGCTTTTGCCTCTTATCTAGATTGCTGAGATGTGTTGAACAAATACTTTCATCTATAAAATTAAAGAGCTAGTATTTAAATTTAAGAGACTATTTCTAAAAAAAGATAAACTCATAAAAGATTTTTTTTTCTGCCACTTAAGTATTTTGATACAATTTAACAACAGGACTTTACTTGAAACTAGGCCTTACAACTTACCTACAAACGTGTTTTCTAATAGATCCAAACAATATTTTTGTAGCAGCATTGTGTGAATTTGTGTTGTAACTCAAGATCGGTCTTGGTCTTGAGACGATGTTTGAAGGTCTTGATTACCAAGTGATGGTCTTATCTCAATCCTAAACCGGCAACAGGTCAGATTTAGGATTTCTCGGAAAATACCACAAGTTCAACTATATTACTGTGATTGTAAGGAAAAGCTATTTGTAAAACGATATGATGACAATTTGCTCAACTGTAGTCTCACAAACATTATAGCTCCCTAAAAAAAATACTACTACTACAACCTTAACAGGATGGGGAAAAAATAAACATTTTTTTAAATTTTAAACATGGATTTTCATGATTTTGTGTTAAGTCAGTTCCAGAGAATATGGTCTTGAGCACTACATGATTCTTAATATTACTCCTGCTAACAGAAACGCTGATTTAGTATTAAAAAATAAATTGTATTCCAAATCATCTGATTTGTGTAACTGTTTAAGTGAAGTATTGTAATGCATATGTTAAGATAAAAATTGGCATTGAAAAAATGTTCAACTATATTATTAACACTTACTAGCATGTTTAACTGTGTTCAACAGAACAAATAAATCTGAGAAGCTTAGTAAATGATTGTAGAACTGGGACTACCATACGTGATTTATAATCCGCTCCAGAAAACAAAACAAAAACAAAAAACTCAACATGAATGTAAACAGAAAGTCTGTGCATTACAATCACTTACCTCCAGATAACATGTGCTACAACTGATGCTGCAGAGAACCCAACTCCTTTAACAGAGCACACATATTCTAATGTTCAAAGCTGCAGCTACTTAAACATTCCTCAGAATTAAAAAGCAAACTACTGCAATGCATCCAAACACACACTAGAAGCTCTTCGCACTGAGTCATACACCAGCAAGTCACATACTGCATCTGAAAAGTCTTTCTAGTTGTGCTTAGCACGATTTCCTTTCAAGTAGCTTTTCCAGCGCTTCACCACATCCTTGAAGATGGGAGAGTTATCTATTGATGCTAGCAATTGGAGCTGGTTAATGTGCGTGGTATGGTAGTCCCAGCGAGCCAAGTTGGGTGCGCTACCCAACATGAAGTGGCGTAGGTCATAGATGCTCCCAGACCCTGTGTCAAAGAGCGGGAGCATGGCCTTCAGCGATTCCATGCCATGGCTGAAAAGCTGTCCCGCCTCTTTGCCAAGATTCTCACCAGCTGTCTCGCTCAAATCGTAGAGTCCCAGCAAGGAGTAGATGAAGCCGTTGAGGACAAAGGAACTAGGTGAGGTGGGATACTCTTCATACCAGTCATATTTGTTCATAAATACAGCCTTGACTCCGTGCTGCGCTGACGGGACCTTATAGGGTCCAACCGCCTTCAGCGCAGCATTAAGGTAAGCCTGATCCTTGGTGAGGAGGTAGGCTCTCACAAGGGTGGACATAGCCTGACCCTGGGCCATGGCTGAGTACCAGCCAGGGTCTAATGGCCGGAAGCCTTCTCCCAACTTGCGCGTGACCATGATGGGCCAGCCGCCATGTTCGTCCTGGTTGCGTCTTAGCCAGTCGCTGGCAGCAAAGAAGGCAGCCATGTGGGCAGTGGTAGAGACAGTGATGTTGTCAACAAATCCCCGTCCTTGAAAGAGTAATCGCACGACTCGCTTGGGCATTATCTGAGGAAAACATGAGTTGCAGATGCACTTAAGTCAATCATTCAAAAAAAAAAGGAATGCCTTTTTTTCCCTAAGTCAACTAAGTCTTGTGTCTTGCTACGGCAACCAAAGGCATTTCCCAAATATGGGAGAAATTAAAGTTCTAATCTATTGTAAAAACACTATAAGAAAATGGTGATAACAACAACAACAATGTGCAGCCAAGCATCCAACCAACCTTTGTGGCTTTCACAGCCTTGGTGTTGGATAAACCAACACCTTTTCTCAGGTCTGTGATGAGGTCACGTGTCAGTGTGCTCCATGTAGTGCGTGGTCCTATGCCATAGGTGATTTGACGATCTTTGAAGGCAATGAGTTGAGTATTGGTAACATAGCGGATGGTGAAAGGGGAGCCCTTCTCTGTAGTGTCTAGGATCACAGACAAGCTGCCATTGGAGGTGAATTTGATGTCCAGGCTGAGGATGAAGTCTTTGCTGTTATCTAATGGGAGTGACACTGCCTCCAAAGACTCTGTTTAGGGAGGAAGTGATGCGTTAATTTGTAGGATAAGAACCAATCTAAAAAAGTTAAAAATATCTAAAATGGATTTGTTGCAAGTGTATTAAATGTGATCTTCCGTTATTATTTGTTTCAATGTATTTATTTTTTCCTCCTAAAGTTTGATTCAGGTTTGTGAGACTACTTGCCCAGAATATCTTTAAGTGATTAAATTGGTTTTGTCTTCTTGCTTTTGCAAACAGCTGGATTCTCATTAAAATGTGACCGAGTGGATTGAATTTGAATATAAAATATTTACATCTAAATTATGATTTATATATTTACATCTCAGCTTTAAATCAACCTGGTTTTCTTCACAGCTAATGCACCTATGGGGAAGAAAAATTCTGCTGGGTATTTTCATCACTCCCACGTAAATCGTCGATTCACTGCCGAATCAAACAATGCCATGTGTACACCTTGTCTGACTTTAGGGCTATTAAAATGTGCATAGATCATGCCAGGAAAGTTGACACGCATTATGCATGTAAGCGCACCCAATGTTACATTAATCGCTTGAAACTTTGTGATGCATCGTCATGTCCTATTAGGACACAATCGGCGTGAGTGGTAGAGTAAAAACAAAAAGTGAAAGAGAAAGTGGGATGAGACATAATTATCACAGAAAACGACCAAAACATTTGGTATAGTCTACCTTATTATGGCATAGTCACAACTTCTGCCACAGCACCAGAAAAAAATGCACATTGTTTACAAGTCAATCTAAATGGTTCTGAAATCCTTAGGGATTCTTTCCCAAATATGTTGAAACCATTTATAAACTGGTCTAAGCTTGGCTGACTCTGGGGTAGATTTCCTTTAAGTCTGGAGAAAAGAATGACCCAATTTTCAAGAATTTGAATGATCTCAGATGACAACAGACTATTTCTACTCTATTTTAGTGTTCCTAAGATCAAAACAGGACATGTCAAAAACATGACACATTGTTACAATTCAAAGAACAATGGGAAGAACAATTTCCTTAACAATATAGTCACTATTTTTTACTATTTATAACATTAACACACACACACATTCGCGCAACTCACACAAAAGTAACAAAAAGAATATAACGGAGAGCAATATTGGAGGCAAATTATAAATTCAAGTGGCAAAGCAGAAACTTTCCGTTCTGAATTTTCAGCCTAATGCTCATGTGCTACCACCCCTATTTCTCTGAATGAAGTCATTTTAAAGTCAGTGCAAGTAGATCAGAAGGTTTTGAGAATTCATTTCAATCCCCAGAAGTGCCAGCAGTTCTCAAAGTAATCCCCTCTTTGGAAATAATTCCTTGTGCAGCACAGCCAAAAAAAGATCAGAATATTTCTCAGATGAAGCCCCTTAAAACTAGGTGAGAAAAAAATGGTAAAAAGTAATACGATAAATGGGTCACATAGTATGTATAATTGAATAAAGCCAGTCGGAAAGCAAACAGGGTGGAAATGAGGAGAAAACAATGGACTATAAAAGAAAGATTTTTCACGAAGCATACACCAAGATAGTAGAACAAGGCGGGGGGCACAGATACAAAAGGCACTCATCATAGGAGAAATGAAGAGGAGGGAGAGACAGTCTGGCAGGAGCCTCTGGATGACTACGATTCTTTAATGCACTCATAAATCCATTACTTAAGGAAAATGCAGAGACTAAGTGGATTTGTACTGTGGCCCTGTGATTACTGTGCCATCAATAAAGGATGGTTAAAGAATATAGACGAGATTCCACTTCACTGGAGCTGTTTAGCAGAAGGTGGCGGAAATGTCATGTAGTTATGCCCACTTTAAATTTAGCTGAGCTGACCATGTTCACAACTACGTTTAAGGCAGCCAAAATATCCAGATGACAACAGTCAATGTAGATGGGACTTATGGACAACGCACGACAGCTCTAGACTAGTGCCATTTAAAACTAATTACTTACCAATTTAGTGTCTTAAAAGTGTAATCAGCTGATTGTGATCGGGTGCTGCTGGTTTCAGAAGAAACCGAACCGTTTGTAAAATAGTTTGGACATTCCTGGTCTACAGTAGGCGGACCTGCGGCTTGAGTGGTTAGCACGTCGGCCTCAAAGTTCTGGGTTCCTGTGTTAAAATTTAGGTTGATCCACCTATGTGGAGGTTGCATGTTCTCCCCGGGCCTGCGTGGGTTTTCTCCAGGTACTCCGGATTCTTCCCACATTGCAAAAACATGCATGGTAGGCTGATTGGACCCTTTAATAAACAAAAGATTCTGTCTCAAAGTTTCTGCTGTCAGGGTACAAACTAGCAAGTGCTGATATTCTTCAACGACTATCCAATCAATCCAACTAAAATATAAAATACAATTAATTCTAGCAAAACCAATAAGTATATTGCTGATGGTGCTTGCTCGTGATAAAGGGCAATTCCACATAATTTCTTTAGAGAAATTGGTTTTGGAATAAAATCAATTTGGACAGTGACAAGCTTCATTGAATAGATTACTATGCAGATAGGTTGCAATGTCAAATGGCATAATTAAATTAGTGAATGCTTTATCTTACAATGCTTAGGGGAAAAATGGGACGGGCGTGGGATAAGTGCTAGCAGTAAAAATATCTCCACTTTTAGAATTACACGGTGATTTCAATTCACTTATCTTCCATATCGCTTGGGTTTACAAGTAAATATCCAAAACTTGTCTGCTTATGTTGTGATATGTATATTCTGGTTAATTTCTGTTGAGGGACTTCCAGTAAGGGCTACCCACGGAGTTGCTACCTGGAAATCAAACAATCTCGAATTTCCTCATGTTCTCCTAATAAAACTCAACAACCACAATAAATGAATTCTTCCAATTGATTAAGTACAATATATAAAATGAAAGGAAATTAAGATTCACAAAATGTATTGAAAACATTTTCATTGATTGAATGTTATAATGGCAATACCTAATAAATTATTGTCATAGTGTGGGCAACAATGGAAGTGAGTGACAAAATTGGTCCCCCATGGTATGCATAAGGGGTAGGGAATCTATAGCCATGTGTGGCTCTTTCCATGGGTGCATATGGCTCTCCACTAACCTCTGGTGTAAGATATGGAAATCATTAGTGAGAAAGCAGAGTCCCGAACACACTGGTGTTGACGCTACGTCTACCACCACTTTAATCATAATTTTGTTTTTTATAACTCATCCGCATGCATATCATTGATACTGTTTTATTAGCAACAGCATAACAATGTCAAAAGAATTCAAAGACTTACTTGTACTTTACTGTACTCTACTGTACTTTAAAAGTGGTGAAATGACAACAACAAAATCATGTATTTTTACCTTTCAATTCTGAGAATGGCTCTCAAGAAAATATGAATCGTTTATGGCTCTGTCAAAAAGGTTCCCTGGTATATATTAGTGGCACTGATTTTTGTGTGATATCCAGATTTCCTTTTTATGACAATAGGCATTTTTAAGGCATGTCTTTTTTTATAGTCAGATCTGATAAAGGGTAATTATAGAATTTGTAATGAAGTAATTCAAAAAAGTTCTTTAAAAATAAGAATGGTGCAGTGGATTCTGACTGATTCAACTAACTGGGGAGCAATAAAGGTAGTCAGTGGCGGAGAGTACAAAAATCAGTTCAGTTACTGGGTTATCAGGGGAGCAACAATTTATCCTCTTGTCAGAGGAATTGAAATGGTGGACAACACTTGCACCAAGATAAAGTAACATAAAAAAGCAGAAGCATACACAGACAAGAAGAAGTGGCAATATCAGTGGAGGAAAACAATATTCCAAATTTAAAGAATGTTTTTTGATGAGATAGCAGACTATGGATTTGTAACAGATGGAGTAAGTGTGATTGCAAATTGCAGTGTCTTGCCAGTAGAAAAGGGCTGACAAGTAGTGGGGGAATCAGTAAACACTGCTTGACGAAAGCCTGAAATTTGCAGCTAGACAAAAGAGATAAATAGAGGCTAAAGAGTGCTGAGAAAACACTTGGGAGTAATGATGAAAACGCCAAGGCAAGAGAGCAATGGTTGTGAGTTGAGCCATAAACCTAGGTGAGCAAGGACAGGAGAGGGAGGGGGAAAAATGTAGAGCTGTGCAACTACAAAGAAAGTGTTGATGATGAAAGGCTGAAAAGGGAAGAGAGAAGTTACAGTAGAGACAGCAGCAACATTGAAGACAAATACAGAAAAACAGCAGGTACTTTCGAGAATCTAAGGTCTGCGTGGAAAATTTTCAGGTCACAATTTCCCAATACAACCGCTTAAAAGGCTCTATTACAGGGGGTACTTTACTGAATCCGAAAGAACGGAGTGTACAGAGTAGCAACCTGTCCTCCTTTTCTTTCTAAAATAAACCGAAAAAACGCAAAAAAATAGAGATAATGTAATTTCGCTGTTGGCCAGCGAGCCAGAGCCTATTCCTGGAAGTGAAGATACGTTTATTTTTGTGCCCTTATCTATTTAGTTTTATTGCTGTTGTGTCCAACAATATATTTTGTAATTTTTAAGCACATAGAATGAAGTGGACCAGCCAGTGAGAAGCCTAGTCTTTTGTTTTGCTCAAAACTATTCACTGAAAACTGCTTTGACTAATTTAAAAATGATGTGTTGGCAATAAAAAGATATATATAGATATATAGAGTCCCTACTTGTGCTGCCAAATCTACTGCTTTTAATGTTGTTGTTTTTTCCCCTACTGGTCATTCCTCTTCCTTGGAAGCGGAAGGCCACTTTTTCCCCACTCTTCCCAACCCTTCGCGTTCATGTTCACACTGTTTCTAGAGCGCCGTCAATGGCGAGTCCGCAGGCAGCCTGGCCTATATCCCTACAATGAAGTATGTGATATAATAACTGTCCAGTCGGAATTTACCTGGAAGGGATTACATTGTACTCCTACAACCGCAATAATCTATCAATTCAATTCAGAGGAACCGAGACACTAAGGCACTAGCTGGCGTTTTGCATTCTAATTTGTCATGCGTTAAAGACAATGATTAGTTGACTACTGTCAGAATCCTTACCTTGAATTACGCCATCAATTTCAACTTTTCTACCCTATCGAGACATTGTATCTCTGACCCACAGTACGCAGACAAACTATTCTGCCTCGAGGGCATAACTCATATTGAACATCCTACAGCCGCAGTTAACAAGTGATAAGTTCCCTACCCCAGGGTACGCCTGGGCTCGTGGATTGCTTACATACCTGGAGCACTGAACTGGCGAACTGAGGAAGCACGGCTTTTGTCCTGGACACGGCTGAGACTGCAGCCCTTTGGCACACTCCACATTGCTGTGCTGGCCCGGTTATCTTTCTCCTCGGCTGTATCATAAACAACCAGGTGGGGTGGTCGCTCTGTCAGATTTTTGCTATAATGACTCAAGCCATACTGAGCAATTTGGATGGCATAGAAGTAACCCTGAGGACCCCACTGAGTGGACAGAGGCACACCTTTAGAAGAAAAAAAAAAAAAAGAGTAGAAATGTAAACAGGACACCTTGACATTTTTTTTCAGAATATTCAAATGCAGAAAGCCTTTTTTTTATAGTTCTCAGGTGAACCTAACAGTAGTGAAATTAACACCAGATGAAGTAACTCTTTGTAGTTAGAGTTCAGTCTTTTTTTTTTATTAACAGTTTGATATTTCTCGATTCCCAAACAGATTAGATTATTTTCAGGACCTATGCTTCACTATGCACTAAAAAGAATGTTTGTCGTGACGGTGTATTTGGATTTCTTTCATTTTTGTTGTTGTATTGTGCTAGTGTAGCTGATCACATATGCCAAAGCATTTGCAAATAGCAGTGTGGAGCGAAACGTTGTCATGTGTCGCTTGTTTTTACGGAAGAAAATATATTTCTGTTGGAAAATCGAGGCTGTTACACCTTTGTGGATTTTATGCGAGCGAAGCCATCAAGCCATATCTTCGTGTGGAATGAAGGGACTTATCTGACTTTGCTCCTTGGCATCGGTTTGTTTTGGTGAACAGTAGTAACATATTACTTATCCTAGAATGACTTATTTTGTCGTATCTGACTTATATCCACATATGAAATAAGCGCACATCAGAAGTGAAAAGATCGAAAATGGACAGTTTTTACTCAAAGCATGCATCACATTATAATGATACACTCGTCATTGAAACACTGCTCTCCGCCGGTGACGTAAAACCTTTCTTTGTCTACGAGATAGGGCACGAGAGCCCGTTCTATTGGCCGGTGCAAACACTTAGAAAAAAGAACTCAAGAAGAATGGAATCAAGTGTTTGGTGAATCTGATGATGATGATGAATCAGACTTTGAAAATTTTTAAATACTATAATGATGAATTAGACTTTAAGAATTTCAAATTGTATAATCAATTTGAGAATTGTGTTCATACTGGTAGTTTTACCAGGTTTCTGTACCATATGTTTTTGTCATGGCGACGTGTTCAGCATTTGCCAATTACCAGTCTAATCCTTGGTGTGAGAAAGTGGAGAAAAAAAAAAGTACCAATTTCTAGTCACAAATTATGGGTGCGTGTTATACACGTGTGCACGTTATATCATTTTTTTATCTATGATGATGAGAGGATATGAAGATAATGTGATTCTTTTCAGTAATATCTTTGTACCCAAGGATCATTTTGCTGTTGAGGGCTTTCAAAATGGAGAACATTACAAAAATGTGCTCTTTATTAGCCGTATCAGGTCATGGGATTAAATCAGAACCTTGTTGACTCCAATTTAACAATGATAGAACAACTGAAGTCATACACTGTCCGAAAAGTTAAAAAACAACAATAACAATTTCTAAAAAAAATAGCGCCTTACCTTCCACTCCACTTATGCACTTGACACGGTCACGGACCTCCACATTGTAGCCCTCAAATGACATAAAGACGCCGTCTGGGTGATAGGGCTCCCGTTGTGCATAAACCTTTGAGTAACTATGCTGAAACTCAAAGCGTTCATAGCCATCATACTGTACCATTTTTCCATACACCTCAAAGTATTTTTCCATCCAACTGAAGGGCATATAGATCTCTCCACCCTCGCGTCTGCCTTTGATGGTGGATTCATCATTGATAAGGCAGTCAATGTCTTCATATTTGGTTCCTCCAACAACAGGTGGGGGTTCCGGAGGTTGTGGAGGGTGTTGTTGACTGCCCAAGCTGCTGTCTGCCTCCCTTGGACTTGGTGCCACGAAAGCAGCTCGTGGTAAAAAACGTATAGAGGTGTTACTAGAACAACGATTCCACAACAACACAGTAATGAGCGTGAAGAGTGCACAGATGACAATGAGGGTCTTATAGTTGACCCGAGCAGCCAGGCAACGCATGGTCACAACTCTGAAAGAAGAACAAGAATGGAAAAAAATAATACATTAAACAACATTGGAATCCAAAAGGAGCTGTTGTAAATCCAACATAAATCTTACTGTGCTACCAACCAGCATTAAAGTGGAAGCCGTATATGTCAAAATATTTTAAACTGAATTCTTTAAATTTGAGAACAAGAGAAACATCTTGTCAATAGGTTGGCTTGATAACCAGATTTAGCATTGTAATTAAAACAGCTAAATTTATCCGCTGGGAGAAGAATAATCAATCTGTATCCGCGATCTTTCTTTTGCATATTGCAGAGCCAATGAAAATCAATTGCAAAGCTTTCACTGAGACAATAAATGCAAATTGCTCATTTAAAAAAAAGTACACAAAGAAAGGAAAAATCATTAGCCAAATTCAGTTTAATCCTAAGAGATGCTAGTACTGCAGCAATAGTCAACTTAAAACTGCATGGTTGTAACCAAGATGAACCAAGACATTAATGCAAATTGCTTATTTTAAAAAAAGTACACAAAGAAGGGAAAATTATTAACCAAATTAAGTTTAATCCTAAAAGATCCTAGTACTTCAGCAATAGTCAACTCAAAATTTCATGGCTGTGACCAAGATGAACCCTATCCAATAGTTTCTTGTTTTATGATTCAGTGTACAGTATATTTCAGCCTGCATGACCTTCAAGCATCCAGGCCAAACACCCGTGTGTGTAGGGATTTCAATAAACGTTTATTTTGCCTTTAAAGTGTTCAGCAATTACGCCACACAAGTCTGGGCTTCTTTTTGTTGCTTAACCGTTATTTGATAACATGTCCTCGATTAGATAACTCTGAATTTACAGTTGATTCATGTAATTCATCGATATGTTGATTTATCCAAACCCAGTTGGTTTTCAATATGCTAGGCCAAGAATCATTATATTGTTTTAAACAGGTGATACTGTTAAATGAAGGAACTAATAGGCTGCCACTGAAACTTTCCACTAAACAAGTGTTAGTTAACTCCTTGACACTCAGCCATTTATTGAACCAACATCTTTTTTCAAGCACCCTCCAATAGTGTTCTAATGTTACATGAACACATAACATAAGATTAGATTCACATCTTTTTCCATAGGGATGTTTTGTTTCTACATTCTTTCATTCTTTAGTAGTTATGAGCAATCAAACATCAATGTACCGCTTCTATTTGAAACGTTGAGCCTCGCCCTGTCCGAGAGACATACGTAATTTGACTTTTATTAAAGCATATACGGTCCATTACCATGCATATTACAGTGTGTGGCCAATGAGATACTCATATTTGATTGGCTAAAACAGTACCGTCTGACAATAGCTATTTAATTTACCTCCAAGAAACATTGCCCTTTATTTATATTTTTCGCAACTATGATACAAGGGAAAAATTAAATTCTGCATTTTTTCACTTTACAAAACATGATTATTTCCAATGGAATGCACATGATATACAATTCTGTTTTCTTTCATTGCATCCTTTCAGCAACATATTTTGTGATGCCACCGTTGCTAAAGGGCAGAATATTGGCACTACTTGACTGCAACGTCCTAAAGGCTATGGGTCTGTTTATTGTTTTTACACGGCTGAATGGGCAGCATTTTTACAACTGTCCAATGTTGTAAAGTGCAAAAGTCACTGGCGCTGGTCTGTGTAAGATAGTGGGGCTCAATGGATAGCTGGAGGAAGGAAGGATGAGGAGTAGTGACCATTTGGAAACCGTAGAAAATTAGGAATGTAATTCAGTATTTTAAAAGTTTAGTGAGGCTAATCTACCATAACTTGTTTTGCAGCGTGAAAAGGGGGTTGTTAAACATGCCAATGATTGTTCCTAAAATGTTTGTGTAGTTACAGAATTTAAAGGGCATTTGTGATACTGTATCAATGGCATCTTCTATCTTTGGTTGTAGGATTTCCTATGTCATTTTGGGGGGAAAAATAGGATTGAGAAGCGTAGTTTAAGTTTTAATGCATATACAGAATCTGATTCCAGCAAATACCCTCCAACAAAGCTACAGATACAAAAGAACTTATCGCAAGTTGTAAATGAGATTTTTTTTAAATGCATAAGCAACCTGAATAACTTTTAAAACAATGTACACCTATATAACCAGAAAGTCCATCAATCTAACCATGCCGATGACAAGCTCTGAACTTCTGTTACATCTAATGTGCTTCTGAAGAAGATAGCTGTACTCCAGCTGTCTTTCATACTACAACAAGACTTGCATCTTCTGAGCCTTGTAACTTCAGTGAAAAAGCCACTGAATACTTTAGAATATTAAGCAGCTCATGCTGTTGGGTGTTCAAAAAATATTTTGGCAGAGAGCAGGAAGAGTCAAAGAGACTTTGAAGGTGTATATATATTGTTTTGTGTTGAGCAGACATGAATGAAAATATGAATACAGAGGAACAAAAGGATGGATGAGGGTGGAAGAGGTTTTTCTCCCTTCCTCTCAAAAGTCTGCATAGACAAATATCACCATTCATCAGAAAGACATGCTCTTAAAAATGTAAAAACAAATTCAGGCTGATCTTTAGTAACTTGAGTTTTTGTATTAAAAAATAATATTGGTACAAATATTATATATTATATATGCTCACATTGGAGTTGAAAAAAGTACTTTTGTGCTAACATTTTTCCACTGTTTATCCTATTTAGGGTTGAGAGTCTGTTGGGCACGGCTACTTCTGTTTTCTGGCTTTAAAATGTTTATATAGAGATTTTGACCACTCATTTTCAATGAATCTCCATTATTGCCATTATGTTTATGGTATATTACCACCCAAAAAACTGCACATACGCCGAAAATATGTTACAACATTTACGGCTGCAGACCAAACCCCACAATCGTATTGTTTCACTTCTGAGCCAACGAACCAAGGTGTGTCTTTATTCTCCGGATTCACAGTTGCCATCAAACATGAGGCCAATCCACGAAACAATTGCTGTAAATTTCTGTACCAGTTTCTCTGTATAAACAGCCCCCAGTTGACGATATTCCAGATTGAACCAATAAAAGAGGATGGTACAGAGAAATAATTAGGGACAGGGCTTTGAAGCACGTAGGGGTTTGTGTGTATGTTGCTCTTTTTCATTATAGCTGCCTTCAATGTACAAGTCTAAAGAAAACATTTGTCAAACTGTGTCTCTCACAGGAAGCCTTGGCTCATGTAAAACACTGCGAAAATATAACACATTAAATAATCATCTCACTGGTCAGAAAGAGACGCTGATGATGGCAAACGTGGATAGTGTATTTATTGTTTTCATGGTGGCATACCATGGAATTTTCCAAATTTAGAAGCACTACTCAAATCCCTAAACGTATCCGAAGTACTGAATGTGAAAATAAAAAATGATCATTCATAATTAAACTAACACAACTTGAGATAAAGAAGCTGAGTAACAGGGGTGACATGGCTCTGTACAAATTTCTTTTTGGAGAGCGATCTGAAATCCAAACAAAGCTGGAATAGGCTTAGTGGGGTGTTCTTCCGCCGGAGTGATGTCCACGATCCGAAATCCAATCCGAAAAAAAAACAGGAAATGGCAAGACGTCGTCCTTCTCGGCCTTTTATATTGTTGCGAGTTTCAGGGTGAATTTAGACATTTATGAACATTTTTTTATCTGGATACGTAACATAAAAATACCGCGATGTACTGAGGCCGTGAATGTTGAAGCTGCGAAGTGGTGAAGGATCAAAATATTTGTTGTGCATCCTTAGTCCTTATGTGAATCTTTTAGACTGCACCAAAGAGAAAATACCGACATTGATAGTGCACAGACATGGCCAAGTGTTCCAAATACCATTTTATAATGGAGATGAGTGAAATCCCACACGACACCCCCCATCACAAGTCAAATTATAACCCATGAAAAGTGCCACATCACATGATTACTAAGACAAATCGAACAAAAACATAACAAGACAATAATGGCACATAACTGTAAATTTTAAGGCAAGGTTTGGATTCGGTGGGTACAAACGTTAACTCAAACACTGATGTGGTGTTGCAACTAGTAGGTATTTGCAGATTAGTTATGTATCAATAAAAGAAATACTGTATTCTTGAGTCACACTTGTTCCCTATTTTGGATGAGACTTCAACTTCTAATCAATATATGTCTTATTTTTCCGCTCTGATGGCCAACAAAATGCTGCTTTTTAATGTTAGAAACATTTTTTCTCTTTGATTGTGCATTGCACTTTGGCTAGTGCAACTTAGTCTGAAAAATATTGAAAGTACTTCTTTTTTTAATTGTTCTTCCTCCGCACCTACCAATCTCAGCGAAGAGCACTGACAAAAGCCATCTGTAGGTTGTCACTGAGCAACACTAGGCCTAGACGCTATAAATAATGCAGCATTTAAATTTATACATATGATTTTGCAGTGCTTCAGCACAATACTTTTGTCACAGCCTGTTCCTGTCTTTGTCACATTTTCCCCCGCAACACCCACCCTCTGTTCACCATCTAGCCAGCCGAGAGGCACTTTAGTCTGCAAAAAGGGGTTCTTCTTGCCCGGTTCTCATTTTGATACACTTTGCTGGGGAAAAAGTCAACCTTATTACCTGGTGCTGAAACGCCTTGTTTTTTTGGCATATTGGCACCACTCTATTAATGTGAACTGTGATATTGCAGAAAGACAAAGAAAAATGACCAACAAAAATGGCTTTGTTAATGTTATTAAGTTATTAAATGAAAATATAAAAAAAACATTGGTGCCACATTAAAGGTCTTAATTGATGCTGAAGGGTATGCAGTATTGTACACTATTATTCTCCATAATTCGGCCGTGTATGTGATTAAGTCCTGCATCCAGCAGGAGTCATTTGAACGATAAATTCATGAAGTAATTATTGAGAAAGGCCTGCTTTAAGGTAGAACAATATTTTAAAAGCACCTATCTAATCCTTAAGGAAGACCCAGGCGATAAAACAATAGTGATAATCATTGTTAAATCATTTTTATCAACAATAACTTTCAATAGATTTAAACTGCAATTGGCAAGATGGTAAAGAAATGATTTTTTTTTTGCATGATTAGCATTTTAGTGGCTAACACGGAACAGGAAAACAAAAGGAATATAGCACAACAAAACAAGCCATTATGAGATGCAGGACAACACCGAGCCGACCCACTAAGTGATTCAAATAAAAATCCCCCGGCCGGTTAAATACCTGAGCAAAAAGAGCAGCCTTATTGACATTTTCCTTAACCCATTTTAACCCAGTCTTCTCATTTGCGGACAGCCTATAATTCTTTTTGTAGTTTATGTCAAGGCGTTTCCACATTTTATGTAAGTGTTATGAAAACATTGTAAAAATCTAAAACTTGTTTGGTTAAAATGGGTCAAGTTCATTCAGCTTTTAAAAATACATTTTTTAATGGTCACGTGAGGTAAATTTACATTTCTTTTTGCGAGGCTGAAAATAGCCTGCTTGCCAATGGTGATGTCTTCAGTTGATTTGATGTATTTCACATTGAACAGCAACTTTTGGTTTGAAGGCAAATTCAGAAACATATGGACGCCTGTCAAAAATTCAGCTGGTTGTATTATCCATTACTTTTCATAGCGTAGTTGTCTTATCTTTATTGCACAATAGAAAACTAAAATACTTTTAAAAATCATATTCTATATTCTCTTTTTTTATAAAATAAGGAAACACAGCTACTTTTATAATTGAATAACGAGGAAATTTATTTACTTAATTCACAGCAGTTTGAAGCTTCAAATTTGAAAGAAAAAAAGATGTAATAGTTATAATGATAGTTATTAACAGATTTACATTTATTTGTTTATTTAAATAGTGATAACAATTTTTGTCACATCGCCCAGGTCTACCTCAGGGACGACCTATGTATGGAGCTTTGGGCAGCATGCTGGTGATACCTGGTCTAAAGTATAAATAATAAAAACGTATATGATTTCATATTTTTATTATTTGTATTTTAGAGCATATCTTTTTAACGTTTAATCCGGTTTAAAAACACAGTAAAATACTTCATATGGGACTATATTCCATATTTTTATCATTTGCTGCAGGCCATTAAAAACAACAAAAATTATTGAACTAAATAATAATGTTGAATAGCGGAAATCTGAGAAAATGTAATAATTTCCTTCAAGTGAATAAAGTACAGTAGATTCAGTGAAGTAAATGCAGTAGACAAACTATTCTACATTGGCAAAAAGTGTTAGTTCCCTTTAATTTACATAAATGGAACAGCAACAGATAAGCAAGCAACTTGTGATTAAAATTCCGGATCATTTCGTGCATTTTGCAACGGTTCAGAATCAGAATGATTGCATAGAGAAGAGATTAAAGTAAAAGCTAAGCTGGTGTGGCTTGACTTCCAGGAAATAAACAGGGGGAGAGAGAGGTAAATTCACATAGTTGCTGGCATTTAAGTACCATGTGTTGAACCTCCTTGCGTAGCCCCTTTACAACAGCGATTACCCCCATTATATCGTTTCATAACTGAACAAGGGGCAACATACAGTTATATTATGTCGTTAGCATGAAAGCTAAAGTTGGTTTGACATCCCTGGGGGGGAACAGCGAGCTCTGAAGTTGCAGTATTCTTCTTCTTTGGGGTTCTGTTCATACGTGTCTGTGTACTCGATGCTCTTATATACACGGGACATAAAGTGATTACAAAGACATTTTGAGAGGGAGCAACTGGAGTTATATTTTGTTTGGTTTTGTTGTTGTTGTTATTGCACTAGGTCGTTAAATATAAGTGTGACCCAGCTAGCTGTGCATGAGTATAAAAAAAGGCAAGCCTATAAGGCGTGCTGTTTTGCGACCTTACCTGCAGCATCAATGGCGATTACAGAGAAGAGCTGAGTCTTCTTCTGTTTTGGCAGTGATTGTTCTTGTGCGATGTCTAGTTTAGAAAATCCAGACTTCAAACCAGGGAGAGTCAAGCAAAAGAGGACAGACTGCGCCGCCTCCAGCACGACAGCGACTGACCACCGCTTGGTGAAGGGTCTACTTGGTGGAGCTGCAAAGATTTTGACGATCGCGAGTGAGAACGTGAATTTAAGGGACCAATCAATATGCCCCGTTTCTTTGTCAACACCCATGGGGATCCCGTGTATAGTTGCTAGATGAATAAAAAGGCCTCGGCGGTGTATGTAATGAGCGGCCATCTTGCGTCGGTGGATTTTCCAGCCAGGATCTTGGCTGGTACAACAGTTGTGGACGTAAATAATCAGTGGTTTTCTCCATCCTCTTTTCTCACTGAATTCATGACGTTCAAATATTTTTTTCATGTGGTTTGGGGTGTTCGAATTTAAACAAATAGTAGCAAGTTTCTTTCTGTCCATCCAATCTGTATGATGAGATAGAGTAGTGGAGAGTGAATGACATTGTCGATATGATTTTGTGTGTGCTTGTACTTTGTGATTTGTGAACAAGTGTACTGCAATAAAGTGAGTTGTTTGTGTAAAATTATAGAGTCCTCTTGAAACTTTGTCAAAGAGTTAATGCACTGTCTGTGACAATCAACTCTCGTGTAAAAAGCAGCAGAAAATTTCAAGGAGAGTAGCTTTTTGTGAGCTCATTTGCTGACAATTAAGTAATGAATGTCTATTTTAGGAGATTTTTTTATTTAATGAGCCCGACAAGAAGGCGGTGTCGTATTTTATTTTCGCAATCACTTCATCCTCATTTGGGTCACGGGTGGTGCTGGAGCTTATCCCAGTTGACTCCAGGCCAGAGACACCCTGAATTGGTGGCCGACCAATCACAGGGCACAAGGAGACGGAACACCATGCACACTCACACCCATACAATGAGGCAATTTGGAGTGTCCAATCAGCCTACCGTGCATGTTTATGGAATGTGAGAGGAAACCAAAGTACCCAGAAAAAGCCATGCAGGTCCAGAGAGAACATGTAAACTCCACACAGGTGGAATGACCTGGATTTGAACCCAGGAACCCAGAGCTGTGAGGCCAACGCACTACCCACTCGCATCACCGTGCTGCCCGAGAAGGTGCTGTGATGTTATTAATGTTGATATACCATAATAGCTGAATCAAGGTACATAAGACTCAAAGACTTGCAAAGATTTTGCATATATTTGTATTCCACATTTACACTCTATTACAAAGTGTCAAGGGTGGTGTGATCAAGTCAACCATATGGTAAGTATGATGTCAAGTGCTCATGATGAGTGAAACAAACTTAACATTCATTTTCAAGGGTAGCAGGGGTGCTGGGGCCTTATTCAACAACTTTGAGGAATATGACGTGGACCCCTGAATCGGTGGCCAGCCAATTGTAGGGCACAGGGGCCATTTTGAGTATTGAAGCAGCTTATCATGGATGTTTTAGGGATGTGGGAGTAAGCTGAAGAACCCAGAGAAAACCCACACAGGCACGGGAAAAACACACAAACTCCACACAGGAAGGTCAGAACCAACTGGGGATTGAACCCTCGTGAGGTGAATATGCTAACCACTATTTCACCATGCAATCAGCAAACTTAACAAAATAAACTAAACTACAACAGTGGGTTTATGAGGGTATATTTTACCAATGCATTTTTGTTTTCTTCCTGGCACGGGGGGAGGGGTCATCAGTAAGTGGATCTAAGGAGCTTGACACTTTAACTACTAAATAGTTGAAAGTATTAAAAAGAGCAAGAAGAAAACATTTTTTGTATGTATTTTACATGAGGTAGCAAATGCACTTCTCCCAAGACGTAAATGATTAAAACTTTATAATCTTATGAATAATTCTGGGAGATAGAATAAACAAAAATATAATGTAGAGCACAAGTCATGCAGGATAAAAACATATGAAAAAGAAAGATTGATACCAATCTTAAGACTTATTTTTGAGGGGGCTTTAGCCTATTTCTATGGGGGGCATCATTTGGACTCTTGGAGCCTGGCTAACTTAACGATAATTGGCTTGACTCTTATTTAAGTAAGGTACTTTCTGTTCTTCACATAGGACTTGAACCATTTTAGGACAGCACAAAAGGTGCCAATACATATATTAAGATGTAAAAATGTGACCTGTATTATGTTAACGTGATTCAGGACAGTGAGTGTGTCTCACTGTTCTAAGATCAAGGGTTCAAACCCAATTGAGATTTCACCTGTGCCATCGTTTAGACTGATGTCATTTGTTACCTGTAGTCTTAATTCTAAAATCAAAGCTGGAAAATGATGGACAAAAGTGAGAGTTGAGCTAAACAACTTTTGCAACAACCTGAATCAGGCTTAAAATGGGCCAGTGAAGGAAGGCTAATCTTGTTTAGTAGTAAACAAATGACAGCAATTTTCAAGGCTATGGGAAATGGTCCGTATTAAACTAATACGTTTACCGTATGGGTAAATTGAGGCAACAAGCTGCTCAGTCTGGATTTTAGAAATTTTGTGTGCAGCCTGTCAAGGCAGTGCATAGCTGATTAAAACTCGTTGCCTTTAGAACTGGGAACAAATCCGAAAGGCAACAGAGCAGGTGGGTTTGTTGACCTGTTTATTGTGCTAAATGGGACATTGGTTAACTAATCATTACTATATTTGCCTCCAACCTTTATTTACCTAACAAGAGTCCTGAACAATCAATCATTCATTTTCAACACTGCTTATCCTGGTAACGATCGCAGGGTGCTAGAGCCGATCCCAGCTGACTTCAAGTGAAAGGCCGACTATACCTTAGACTGGTCGCCAGTCGTGAGACGAGCGAGAAACAAGACAGGACACATTGAGAGAAAGGACACAATCATTTCGCCATCGATTAGGAATGGATCCCATGCTGTCCGCACCAAAATCAGACGAATGAAACACTGCACCAGGGAACATATTGAGAATATTGTTAAACACATAGCTAACATGGGATTAAATAGAATTCTTGTTCTCTCAGCATTGCAACGGAGTGTTGCAAGTCTAGTGGTTAGTATGAGTTTTACATAAAACATTTGCAAAGACTGGATAAACTCTGCACATCTGCAAATCTGGTGGCTGAGATTTTAAGTTTTTCTTTGAAAAGATATCTCCCAGCTCTATGTTGTACAAATGTGGACTCATTGAACTCATTTTAAAGGAATTTTAAACAGCTTTTGATCACTGTCAGAGATCATTCTAGAGTGACAGCAGCAGGGAAAGGGGATTAACAGATTTAACGCAATGCGTCAAAGTAAAATGCTCCACTGATTTCACAATTTAGATGTTACTACACCAGTAATGTATTTTTTTAGAGCAGTTTAAAATGTTGCATGGGTGAAAGACATAGAGTACCAAGATTGCACCAAGTTAACTATCTGGGAAGGTCACTTTCCTGTCCAGGGATCTTTGTAGCAGGCTGTGACTGTGGAATGAGTGACTGAGAGAGATAAGCCAGTCACTATTTCTATCATTCATTTGATCTATGGCTCATTTGTATTCTAAGCCTGTCTCTCCTTTTGAGTTTTGAGAAAAAAAAGGGCTCACTCTTCCTATCTGACATCAAATATTGGCATGAGGGAAAAATAAATTGATGGACAGAGCTATATTCCCACAGAAAATGTGTGTATGTCTGTGTGTAGTGGATAGTAGATGGAGACATTAATTTGAAACTCCTCATAGCGCTATCACGTTGAGATATTTGTCAGCTGTCGGGATATCCAAGTTTATTAAGAGACTATGAATTCAAGGTCGGTCCTCCTGTGTGGAGTTTGCATGTTCTCTCTGGGTCTATGTGGGTTTTCTCCGGGTTCGTCAATTTCAATGGTTGGCTGGTTGGACACTCTAAATTGCACCCAAGTATGAGCATGAATTGTTATCTGTATCCTCGTGCCCACTGATTCGAAGTCAGTTGGGATAGGAACCACCCGCGACCCTTGTGATGATAAAGTGGTTCACCAGATATATATATATATATATATATATATATATATATATATATATATATATATATATATATATATATATATATATATATATATATATATATATATATATATATATATATATATATATATATATATATATATATATATATATATATATATATATATATATATATATATATATATATATATATATATATATATATATATATATATATATATATATATATATATATATATATATATATATATATATATATATATATATATATATATATATATATATATATATATATATATATATATATATATGTATATATATATATATATATATATAGTATTGCTTTATCATTGTTGTTATTTTATGAAGATGATGTGAATAGAAATAAAAATATTACCGGTACTGAGTGTGTTGATTGTTGTAATTTGGTCTATGTGGTCTATATTGTTCAAGCACTCGCAAAGACATTTGGAGAAATTAACATGAAGGAGGAAAATAACATTCTGTTTAGATGAGACACTCAGTTTTCAAAAGAGCCTCAAGGTGAGCTGCTTAAATTATGCCTACTTAAATCCAATGGGCAAAGCTTGTTTTTAGATGCTTTGGAATTTCAGATAAAGAACTGAATATGCATTATATGTTCGTCTTCAGATCATTACTAGATTCTTGCTGAACCGCTTTATCCTCACTAGGGTTGCAGGGGGTGCTGGAGCCTATCCCAGCTGACTTTGGGCAAGAGGCGACGGACACCCTGAATTGGTGGCCAGCCAATCACAGGGCACAAGGAGACAAACAACCATTCTCGCTCACACTCATTCCTAGGGGCAATTTAGGGTGTCCAATCAGCCTAACATGCATGTCTTTGGAATGTGAAAGGAAACCGGAGTACCTGGCGAAAACCCACACAGCCCGGGGAAAACATGCAAACCCCACACAGGTTGACCGACCTGGATTTGAACCTAGGTCCCCCACTGTGAGGCTGACACGCTAACCACTCGTGCCGGTGGGCCGCCCCGCCATGCAAGCACAGGAAAAAAATAAATCATTATCATATACTCCAGCCGAATTTGAAAAAAGTGTATTTTTAGTAGCAGTATGAAGAGAGAGCCATGGGCATTTGAGTGTTATGATTTCTCCGACCTTGTTAAGACTTGCTGCAGCAGTATAAAAATGATGTTATAATGAGAAATGTTAACAAAACCTTATGGAAAATTCTACTAAAAACCAGTCTCATCTCATCTTCTTGCATGTACCTGAGTTAATCAGATTGGTGTCAAATGCTCTGTTAACTGGTAATTAACACAAGGACACTGCTGCAGATTAGCATGTGATGAATATGTAATTATGCCCCATGATGTTGGAAATTCTATCAAGCACTGGCAGAAGTGTGTGTTCATGACTCTGTCTCTGTTTCTGTCTCTGTCTCTGTCTCTTTCTCTGTCTCTTTCTCTGTCTCTTTCTCTGTCTCTTTCTCTGTCTCTTTCTCTGTCTCTTTCTCTTTCTCTTTCTCTGTCTCTGTCTCTGTCTCTGTCTCTTTCTCTGTCTCTTTCTCTGTCTCTTTCTCTGTCTCTTTCTCTGTCTCTTTCTCTGTCTCTTTCTCTGTCTCTTTCTCTGTCTCTTTCTCTGTCTCTTTCTCTTTCTCTGTCTCTTTCTCTGTCTCTTTCTCTGTCTCTTTCTCTGTCTCTTTCTCTGTCTCTTTCTCTGTCTCTTTCTCTGTCTCTTTCTCTGTCTCTTTCTCTGTCTCTTTCTCTGTCTCTTTCTCTGTCTCTTTCTCTGTCTCTTTCTCTTTCTCTTTCTCTTTCTCTTTCTCTTTCTCTTTCTCTTTCTCTTTCTCTTTCTCTTTCTCTTTCTCTTTCTCTTTCTCTTTCTCTTTCTCTTTCTCTGTCTCTGTCTATCTCTCTTTCTATCTATCTGTGTCTATCTCTATCTAGCTACCCATCTCTTTTCTCATCGCTCGATCTTCCTAAAACTCGATGTGCTGTCTGCTGATGAATTTATCAAGTTTCACCTCACATTGTTCAAGCAGCGTCAATTTCCGAATTCTTGACAACAAAATTTGAAATCTTTTGTTGCCGCAAATCCTTTTGTCAGCTCACATGTGGTGCACGCCTGGAAAAGGCTTGGTGGTGAAAGTAAGCATGAGAGTGCCTGCACATTACTGTAACGTCGAACTGCTCCAGTTGAGCTGAATAAGAGGCCTCATTAAAATTTAATTATCTCCCAGTGCCAGTGTATCACCATTTCTATCAAGATGCATGCAACCTTCTTTGTTTCCTCATTCGCATCTACCAAATGAGTGTACATCTCATTTGTTGTCTTGTCATATTTGCAACTAGGTGATTAAATAGAAATAACTCTTGGAGGAAATATGGGCACAGTTTATCACCATTTTAATGGTGAAAATCTCAAAAGCTCTACAGTTTTCAGCGTTAAGCTTTTTATTTTACATTAATCTTCTGTGTCAGTTATTTTCCTTTACATTTGAGGTCTCAAAATGAAAATTTGGTAGGTATATTCTGGGGGTGAATCAATCAGGAGCTGATTACAGTCATTCATTTATCCATTTTCCACACCGCAAATTCAGACAAGGGTCGCAGAGGGTGCTAGAACCTATCGCAGCCAAATATGGGCACCAGGTGGAAGATACCCCGAATTGGTGGCCAACCAATGGCAGGGCATAAGGAAATGGACAACCATACACACACATTTTTTAACTAGGTGCAATTTTGTGTGTTCAAACAGCCTACCATGCATGTTTTCTGGGCGTGGGGGGCAACCGGAGTACCTGGAAAAAACCTACACAAGCTCAGGGAGAACATGCAAACTCCACACAGCAAGGTTAGTACCCATCGGGTATTGAACCCTCGATCTCAGAACTGTGAGGGGGGACATGGAAACCACTTGCCCACTCTGCCATGATTACTGTAATTAATTGTGAAATTATACTTGCCTGTAGGTTAAGTAGTCAGCTAGTAGAAAGTATGCACTCGCTTTGTCATTTGCTTTGTTTTATCAAAACATTCCACTCACTTAATTAAGCATTCATTCATTATCCGAGTCGCTTATCCCTCGGAGCGTCGCAGGGGATTTCTAAAGCCTATTCCAGCTAACCACATGTAGTCAAGAGGGTACACCCTGAATTGGTTGCCAGCCAATCACAGGGCAATGGGAGACAAACAACCATTCATACTCACACTGACACCTAAGGCGATTTACAATGATCAATCCACCTACAATGCATATGTTTGTGATGTGGAAGTAAACCAAAGTACTTGGACAAACTCTACAATGGAAGGCCACAGTCCGGGATTTAACCCTTGATTTTAGAACTGTGAGGCAGGCTTCCACCATGCTGGCCAGTTAATTATGATACCTTTTTTTTTAAATGGTATCTCAGTTATAAATAACAAAGCAAAGCAATGTCAGAACCACTGACATAATTTGGGAATCAATTATGAAGAATTACAAGACAACAACAAGAATTGAGGGAAGCGACGTAACTTTATAAACGAGCAAAATGATGAAACTATGCAGAACTTTGGCATTCACTCGCTGAAATACAGACGGTTCTGCTTTTTTTTACACTACTAAGATGTTCATCAGAGCAAAGATCACACCACTATTCTATCCAAACTGATTTAATAGTCACAGCAAGAGATTTTCCCCCCAAAAATGTTTACATTGTGTTTGGTTTTCAGTGCATTATATCGCAGTTATACAGAGAGCTCTAATATTTTAGCACTATAACTAATTTGCTTAGCTGTGTCTGAATGAGTTTATTTATCCACCCTGTCACATTTTCAACTGATGAAAAAAAAGTCAAAGTTCTTATTTGAGTGCCAGAAACCAAATAAACATGTTTAAAAATTTAAGACATGTCTTTCGGGACCTTTTTAAATTGAAGGTATGTATACAAATAAGGGTGGGTCTTTGGTGTTAAGTAAAGTAAATGTTTTCTCACATATTTCTAAATTTACCAATTTACTGTATTTAAATAATAGTTAGTACATTGCCAAATTGATGTTGGCATTGGATATTGTTGTCTGGCGTGTGTAGGGCTCAGTGTATGAAGTTTTGCACAACAAATAAAAGGCGTTCTCCTCTCTTTTATCACCACCATACACTGAACTCTAATTCCTTAAAGAGCAATTACGTCCAGGCCCTGCACTGGACATCACTGATCTCACCAATGGCCCCACAGAGTGTACTGCCAAAATACAGTATCCAATACAGAGGCTAACTTGCACAGGGCAGCCCACTGAAAGACGTTTGCCGTTGTCTTGTGCTGGATGGGTGTTACATTACAAAGAACTGTCGCCAACCTGCCAAAATCAATTACAATGAATAATGAATGTCTCTTAAAGCTGGTTTGTTTCTTATTTTGACAGAGCTGCCATCTTTATTGCACATGTACATTGGTTTAATATTGCAGGCAGTCTATGGTAAGTGAATTATTGCAATATAAAAACAGTGGAATCTATGCCAAAATAATTGCTGCGATCTTGTTTACGTGAATATTTTAAATGTATTATATTACATTTACCTCTCGCTACACTTATGATAAAATTCATGAACAGTTTTCTAATGCAGATGCCTAGTGGTGTAGTGAAGACGTGGCAAACAACTTTTAGACAAAGAGACTAAATTTCAACCTTGGATGAATTTGAGTGTGTTTGAAGAGAGAATAAAAATGAAGGAAACGTGAAATGAAACAAAGAGCCAGAGTATATACAAAATATGATAAGAACCAAAGAGCCACATTCATTTTGGCAGGGGGCCGCCGCATGCGGCTCGAGAGCCACGTGTTTGCCACGCCTGGTGTAGTGGTTCACTCACTTGACAATGGCTTGATTCCCACCGATGGTGGTATGATTGTGAGTGCGAATGGTCGTCTGTCTCTCTGTGTGCCCTATAGCTGACTGGCGACCAGTTTCGGGCATAGTCTAGCCTTTCACCCGAAATCAGCTGGGATAAACCCCCGCAATACAGAAGACAAATTCTAATGTAATTGTTTAAGATGGATAATGTGTTTAAATGTTATCAAATGAGCTGAAATGGTGTAAGGGGTTCACTCCCCAGACTACGGTGTGGACAAGTGCGAGCTCGATACCTGCTGGTCGCAGTACAGATGAGGTACAGATGAATGTTTATCTTTCTGGGTGCCCTATGACTGACCGGCGATCACTCTAGGCCTAGGGTGTAGTCTGCCTTTCGCCCGGCAACAGCTGGGTTAGGCTCCGGCAACCCCCACAAACCTGTCGAGGATGGGCGGTATAGAAGATCAATGAAAAATGAAAAAAAAAGGGCAGGAAACAACACACTTGCTAACTTCCATCACTTTTTAATGCTATTAAGATATCGTACTGAATATTCCTTTGTGTCACTGTTTTGTTACTGCCAATTTCATTGCCAATCATAGAGGATGCGTCTCCTTAATTTACATCACCCTCTTGTGGCACACTAACTCTTTTGCAAGTGCACCCTTATGTTTACCTTTTAATTCATTCAAATCAATCTGTTAAAATTTCTATTATTTCGACATTTGCAAAATATGATAGCATGAATTTCTTGTTATAATATTCCACGTCTGCTTTACAATTCAATGGCTGAGGATTTATGTATTTCAGCTTGGATTTTCTATGCAAAGTTTGAATGTCCTTAAGATTTGCTTGGCTTTCCTTTTTATTCCAAAACTGGTAGTTACAATATTTGAAAAGTGAATGTTCTGCAGGTGTACTAAATTGTTTAGTAGTTATTTTAACATCCAAAGTAATGTGTACTTGACCTCTCCTCCAAAGTAGTTTAGGACAAGCTGATGGTAAGCATTCTAAATTATGATTTTATAGATTTATCTAAAGGAATTGGTCAATCTCCTTTTTAACATTTTGTTGCTACCAATGTATTGCTAATAGAACCCTTTGACTGTCTATCAATTGCAAATGGAGAGTCAGAACTCTGATATTGGTCCTGTATGTGTGTGATTAATTTAGAAGAGTAAACACACACACACACACACACACAAAACCCTCCCATGATCTCAGTATTGTGCTTGAATAACTAAGATTGTGGCTTCCATGACCAAAGAAACAAATTATTTGTTTTAATAATCAGTAAGTAGTTTTTCCAGTTTAAGGCTTGTTGCAAAACAAGGAATCCAGTCAATAGTATCTGAACTCTAAAATAAGCCATGGTTTAGTTACTAGTATTTTCAATAGTCTCCATTCACACAGCCAATAGTTTCGCGAGCTTGCATAATGTTAATGTATCAACACGCTATGTCAATCAAAATGCATGTGGGTAATGTATACATACTACATATTGTTATTTACAGAAATACTCATTCACATGATTGAATTGAATTAAATCTTTTATTGTCATTGTGCATGTGAATATATGCATATACATATAGTACATATATACATATGCAATTGTACCTGTGCAATATGGACAATAAGAGTATGTTGATACAGGTAATTTTAATTCAAATGTAACTTGATAAAATACACGTTTTCTTCAATTTTGATGAACATAATGAAAATTTATTGATGTCTAGTAATCTATTGATATGTCAGTATGTATATATATATATATATATATATATATATATATATATATATATATATATATATATATATATATATATATATATATATATATATATATATATATATATATATATATATATATATATATATATATATATATATATATATATATATATATATATATATATATATATATATATATATATATATATATATATATATATATATATATATATATATATATATATATTGATATTGTCTAAATGTATTCACAAAATACATATTTTATGTAACTCATACATTAAAATGAATAAATGATTCAAATAAATATTAAATAAAACTGTACTAAATGTCATTGAAAAGATCTGGTAATACCAGTTTTCATGGAATGAAGTAAAGTGTAAAGAATTTAAATGCAGGAAAGTGCTTCAAGGAATATTTGAATATGCCAACTTTTTAAGCAGAAATGCTAATAAAATGTTGGAACTACAAAAGCACTTGAATCATGAAATGTGCTAAACACTGCCAATGTCATCTTTATATTTTCTTCCTACACTGGCAATGGTGATTTGCTTATTTTTGCTACTTATTTTTAACCTTTAAGTAAAGATTATAATGTTAATTGAAGTCAAAAGTGTCAAACAAATTTGAACCCAACAGAGCGTTGATTAATTGAGAATGTCATTTTGGTTGTCACACGTAGTAGCTCTTCTGAGATTAACCATACGCATGTGCTGATTATACTAATTTCATTACATAGATAATTATAGAGTAATAGTGAGCAGCTAGATGATGCATGTCAAATTCAATGCATCTGACCTTTAATGGAAAGAAGAAAAACAACAACTCATAATCACCAAATAGCTTTGTTCGTCCAAAACTCAAAGCCCCGTCAGAATAGAAAATGCAATCCAAGTCCCAACGATTAATCAAGTCATTTTAAAATGAAAAGACGATTGTATAGGATGCAGCTTTTGTTTTGATCCTGGCCACTGGGTGTAAAAGGGCCTAAAGGCATAAATACATATACTACTACTAATAAAAGAAAAACATGGGGCAGCCCGGCGGATGAGTGGTTAGGGTGTCGGCCTCACAGTGGGGGACCTGGGTTCAAATCTAGGTCAGTCCACCCATGTGGAGTTTGCATATTCTGCTGGGACTGTGTGGGTTTTCTCTGGGTGCTCCGGTTTCGTCCCACCTTCCAAAGACATGCATTTGTCTCCTTGTGCCCTGTGGTTGACTGACCACTAATTCAGTGTCCCCTGCCTCTGCCCCGAAGTCAGCTGGGATAGGCTCCAGCACCCCCCGCGACCTTAGTGAGGATAAAGCGGTTCAGAAAATGAGATGAGAAGAAGTACATTTCTTTCTTTCCTTCTACTTTGTGCCCTACAGCTCATCAGTCTATAGTGCATTCTACCTTTTTACCAGAATTCAGCTGGGATAGGCTCTGGCAAACCCCACAACCCTTATGAGGATGTGTGGTGTGGTATATGAATAAAATAGATGCAATGGCCTAACCTAAAGTATGCAAATGTGGATATTAGAGCCTATCCAAACTGAGTTTGGGTACCAGGATAGCTCGAATTGTCAGCCAGCCAATCGCAGACAACGATTATTATTCATCATAAAAATAATAGCAATAATGAGACCCGGCATGCAAATGCGTGGACATCATATTTTGGGTCATGTAGGCCACTCTAGTATAACGAATATTAATAGAGTGGCCTACGTGATCCAAAATATGATGTCAATATAAGTGGATGCCAGGTCTTTATGGGTTAGGTAAATTCATGTATTTAATTCATCCATTTTAAATAAAATGTTATTGAATTAAAAAAGTCACCCTACAAAGATTTGAGGAAAGTGGTATGGAAAATGGAATTATGGGTTATTTTTTTGGAGGGGAACAGTTATGTAGATATTTTGGGTCATGTAGGCCCTTCTAGTAGATAACAAATATTAATATCGTGGCCTATATGATCCAATATATCGATATAAGTGGACGACAGGTCTTTATAAGGTAAATTCATGTATTTAATACATACATTTTAAATAAGATTTTATAGAATTAAAAAAGTCACCCTACAAAGATTTGAGGAAAGCGGTATAGAAAATGGAATTATGGGTGTTTTTTAACATACAGTTATGTAAATGTTTTTTAATAGAAATAGCATTTATTTTTCACGTGTGTGATGATAAAGGGATGTATAGTATTTTCTTGTGAGGGTGGGGTGCCCTGCTGTCACTGGGGGTATCATTTCACAGTGGAATTGGGAGTTGAGGACAGCCTCAAAGCGCCGGCCGTCGACAATAAATCCCCACCCAATTCGATGAGAAGGCATTCCATTGGTTCGCGCCTATGTAGATCACCCCACAAAAACAATTGGGCTTCTCTGATTGGTCGACGGTGACGACAATCACAACCCTGCGCCCCCGCCCACCTAGCGGATCAAGTTTGAATGAACTGCAACAGCCTTGCTCTGGAGGTGCCAGGAGCATTTGCGGTAATTATTTAAAGTGTGTATCATAAAGACGCGCCGAACCAGGATGGAAATGAAAAAGAGAATTCACCTAGAACTGCGGAACCGTACACCATCGGACGTAAGTTATCACGCGTACCATCGCCTCTCTCGTGACCGGACGGTGAACCACCAACCATTTCGTGTGCCTTCTTGGCGTTGCATAAAGAGAAAGAGATACAAAGTTTGTCAAGTCTGAGAAGGATACGGACGTCTTACTGCGTTTTGGCGAATATGTTGACAAGTGACAGTGACAAGTGCTGCAGGCGCGTCAACTCCATCACCGGTGTGGCCGCAGCGGACTATTTTGCCATGTGTGGTCGTTGAAATGCACAAGGCAAGCTGCGCGAGAAGCCATATTAGTAGTAACTTTGATCTGCAAAAACGATCGTACTTGTTAATGTCGAAACCATGCTGTTAACACGAGCATCATTTTATTGTACATTCAAAAAAACGATGTTATAACTATAGTAGGTATCGCAATAGTGAGCCATACTGTGATGGAGCGCTATTACGGCAAGAAAACACCGTCTACTAGTTACGTACTCGCCTCAGCCCCTGGCAAAATTCAACGATAGCCTTTTTAAATTCGCACCAGTGGTGTTAGTTGTGGACTTTGCAGATGTCGTGCTATATTCCATCCTTTGAATACCACACCGGAATACCGGTTGTTTCTCGAAGTAGGACAAACGCCGCCATTTTACCGTTATACAAGGTCCTGCTTAGAAACGCTGCAACGCCGCGTTTATTCGACAGAAACACGGTGCGATTGATAATACCTGTTTATAAATCGTAACCTATGAATGTCCATCGGTCCTATCTGCGTTTGTATGTCGTATTAAACAGCGAGGAGGAATGTTCGATTGGCGGCGACGTAATCCGCTTTAGTTGCCCCGCCTTCTCACAAATGACCCTGCGGACTAGGCGCTTTGGCTCCGATTTTGGCGTCGTTTACGCGCTTGTAACTCTATCAAAGAAATGAAGTAAATGTATATTCTCCACGAAAATTAAGTGTATTATCAAATTCGGCAATGACTCAAATCGTCACGAAAACAACTGCGTCGGACAGATTGGTGTCAGCGGAATAATCCTTTGTGCTATTTGCTGGGCTATTTTCCGGATGTCGATGTGATTGGTTAACATCGAAGGCCTTAGCACTTATGTGGATATCCATCCGCTCAAACCTGCTCTATTTTAGGAGGGCACAATATATACGTCCTTTTTGTAATAATAGGTGCATTAACCTATTATGAGCATCAATCTCATTGCCACATTGTAGTCATGCCTTAATGACTGTGAACCTATATTCTAGATACATGATAGACTAATTTCTTGTGTTACAACAGCGTACATAGGAGAAATGTACGGGTAATAGAATGATCTGTCAGCAATAGTGACCTGTCTCCCAATGAAAAATGTATGGTGCATTATGAAGTGTAAATGCGACCCCATACTGTTGAACAGGTAAAGCAGTATATCAAGCAAAAATGGAAAATAATTCGACCTACAAATCTCAGTTATAACTTTTTTAAAAAAAAAAGGAAGTCATATAATAGGGGCAGAAATGATACGATTCCAATGATTTTGCAATGTGTTGCAGCAATAAAATTCCAAGTTAATTATTCTTTGCTAAAAAATAATTGTATCAGTTTTAACATAAAATATCTTGTCTTAGTACTCTTTTCAAATAATTCAATTAAATATATTTTGAAAATAATTTTCCAAACTTAATATATTATTCATTATTGTTTATGTTTAAAGGTGATGGGGGTGCAAGAGTCTATCCCAGCCAGCTATAGGTAGCAGGTGGGGAGGAAGGTCAGAACCAACTGGGGGATTGCACCCTCGTTCTCAGAAATGTGTGGCAGACGTGCTAATAACCATTCATCTTCTATACCGACAATACTCACAGTGTGTACAGAACGAACCGTTGGAGCTTATCCCAATAAAACTCTGGGCAAGCTGTCTAAAGTAGAACTTTAAATGTAATGAAACAACTTACTATCAAAATTGTGTATTCTAAACCACGCCTGAACTTTACCACTAAATGGAAGATGCAAGTGGTTTGTAATGTTAGGTAGGCATTATCGACAAACAGTGCTTATTCATAAAAAAAAAAGAAATTGGTTCTCAAATTTTATTGTTAGTCCCTATCTGTACATATGAGTGCATGTGTGAATGGCTGCTTTAGTCGTTTAGTCTCTAGCACCCCTGCAACTCTGGTAAGGATAAGCGGCTCTGGAGGAGGAAACTGTATTCCTAGCCAGCATTGACACTAAACCATGCAACGGAATTAAGCCTTCAAGCCTCGGCTTTATTAGTGCATCTCTAACAAGTCTGGCAGGGCGGGATCTAGTGTCTTTCCACCTTTACACGTAAATCCTGCACTACAGGATACATGAGAGATGTACCTGCAGCTACTATTCAACAAAGAACATGAAAACAATAGTAAAATGTTAACCTTTTTTTTTGATAAAAAGCACTGTTTCAGTCGATATAGATTGCCAAGTTGTTGTGACAATTAAAAAAATTGGTGAATTGGTCTAAAATATATGCCAATCATTTGCATACGAAGTTAGTAATGTCAGGCGATGATTTTTTTTGGTCACCACAGCATCAATGGTGCATCTTTTTTTTCAAAGCCTTGAGGTTTTGGGAACATATTCCATTGTATACAGCAAAGAATAGTTTAATGTGGGTTAAAAAGATATAAGTATAGTCTTTGGACATAATTTGGCAATGTTATATTTGTGGTTTTCAAAAAAAGGACTAAATTGGAATGTGTTCACTCTGCAGGTTAAAAAGCTTGTTCTTGACAGCTGCCGTTCCAATGATGGCAAGATCGAAGGTTTGACAGATGACTTTGAAGAGCTGGAATTCTTGAGCATAGTGGGAGTTGGACTGACCACCATTGCCCACTTGCCAAAACTCAAAAAACTCAAAAAGGTTTTTCTCATTTTTTTTAAACTTTTTAATTTACATACAATAACAACTTTAAATCAGGGTATATTTGAATTATCATGTACAGCTTGAACTCAGCGATAACAAGATCTCAGGGGGCTTGGAAGTACTGGCCGAGAAATGTCCCAACCTCAGACACCTCCACCTAAGTAACAACAGGATTAAAGACCTCAGGACTATTGAACCACTGGTGAGTAAAATCATACTTTAGTTGGCTAGTACAGTATATATTGTGTGTGGATCATAGTGTATAGCAGTGTAAATTCTGTAATTCAGTATATTAAACAAATTTGGACCCACTTCAGACCATGCAATCAGGCTTTTGAAAAAGACTAAACCGGCCTCTTACCCAAGACATGCAATGTGCCAACATTCCAGTTGTGAATAAAAATGATACTTTTTACATTAGTAACTTAAATAGCCGATTAAATGATTTCTGCTTTTGAAAAAGACCCTCCGCACCTATATAGCCACCTTCTAGGGAAATAGTAGTCATAGACTTCATAAAACATGTTGTTATCACCTTTATTCATTCATTATCCATACCGCTTAACCTCAAAAACGGTCACAGGGGGTGCTGGAGCCTATACCAGCACTATACCAGGCAAACTCCACACATTAAGGTCGGAACCCACCAGGGAATGAACCCTCCATCTCAGAAATATGAGCCTGCTGCACTAACCACTCGTCCAACCACACCATCTGTTATATTTCATTTTTTTTTTTAATGAAGTCATTCATGTTACAAATTAAGATCTCCAATTGTTAGTCACCCAATAATAGTGTTTTGCTATTTATAACTCCACTATAACCACTATAGATCTAATGCATCTGTTTGATTCAATGGCCTTTACCATTTTTTTTTTGAATGACCCAAAAATATCACCGATTAATGTGAGAAAATGGTGTTTTTTTCGTCAAAATTCATATAGAGTTTCTGAACGTTGTCACATGTTGATATCCATTGCATTTTAAAGACCACTGTCAGCCAATTGGACCATTCGAGCTATAATTCCAACCCAGTAGCACGTTACTGCAGCCAGGTGGCAGTCACGTGTGTTTTCAATGGGCAGAATGTTTCTCTCTAGACGTGTTGTGATAGTTTTCTTTTAGAAATTGAATTTGAAATTGATTTTCTCTTGGTGGATGCAGGATGTCACAATATGAGTAATTGGTGTTCCTGTGAAATTTGAAATGAACTCCCACAGGAAATATGTTTGTTGGAGAAGAAATTTCACAGGCAGGAAGGAAAGTCCAACGTATTACATTGTTGCACTGATGTTCACATTTTTTTTACATGTTTTTATCTGTGCAAGTAATTACTATATCCTGGTGTAAGATGTATTTATTTGTGTCAAAATTTATTCTTTTCCTGTGTCTGTATTCTCCCCCTCTTGCTACCGCTACAGTAAAATTTCCCAATTACCGGATGAATAAAGTTATATAATGTAATCTAAAATATGCTATGTAATCTAAAATAAGATAAAATAAAATAATCTAATCTAAACTATTTAATCTAATCTAAAATGCTCTTGATTTGGCACATGTTAATATTGCCCGTTATATAGATGAGCCATTGTTGTTAAGATATTTGTAACCAAACAGAAGTGTAACAATTCACACATATTTTCAAAAACGGTGGAAAAAATACTATACTGTAGTGTATGTCGTTTTTATTGTGTAAAATGAATGAGTTGTTTTCATGAGATTTATCCTTGTGACAGAAAAACGTTTCGACCCTGAAAAGTCTTGAGCTGTTCTCCTGTGAGGTAACAAACCTGAGCGAGTACAAAGATGGAGTTTTTAAGCTACTTCCACAGCTGATCTATCTGGACGGATACGACAAAGATGACAGAGATTCGGATTCGGATCATGACCTTTACTTGGAAGACTGGGGACATGGCAATGAAAATGTCGATGGTATGACTGTGATACAAAATGTATCAATTTACCAATTATACTGTTAGATGTGTCCATTTTGCCAAAGTCCCTTTGTTTTACCCTAATGTAGATGTAGAGGATTATGATGATGACGATGATGCACCTTCAGGAGAGGAGGGAGAGGAGGAAGAGGAGGAGGAAGCAGATGACGATGAAGAGGAGAATGAAGATGGAGGAGCCCTGAGTGGAGAAGTATGTCTGGAAAATGTTATTATATTGGTGCAGTTCTTTTTGAATGGCATTTGAAGAAGTGTTTTGGGAACTCGCAAAATATAACGGATCATTATGTTTCATGTTTTTGCTATGCATATTGAAATGTTTTGTGATACATTTTCAAGGTAATTTTTGTTCTTCAAGTTTTATTTTAGATATTTAGCATAAAGAAATGAGGTTGGTTCATTTTGAAGTAAGGCGACTTCACTTAAATGAACAGGAGGAAGATGAGGAGGACAAAGATGAAGAGGACAAAGAAGTAGATGACGATGAAGAGGCGGAGGAGGACGACGAGGAAGAGGATGGTGAGAAGGAATAGCTGACAAATAAAAAGCACAATTGCTGTTTTTTTTCAATTAATGAAGAAATTGCAACACTTCTTGTGGGATCCTAACAATAACTGTGGTTCCAATAGAGCAAGAGCGGGGTCAGAAGAGAAAACGGGAACTGAATGAAGAAGGAGAAGACGACGACGATGATGATGATGATGACTGAGGGGAATTTCGAGACCTAATGTGAACTGTTTGAACTTATATTTTCCAAACTCTTCCCAGTAACCAAGTGTGTTTACCTGCGCTTTGGTCCTTTGCTCTTTTGTCATAGGCTCTGCACCTTTGTGTACCCTAAAGCTCTTTACAGTCCACTTTTAACAACTTTGCAGAGACACATTTTGTAAGCTAGGCAAGGAGAAATCTTTTAAAAGATTTTTGGGGTGTTTTCTCGCTCTTTGTATGAGATCAGTTTGTCAATACACGTGAATTTTAAGCCGCTCACTTATATCTAGTTCCAAGTCAAAATCCAGTAGTAGTTCAGATGTGTGAGCTGAGATCCAATAATCATTCTCAGAATTTTCCTTTCTTTGTCATAGTTTTGCACTGTATTTTATTTCCTGGAAATAAACAGTGTAATATGCTATCTTGATGTTACCGCACTGAAGATGACCCTCTGGTGGCATTGCAGCCATAGAAGAAGTTGATCCTCTTGTCTAAGCAACTCCACCATGTCAAATCCCTTAGCTTAGCTAGTTTGGATAGTATAAGGTCTTGTAAATATTAACCAAATTTATTTTTTGTATTCTCATTGCAGGAAGCAGACTTTGAGCATATAACTGATGTGAAACTATGTAATTATATATATATATATATATATATATATATATATATATATATATATATATATATATATATATATATATATATATATATATATATATATATATATATATATATATATATATATATATATATATATATATATATATATATATATATATATATATATATATATATATATATATATATATATATATATATATATATATATATATATATATATATATATATATATATATATATATATATATATATATATATATATATATATATATATATATATATATATATATATATATATATATATATATATATATATATATATATATATATATATATATATATATATATATATATATATATATATATATATGTATATGTATATACACATGTATATGTATATATATTCATAGATATATACATCGCTTATCCTCACAAGGGTCACGGGGGCTACTTGAGCCTATCCCAGCCAACTATGGGCACCAGGGTTCACTCTGGAATGGTGGTAAGCCAATCACAGAGCACAAGGAGACAGAAAAGCATTCACACTCATACCTAGGGGCAATTTAGTGTGTTCACCCAGCCCACCATCCACAGGATGTGGGAGGAAACCATAGTACCCTGAGGCAACATGTAAGGTAAACACAGGAGGGTCAGAACCCACTCACTGAACTCAGTATATATACATATATATATATATATATATATATATACACGGACAGGTATGACTTCTATAAATCCCGAGCAGAATGAGAAGTGTGACCCTTAGATTTAGAAAATCTCCAAAAATTATATGATACATCAAAATTATGTCTGTAAGTAATATTGATAGATTTTTCAAGGAGTACAAAGAAATGTTATTACCAGTTATCGTATTGGAATTTTCACTATTGTACTACATGTTCAAATTGGACCTTATAAATTCATATTCAAATCAGTTTTCTTTTTCTCTTCCAATTTAAAATATTAAAAAAAGGTTTATATATCAATACCATAATTTGTATTATTTTTTTGTGGATTTAAGTTTTACACTTAATTTTAAAGAACATTATATTAGTATGTCCTTCGAGAAGGCAATTGTTGCTGTAACCACACCCTTAAATCAAACACTATTTGGGTTAGTCTTTTCTGTGTGGCTAATACATTAAATTCGCAAATCAAATTGACACAACACACTGAAACTTTTAGCAGGGTTTATATTACTCCCATATTTGACCTTCATCAGATATCTGGCTAAAGTAAAGTCATTCTTTTGCACATTGAATGAGGTAGAAGATGATATGGTTCACTTTAGTTGTGTTTAGTTTTAAACCTGCTGACACCCATTTAGAATCTGATAATATTTAGTTCTTGTGTCGGATTTTATGCTGTGACACTGAAAGAAACCTTTCAGGTAAACCATATTACAATGATGTTTACTCTTAAGACATTATTTTAGGAATGGTGTAACAGCTTTTGGAATGGTACAATGGAAAAACAAACCACAAAATAGTGACACACAAACAAGCACACAAAGTGAAAGGTTGTAGAAGAAAGAGTCAACCTTTACTAAAACTTACTGAAAGTTCATATTTCCTTCTAGTTACACATGCCAACTCAATCTTGCTCTTTTTTTTTTCCACCAGTGACAGACGGTCAGTTTGAAGATGTTTTTAAATTGCCAAGGAAAAAAACCCCAATAAAAACACTGGTTTTAAACAATAAGCTTTTAGAACATGATTTAAAGATATCATTTTTTCTTAGTATCAGAGACAGAGGCATAATGGCAGATCTATCTATATTATACATGGTTTATCGTACCAATTATATGTAGTTACCTAAGATCGAATTTTTGAGAATATACCTCGTATATATATATATATATATATATATATATATATATATATATATATATATATATATATATATATATATATATATATATATATATATATATATATATATATATATATATATATATATATATATATATATATATATATATATATATATATATATATATATATATATATATATATATATATATATATATATATATATTTACATACATACATATATATACATATATATACAGGGTCTACATTGCCTGTAGTAATTGTGTCATTGCCAACAAACAACAAAGAGCCAATTTTGCAACCATCTTGTGTAAACCATACAATGAAACCCAACAGTTGTTACTTGCCTAGCTATACATTATTATTAACAATATGAGAAAAAAATTAAATAAATAAAAGTAAACATATAATACAATCCCTATCCTTGTGTTTACGCCTAAAACCAAATAAGTGTCAACAAAATTTCTCTTAAGGCTTGGCTGCAGACTTCACACCAGCTTGACAATTAATGCCTTCGGTTGGAAGAAGACGGTTTTTGAGCCCTTCACAAATGCACGTCAGTTATTTTGAGATTACACTGTAGCTCTCAATAAACAAGCTCAAGTAACATTCAAATCCTTCAACAATAATATGTGACTATAGCATTTTAAACACAATTTTGGACTCAATAAGTAACTCGTCGCTGTTCATCAATACTTGTGGAGAATATGATCTCGAGGCATTTTCGATAAAGCATAGTAGTTGACATTGAGACAAAGATTGACGAAAGGCGAACTAAAAATGTGCAGTAATTTATCACTGTTTCCAATTTAATACATTCATAACCTGGAAAATGAGCCACCTGTTGGTGTAGTGGTTCAATCGCCTGACTTTGATGCGGAAAGATGTGGGCTTGATTCCTGATGGTGGTGGTATGATTGTGAGTGCGAATGGTAGTCTGTCTCTCTGTATGCCCTATGGATAACTTGCGACCAGTCTGGGGTGTGACCGGCCTTTTGCCCGAAGTCAGCTGAGATAGGCTCCAGTAAATCACACAACCTTTATGTGGATGCGTGGTATGGAAGGTGAATGAATGAATAACCTGAAAAATATTTTCAATTATTGCAATCTTTCCTTCAACATGGAAATCCTGACCCTGCTGCTTATTTGACATTATTAAAACACAGCATCAATAATAATAATAATAATGATAATAAAAGGTCCAGTAACCATAGAGTGTGTGAGGAATGGCAGCAGGAGTTAGGCTGTGGTATCTGGTCAAGTGTGAAGGGGGAGAGCCGAAGGTTTTTGAAAGTGGGGAACTCAGATGTTATTTGAGCTGACATTTTTCATGTTGTTAAGTTCCAGCTCCAATTGACGTATTCGGACATCTTTGGAGTTCAACTCCTCCTTCAGCCTCCGCAACTCATCCTGCTGTCGGAAGAACATCCGCAGAAGCTGTATTTGAAAAAAAGGGTAAAAAAAAAAAAAGGAAGCAAATTGGAAGAGTCAAAGAAAGAAAAATTATACCTACCAAATCAATTTTACTTAAGTACATGTACTATTACTCTGTCAAAAATTAAGAGCTGATTTTACCTCATTTTCAGTCCTGGGTGGAATATTCTCGAGCAAGTCGATACCATTCACGACAACATTTTTCTTCTCCTTCACTGGGGCTTTAAACACTAACTTGTTTGGTTGGTGATAGCCATCCTTCAGGGACATTAAGACTGGATCTTTAATTACCAAAAAAGCCCACAAAGTGAGATTTCCAACCACAAAACCATAACATCAACAGTGACATTTGAATCTACTGCAATGTTAAGTGATCCTTACCCTTGTCAATACCACTGAGCCACTCCTCGGCTGAAAGGGCCGGTTCTGTTCCTGGAGTCATGGGGTAAATGTCTTCTTGGTAAGTGTCTGACTATAAAACAGATATAGCACATTTACTATGGTTGCAGAGTATTGAATCCCTGAAGATTTAGATGAAAAACTGACCCTTCTTGGTACAATCATAGAAATAGGCTCTATCAAGCCTTTCAATGTAACCAGCTTATAAAAGCGGAAGACTTCGCAGGCTCCCACATCCAGACCACACTTTGGCATTACGCCTATGAAGGATAGCAAAGAATGTATCAAAAACCAGATCATACTAGATGCATTGGTTACATTGGGGTTTAGGGAGCATTCTCTTAACATGATTCGTCATTATCTTTCAGATAGTGATAGGGTTAGTCTGGATTTTTCTTGATTTGTTTGCATTTTGCCTCTTGTATCCCTTCGGGATTCCCTTCCTCTTGTAAGCAGCTGCATGTATTTTGTAATCAACCCTTGTTTGTCTATTTAATGCCCGTGTTGGTTAGTCATTGTCGGATCGTCTACTTTGTTCACTCCATGCCATGTTGGCACGCCGTGTTCCATGTTCCTCATTTTCTTATTTAATTCTAATACCTTGTTTTTTTTTTCGTAAAATCCCTCCCGCCTTAAGAATTAAAATTTTGTTGGGGCACTCCATTCCATATCCTTGATTGTTTCCCTGCATTTGGGTCCAAATATGATGCCACACTCACTCAATATAGTAATATTTGGTCACATCTTCTATGCTCTTACAAAACCTCTTTGTATATTTACTTGACACAATTGACTAATTTCTTGTGAGCGGCGTTATTTCCAATTAGAGTAATGATGAGTAGTAGATCATTGAATAACTTACCCAATCCTTTCTGTGGTGATGGCGATCGGAACTCCATTAGGTATTGGATGTATGGTTTCTCTGTTGTAATCTCAAAGTAGCGGATGTTGCCATCTCCCTAAAACACATCATTCCATGATCGAATGTTTCATTATTTCTTTTTTCTGTAACTGTCGTTTGTTGTCTTGGACATGCAGAATGCTAAATTTGAATACATTTTAAGGTTGAAACAGTTTCAATAAGGCACAGGGAAATTTGGTACAATCACCACATTACAACATCAACCAAATATATGTTAAAAGTTTATGGTGTAGGAACAATACTAAAAAGGCCAGTCACGATTGGAGATTATTTCACTGGCCAATAAAGTGAGTTTGGGCACCGAGGGAGTTAAATCATATTAGAGCAAGGGTTTTAAATGGCCAAATAATATTGAAATTCACACTATAAATACACTGTCCTTGCATCGCTGTTATTGATATATTGCGGCAGGTCTTGGAACCAATTAACCATGATATACGAGGGATTACTGTATGCTTCATTTGTTGTGGTTCATATTGTGGCATTTATTCAAAACAATGCAGCTGGAGAGAAGGCGATTTAAGGGGCAACACGGGGAAAAAAGGAAATAGAGGACTGGTTATACCGACACATGATTAAATGGTAGAGGGAAGGAAGTTACGGGCTCATAAAGACCTTCCTTTACCAACATCATATGGACTAAATCTCTTAACCGAGGAAACAAAAAGAGGGAAGGCAGGGCAAGTTTTCAAGCAATGCCAATGATGTGCAGTGGGGAGCTGAGTATTAAGACTGTAAAGATTAGTGAGTTGTCCTAACGTTTACAGTTTTCTTAGTATAACTACTACTTTCTTTAGTATGGTCGAGATTACTAATAAGAAATAACAAAATGTAGTATTTCTATATAGGTATAGCACCGGTATACAGTTGCACCATAATCTGGGTATTTAAAATGTAGATTCCGCACTAAAAGACTACCAGGAAAATATATTCTGTGACTGAAGGAAGCACTGCTGACCTTGCCTGCTAGGTACAACATCTGAGTGTCACTGTCATAGAAGGGAAACAACAATCCTGAAAGACCATCAATATCCTCCTCCATCACTGGCATCGACAAATCCTCCTGGGAAGAGCAACACACACACACACACACACACACACATTGATGCGAACACTGGCGCACACTTGGCCATCCTACTCAGAAACTGCCATATGGAGGTTTACCAGACCTGATCCCAAAGTGCAATCTGACGGGTGTTCCAACGAGAGACGCCTGTGGTGAGCAGCCGTTTGAGGTTACCCAGGAAAACAACTCGGTTTACACGGTGGTTCTTGTAGCTGGCTTGCTGGGGAAAGAGCACAAATACAGAGTGTACATGTGTGTGTGTGGGAGGAGCTTCTTAAACCAATTTTGAGATATGATCCAGAGATCGACCGACATGGGTTTTTAAGGACCGATACCAATTTATAGTAGTTAGAGGAGGCCAATATTTGGAGCAGATATTCAATTGCAGTAATAGGGAAGATCATTGTGTAAAAAAATAATAATGAAAGCCCTGAACCCCATAGAACTTCATGTGGATAATGATTACTCGTCTGTGGCCCGGTGGTCGAGTGGTTCGATTCCAGGGCTGCTCTTCACTGTGTGGAGTTTGCATGTTCTCGCTGGTCTTGTGTGGGTTTTCTCCGGGTAGTTCGGTTTCCTCCCACCTCCCAAAAACCCAAAGGGTAGGCTGGTTGACCACTCTAAATTGCCTTTAGGTATGACTGTGAATGCATTTGGTTCTCTGTCTCCTTGTGCCCTGTGATTGGTTGGCCACTGTTTCAGGGTTCAGGTAATTAGCTGGGATTGGCTCCAGCAACCCTACAACTCTTGTGAGGATAAGCAGTTTATATACAACTATATATACAATGGAAAAATGAATGAATGAAAGTATTACTCGACTTTGATCTAACTCACCTGAAGAACTCTCCCAGAGCGTGGCTCAATAACTCGCAGCTTCTTGTCCTTACAGCTGGTGGCCATTAGGCTGCCGTCTGTGTTGAAGGACATGCTACGGATGACGTCTGTGTGGCAGTCAATCATTTTTACTGGCTCTCCAATCTCCAAGTTCCAGATAAGGATCTGACAGCAAAAAAGAATGTGCGGCTGATGTCGATGGCTTGTGAAATGCATTTTAATTTATTACCTCAAGCAAAAGACCATAGGGTAGTCCGGTGCGCTAATTTGAGTGGTGGGAGTATACAGTGAAGTCCATAAATATTGGGATATCCACCTACCGCTCATCATTATTGTTGCACTAAACAATCCCAATAAGTACAATGTGACAGGTTTTCTTAGGATTATTGTTCAAGTGAAAGCAGCAGGAAGAATTATCATAATCTCTGATTCAGCCAAATGCCAAAATAAAGGAAAGGAAAATAAGCAAAATGCTCAACAATGCACAAGTCGATTACCAGACATTAATGTGAATACAAAATTGGGCCGATAACAAACAAGGCTATTCCCCTAAAACAAATTTATAAAGTACATATTTGCGAACAAGTAATACAAAGGGAACCTTTGACTCCCTGTAAACTGTTCAATTACTTTTAGTAATTTTAAAAAGTAGAAGGCATAGTGTGAACTATTGTCATTCCAGCAAATTCACCTATTTGAATATAATGAATACAATGGAATTACAGCTGAAAGATTTAACTGGCATGTTTCTTTTCCAAAACTCATTTGTTTGTGTTTGGGGTCCAGAAACCAATACTTTGTCAACATATCACTGCACATACACATATGTATATTTGCCGTAATCATGTTGTTGACAATAAAAACATTGTTTTGTCAAGTGAAAATAAAAATGGTAATATATTTTTAATCATATAATGGACACATGAGCCCTGAAAATATTTTGTGATAATGACCCTGCCACGCAATTGAGCTACTGATGGGATACCTTATAATCGTAGCCAGCGCTGAAAAGGATGCCACTACTTGTGGGATGCCACTCGATCAGACCAACCCGTCTGCTGTGACCATATAGCTCCAGCACTGCCTCGGTCATATTGCGTTTCAGTCCGGCCTCTGGGATCTCCCATATTCGTACCTATTATATTCACATGTCAGACTGATTCATGAGTCAGTTGTACATAAACAGAAAAGGGCACTGTATGTGAATTACTATATTTTTCTTAGGTCAGAGATACATCAATTCAGTGTGCTTTTATAATTGTCTAAATAAAGATCCCTTGATTAGTGGACATATAGTCTATTGCTTTCACATTAGACTGGATTACATTTATTGCTGGAATCTCTCTGATGAAGTAGCGGGATAATTCATCATTTTCATGTCTTCATTGATCTTACATTTCCAGTAATGCAAGAATCAATGCGCATATGCACAGTTTACAGGACAATACATATTTTAAGACGCTTGTAATAATTACAATTCTCAAATGTGTTTTGAGCAAACTACCTTAAAAAAGTAGACAGAATTTAACAGGGTCAAAATGCTTTTTTTTCTTTAAAAGTATAGTAACACTGTTATTTCACACTTTCTATCTAAGGCAAGAATAGAGATGCAAGGGGAAAATGGGTCACATACAATATTTACTGTACATGAGGTTAATGTCAGGGCAAAAAATTCACTTGAGAGAAAAATATAGTCTAGATTCAAGGGACAAATGAAAAAATGGATGGGTAAAAAATAAGGAATTTCACTTGCCGAGCTATCTTCTGAACAGGAAGCTATGATGTTTTCAAAGAAAGGGTTCCACTTGATGTCCAGCACTTTGCCTTGGTGCCCACATACCTTTGGGTAGTGAGAATCGAGACGGCCTGACTGCAAAGAAGAGAGAGACATTAACCTTACTCATTTATAGAATATCAAGTATGCTCATTGCACAGTTCCAAAATGTCACTCTCATATTGAAGGAATGCCCACTTGAGAAAAGCACACCGCCTTAAAATGAGACTTGATTTTGCATACGTGCATAACTAAACCGAATGAATAAAACAACCGACTGAATAACCGTTGTTGCAATAAGCCCACGTCTCCACTGTGAGGCACAGACACATACCAACCAGGTATTGTAGAAAAGCTATGTGAGTGATGTCATAAATGTTTGATGTCACTTTAGTCCACTGACCTCCTTTTAAATCCCGGATTTAAGATTTTCTGTTACATCACATTCAGTGAAATTGGAGATTGTGAGTGTTCTGTTTCTCCATGCCACGCCAAAACATGTACTACTGTACCCTCTGAGCCTCAAGAGTAAATGCAACACATTTTTGACACTAGGTCAAGTATCCTCAATTATGTCCTTTAAGTGGAGTACAAGCAAACAGTACCAGCAGTTTATGTATTGTGTTTTTCAGCAACTTTGCAAATTTCACATTTTTCTAATTTCTGTTGTCATTTACTGCGCCAAATCTGCGTCCCTTGAAGAATTGACTTTATAGTCATCATTGCCAATTTAATAATCTTCACCCCTTTTTCTATTTACAAGTCCCGCCTTATGAGCCTGCGTCATATTTTACATTGGTTGTTGCTGTTCTCGTATCGGATCCCCTGCCTTGTGTAGGTAATAAGTGGCTTGCATTGTTTTTTACTCATATACTTCTCTTGTGGGACTATATTCATTGTCTATGTTACCTTCCCCTGGCCGGACGTTTGGTCGCCGGACGTTTGGTCGCCGTACGTTTGGTCGCCGGACGTTTGGTCGCCGGGCGTTTGGTCGCCGGGCGTTTGGTCGCCGGACGTTTGGTCGCCGGAGGTTTGGTCGCCGGACGTTTGGTCGCCCGGACGATTGGTCGCCGGGACGTTTGGTCGCCCGGACGATTGATCGCTGGACGTCCTTTGATCCTCTTTCACCTTCTGTCATGGACCCTTTTGTGTACTTCTGTCCTATTTTTTGGAAGGGTTCTATCTAAATATTGTGACACATCACCTTAGTTTGAGTTGTCTACTTCTGATTCTAAGCTTAAATCCGCCTTCTCGGAGGTTACAAAGTCAAGTATTGCTGCCCTTTTGTTAAAGAATTCAATATTTGTGGGTGAATTTATCTTGTTGTGCTTACTGTAAGTCCATTGATAGCAGTAACCACAAATAACAAAGACTCCTTGGCTGAGGTGTTAGTTAGCCCATGTGTCACGCTCTATGTCCTTCTGTGAGGCAGGTGGTGGAAGCAGTAGCCCTTCCTCCTCCCTGTGTCTTTGTCTGAGGGGAAGCTGTGAGGCCGTCACAGTTGCTGTCGTTCTTCAGCCATGATGAAGGGCATGACCTTCGCAATGACTTCAGGGCAGTAAAGGAGTCATTAACTAAAAGCTTCCTTCTGGAACAACACATCCGTGAGACTGACTCACTGTGCATCACAAATTTTGCATTCAACTTCTGTGCAGTATTTTGTCTTGTGTATTTTACTTGGAGTGCTGGGCTCACTTCTGCTTTATCATCAGAATGGTGGTGTCACGTGACTTTTCAAGGACAGAAATCAAAAGAGGCTGTCAAATGGGTGCGATGCAATCGCTCTGAGCGAGTTAACCCAGCCAGAGAAAGTAACAGGATATGAGCAAGTACTGCTTCAACGCAAAGCAGTCTTTGGACAGTATGAGAAAAAAATGTAGTATATTATCACTAAAGTGTGGAGAATGAAGGGTTTATCAGATGTAATAGTGTTGAAATGGATTATCCTGATGCCTTTGTCCTTAAAATTGAGTTCGTTTTTTTAGAATAGATTAGATACATTTATTCATTCCATTATCAGGAAATTTCATTGTCACAGTAGCAAGAGGGTGAAAATACAAACACGGGAAAATACATTTTAGACAAATAAATAGGTAAGAAATTAGCAAATAAATAAATAAATAAAAAACATTTTAAATTTTAAAATAACTTTTCAAATAGTGCAGTCACGTTTACTGAGACCAAAATCCAAAAATCGTCAATATAAATTCCAACAGTCAAATAAATGTAATTCTGAACTTATTACATTGAGTGGCATCCTTTTATAATGATTCTGACCAGAATACACATTCATTTAGGAGAAAAGAAACCTTTAAAAATGTATTCCATAATTCCAATCTGGGTTTCACTTGATTAATATGTATATATATATTTTTCCTGTTGTTTCCTACTTTCATAAAAAGGAGACTTTTAAGTACAATACCTCGAGATTCAAAAGTTTCAAAGAATCTTTCATGTTAGATTTCATGTCTCTTTGGGGTCACCAAAGAGAAACACACAAAATTCAATTGTGAATTCAAGTCTGTTTTAACATGAGGCTTCTCCCAACAGCATGCGTTACCTGGGAAACAGGAATGATGATGAATGAGCCCCCACCAGCGCTCTCAGTGACCACAGCCAGAAACTTGGAGTTGACAGCACAGAAGTGGTTGTCATGGACGTTCTTGGTGATGGGGATGCCGTCATAGCAGTGCTCCCGACTCCCCACCTTTCCATAGACGTTTCGAAACTTGGAGCTTCGGTAGGTTGAACGCCATGACATCTGACATGAATAGAAAATCATGGACATGAAGCAATGTTAGGATCTGGGGTTAAGGCTGCTGTCTGATTCATATTTTTTCCAATTTAGAATCAGATTTTTTGGGTGGGGAAACTGCTTGTCAGGAACTGAGTTTCTGTTCATGTCCATGTTTCCTGGATAAGGCTGGTTTAGCAGTAAGATTTTTTTAGTAGCTCGCTTTTTGTTTGCACTATTGGTATTTTTGTTATATCAATATTTTAAAATGTGGGAACCGAAGTACCCAGAGGAAACCCACACAGACCCAGGGAGACCACGCAAACTCCACACAGGTGGACCGACCTGGATTTGAACCCCGCCCTCACCCTCCTAGATCTAAAACAATGTTTATTTTAGCTTTTTTATATATTTTTAAATTTTACAAAATTATTTTTGAACTAAAACACAGACAATTTTGATTAAAAAAATACAATTATTTATTTAAAAAGGGGAAAATCAGGAAATTTAATATACTCCTCATTTTAATTTGATCCTAAAACAGAAATTCGGCACTCATGATTTATTTTTCCGGCCACACAAAATGATGCGGCGGGCTAGATTTGGCCCCTGGGCCGCGACTTTGACACATGTGCCTTATGCCCTGCAATAGGCTCGCAACCAATGCAGAGTGCGCCTACTGCCCAAAGTTTGCTTGGATAAGCTACAGCACTTAGCACTTCAGCTTCTTGTGCAGGCCATGTTCAATGATAAAATCATCATTTGCTGCAGACCAATAAAAACTGGGCTGAGCTAGCCCACGACCCATAGTTTGGACACCCCTGTTAGATACGGTATCTATTCAAAGATCACTCATGCACATCTTTCCAGTCTGTTGCATTGATCTGTTTATTGAAGGCCTGTCAACTGGACTTCGATGGTACAGCAACGCTCTGTGTCCCACTAGCCTCTTTACAAAGCAGTCTTTGGACAAATACAATATTCAATTTTTAAAGTTATATTATCATTTTTATTTTATTTTATTTTTGGGTTTTTTTGGTATATATGGCTTTCTTTTGTGGTTGTGTTTATACTCTAAGTGATGTGAAATGATTCAAGATAAATGAATAATAGTAATAATTTTACAGCAAGTTATGAATGTATTTACCATTTTATATCATTTAAATATGCTTGACATGACTAGGGGAAATGCTATTGTTTTGACGACAACAACTGGGAATAGTTTATGTTACATCCATTTTTGTCGTTAACTCTATACTCAATATGTACACCCTGATACTTTCACATTGGAAAAAACATTAAGCGGTCCCGTAATCTGGTTGATTGACTTTAAAACTTTCCCATAAATTTTAATAATTGTATTTTTAGGAGACACAGCAGTACTGCTGACATGCATCATGACTGCTGGTCAATGAATTTCAATATACCCTTGTTTTATGAAGGTTTCTTTCAACAAAACATATAAAAAAACTGAATTACTGCCACATGATTCATGATACAAAGATGCAAATGTATTCATAATATTTGTGTAAATCATTTTACCCGACCAATAGAATATAAACCATCACAAAAAGCAAGAGGGAGCATAACCATCTCAGAGAAAACACATTACGTGCTGCTTCGAGAGTAATTTCTATATTTACTCTGGTATAAGAGCCCATAGGCATAATACCGGGCGGAGTTTGACCTTGAGTATGTGTGTGTGTGTGTGTGCTGGGATGCCAGCACGTGTGGGTTGCGTGCATCATTCACCATTGATGTGCTCTCTCCAATAAGCACTCGCTAATGTTCACTCAGCTCTTTAGTGCTGGCATCTTAGCCTATAATGTATGTAATGATATGTTGTGTATTACATTTAAAATCATGCTTTTGTAAAAACGAGTTGAAACAAGCAAACCATGAGCTGCGAAAAAGCAGGCTATAGATTAGATTTTTTTCCAAGGACATGCAAAAAGACAAAACAATAGTATCAAAGTATCGCTATTCTGAGCTTGATGCATTAAATGAGAATGTGAAAAATGTTCACATTCTTATGTTATAAATAATTTTCAATGAAAATACATAAGATACCACATGATTTTTTATGAAGGAAACTACTGTTTCAGTGTATGAACCACCCCGGTTGTAAATCAGGGTCACAACAGCCCTCATAGTTAACATACATTTATCCATGCATCGTCACTAGTGTACTATAAATAGACAACAAAACCTCATCTATTTCACAAACAAGGTGCAGGATAAGGCGTAAATATTAATAATATAATTATAAAAACATAACACAAATAAAATGTGATGTCATTGATTCATTTCCTCATTCGTGCAGTTGTATGATTGATTTTATTAATGACTTGATAGCATTAGATATAAGATACTGTAAATTCTGATATAATTCTGTTTGGATAGGAAATGCTTCGGTGTGCATCTTGTGTTAGGATATGATTAAAACTTTTCTTTTTGTAACTGGCCTGTACGAATTTCCAATAAAAAGGAATTCTCACAAACCATTTTACTGTGCGCTTTTCACATTTAGTTCCAGTCCTTCAAAGTGAAGTCTATCACTGTCAAAATGTGAATGCTTTCAGCATGTGGTTGAATGATATTGTATATGCAGACATCACAACTGGAGACTTTCCCTTCTCACATGGAAATGCACTTGAGTCTTTTCATAAAGACTTGAATTGTACAGTTTTACAGACCCACCAACTAGGAATAGAATAGGAAATGAGCTCATAAGATCTGAATTCTTTCCAATGCGTAAAGCCTTTTGTATGCCTCACTCAAAACCATTTATCTCTTTTTTTTCTCTTTTGTTTCCTCTTTTTCTTTACCCATTTACTGATTCATCCAGGCAGTGAAATTTAAAAAGGCCCAATAAGATAAAGTGTGGTATTGGTAGTTTTAATCTGTTTAACCAGTGACTTTGAGAAACCCTGAAAATAGGATATTTTGCTTTGTGAATGACTGAAGCGCATTTATTGTATGGTTTGCAAGGAGAACTTGCTAACAAACACACACACACACATATACATACATATATATATATATATATATATATATATATATATATATATATATATATATATATATATATATATATATATATATATATATATATATATATATATATATATATATATATATATATATATATATATATATACATATACATATATATATATATATATATATATATATATATATATATATATATATATATATATATATATATATATATATATATATATATATATATATATATATATATATATATATATATATATATATATATATATATATATATATATATATATATATATATATATATATATATATATATATATATATATATATATATATATATATATATATATATATATATATATATATATATATATATATATATATATATATGAAAAAAAATATAAAAAATCTAATGTAAAGCTTTTCAAGATGCAACATGCAAAAAGAACTGGGATTTTTTACAAGTTAAACTTATTTTGAAAGCCTTGCAGTAACTACCACTAGCTTTACCCTAAAAACACATCTCTTCTCCTTCAAACCACATATGAGTGAATGACGTCAGAATGGCAAAAGTCTTGTTCGTAATTGGGGTGTTTGCTGATATACAGGAGAATTGCAAGCACACAACACAGCTGGAAAAGCACTTTGAATTTGACAGCTCTCACACCACTGGTAAAGCTTTAACTATAGACAAATGTGTTTATGCTTATGCTAGAGGACTTCATGCTCTTATAGAAAGACCTCCCCGAATATGAGCAAAACTGGTTGTCCACTATTTAGGTCTGTATTCAAGGATACTGCTTCAAGTATGAGTTTTGAGCTGTCAGAAATATAAACATGCCCTGGAAAATGGAATTCTACCTTATTTTTAATTTCCAAAAAGAAAATAATTATTGTATTTATTGAAGAATTTGTGAAAAATATCAATTTCCAAAGAAGTCAAACAGATGGTAAAGATAATAAATGGTTAATGGCAGAAAAGACACAGCAGGAAAAACACACTCAACCACCAAACCCCAACAAAACATCACAGAAATGGGTTGGAACAAGAGGCAGACATCTTTTGTGCCTTCAACATTGACCTTCTTAAGACAAAGTCCAGTCAGACAGTGTACTGGAAACAATTTTGTACAAAGAAGTCATTTTTCAGCCTAAAAGGTCCCTCCCTTTAAAGCATAACTTTTTAAAGTGACAGAAAAATGACTATGTATAACAATTAGCAAAGAATATAGGCCTTGGTTGATGGAAACTAATGGGTTCCTACTGTAAGAATTTGAAAACACCACATGGGTTTTCTTCTTCCCACTTCTATCTTACGTAAAAAAAAGGAGATCCAGGCTGCGAGGTTTTATTTAGAAGTCTTGAGGATGTCCACGCAGATTTTGGGTGATAAAACTGAAAATATTTTTTTCACCAGATCACAGGTTGTTGAATATACTACACCAGGAGTAGTGGAAGTCATTTGCCCACGTATATCATATTTTTCTGCCAAAATACAGTTTGCCCTCATACACACACACACAAGCATGCGTATAAGTGCACACACAAATATGCGCATGTATCTCATACAAAGAAATAATAGTCCCATTCTGAGCCCTGACTGGTATGACTCACCACTTTTTGTAAATGGCAGGAAACACTTTCTACTCTTACTACTCCCGGAAAAAAATATTAATTACATTGCATAATTAAATAAACAATTTTTATCCAAAGTTTAATTTCAATATTGCACAGTTTTGGACCATCAACTTTCCCACTAATAAAACATTTGTGCATGCTAGATATTCTAGTTTTGTCAAAATGAATGTAAACAGGAATTAAAGCCACCATTACTATGCATTTTAATTTGAACCTCTGTGGCTGGTATTCTTATGGATTCATCGTGTCGTTAAAGGCAAATCCTGTTTCTGCATTCATACATTAGCTCAAGGTCCATGCTCAAAGAAAATGGACCAGAGTGTCAGTCTTAAAAGGTTAAAGAGCTTAAACTCCTGTCTGGCTCACAAATGCCTCCCAAGTAAGGCCATGTTAAACGCAAAGGCGAGGAATTACAATTGCATTGACCTATTTTTCTTCAGAAAGAGAGGGCAGTCCATATACTACTTCCTGTTTTGTTTATATATATATATATATATATATATATATATATATATATATATATATATATATATATATATATATATATATATATATATATATATATATATATATATATATATATATATATATATATATATATATATATATATATATATATATATATATATATATATATATATATATATATATATATATATATATATATATATATATATATATATATATATATATATATATATATATATATATACAGGTACGGATAAATATGTTGGCGAATAAGAAGAAAATTATATTTTATTCTATTTAAACAAAGGAAATTAATTTGTAGAATTATGTTTTCAGTATCATTTTTGGAATTTTGGGTTTGTTGTTGAAGGATGCAGCCATGATTATTATGGTAGATTAATGTGCTGGTCCATCCTATTGCATAATAAAGTGGCATGTCAAAGTCCTTTCCAAATACAGATTTTCGGATGACTGCTGGAGTTTGATTCCTAACACTTCACCATTTTGTGAAGTACATAAATCCGGGGATAATCCTTTGCATATCCTGACCAGTACAAAACGCATTAGTCATTTGCTTCTCTCATTTCACTTAACAGTATCTCTAATATACAAAAAGATATTTTATTGAATACATATGGTACAATTTAAACCCAATTATTCATGAATAATGATAATCTTACCCTTTCACAAATTTCTGATGCAATCTAATCCATAAACATCAATACAGATAAACCAAGCACAATGGTGTCAAATATTTGTTCTACTCTATTACTGGTTGCTTCTTCTGATTTGTAACAACTTTTATTTCTCAATAAGTTGCTCTTATTGCTCGTACTATTCACATTATATATATTTTTTCTATAGGGAAATCCTTCTGAATCATGATTATGGTCTTAACAGAAGCAGAGCAATAAAAAGCCTGTCCACAATATTGTCATTATGTGCCTGGGGATGGAGAGCAATTCAGCCCTGTCAGCTTGGTAGTGCTTGTCCTGCATCCCTCCCCAAGGTGACTTCATACTGCCTGCTGTTGGCAGGCAGAGCCTTGAAAACGGCTCATTTCCATCTCTGGCCCACTCCTCCCACACATACTTCATCAACATTTAGACAACACTTAATGCCCCCGTGCCACCATGCTACTTCTTGCTTCTGAATACTGAACGAGTGAATGATCATTTTGCAAAATGGAGAAGCAAAAATGTCTGCAAATTGCAGCATTGGCTTTTTAACAAAAGGAGCACGTGACCTTTTCCCATTTCACTTGTTGTAGTGAAGAACTTTCATAGAAGCACTCACACTTCCCACGCAATATCTCACATATCAAAATAATTTGTAGTATGAAAGTGTTCAGATTGCATGTCTGTGTTCTTATATATAGTGAATGAAACAGTTTTATATTCAACTGAACATTTTCTAGGTACATGACACAGGTACTGACAAATGAGCCCATTGTCCTGTATCTTCACTAGGTCATCTATTTTAGACCAGTTTTATTCTCCTCATGGGTGTAAGTGTACTAATTTCCTTAAATTTTCTTCTGACCCGCTTCCTGGCTCACATTGTCTTGCTCTCACTCAGTTTATTGACTAAGAGGATTCATCGTGTTGCTGCAGCCTTAAGTACACGAAAAATCTTTGACTCCATGTAAACAATCAGATCAACCAATGAGTAATCACGCACTTGTTGATTACAAACGTTGCAGCAGGGCAGGGAAATCAAGCAATTGCCTAGGCCTAGCACTAAGGGGGACCAAAAGGACCAACTTACATTGCCATACCATACTTACATACTACACTGACAGCATGGTGATTGGTCAATGGGCACAGAAAGTATTATGTGATATGCAAGTAATACAAAAAGGAACCTTTTTTTAGGGGAGGGGCATCAGTAACTCAATCAATCAATATTTATATATATATATTATATATATATATATATATATATATATATATATATATATATATATATATATATATATATATATATATATATATATATATATATATATATATATATATATATATATATATATATATATATATATATATATATATATATATATATATATATATATATATATATATATATCTTAGTTGACATTTGTACAGTGCAGTAATTCCACACAAAGAACTCTCTTGGAGCTACTTCACACTTCACACACAGATACTTACATACCATACTTACATATTACAAATGACAAAAAGTGGTGCAGTCTTAAAAACATTTGAAAATGCATGGCCATGCTTATTTATTTACTTATTTATTACCTATTTATGTCTAAAATGTATTTTCTTGTGTCTGGATTCTCACCCTCCTGCTACAGTGACAGTGAATTTTCCTGAATACGGGATGAATAAAGTTATTTTATCTAATCCAAATGTGTCAGAATTCCCTAGCTAGTGGCTAAAAAGGGGCCCGTTGACAAAAAAAAATATTAGTCTACTGTATGTCAGTTGCTTTTATCCTCTTTGTTTGGTGACCCCAGATGCCCTGAGGATACCTCATCTCTTTAACATGGTGGGTTCTTTCGTGTTATGGTTATCAAGCCTACATCATGTGGGCTGGTTTTACTGGACAGGATCATTCAAACTATTCTAAATGCAAACAAACATCTGTTTTGAAAAAGTGTAATGTGATAGTAAACCAACAAATTCTTATAATAAACATTAATATTACTTACATTTTCAGAAATGTTGTATGACTCTTGAAGCATTCCATACAAACTCAATGATCGGTCCATTAATTAAGGTGATTAGTCAATGTGATCAAGTCATTTTCAATAGATCCAGTATTATGTAAACAATTGGTAATTTTCAAATTAAAAAGGGTATCTTATAAGATTTCAAAGCCTAATGTTGGTGAAAACTTGCAGGTGAACCGTCATCCCACAATTTCTGCCATGTAAACAATATCATCCTGCACACTCTTCATGCACTTCATTACAATCAACCACAGTTCAATGTGCTTAACTTTCCTAACCCTTTCCAAACTATGAATCATAATCGAAGCAAATATGTCCCACGGCAAAGATTACCTTTGTGACAGTCATGCAGAATCAGTGGGTGAGCTGCAGGCTAGTGCCCCGTTGAAACAGAGATCAATGCTGCGGAAGTGGCAGAGTGATGAGGAGGAGAGGGAGGAAGAGCGAGCGTGCAAAAGGGAGTAGGAAACAGAGAGTTAGAGAGAGTGAGAGAGAGAGAGAGAGAGAGAGAGAGAGAGAGAGAGAGAGAGAGAGAGAGAGAGAGAGAGAGAGAGAGAGAGAGAGTAAGAGAGAGCAAGGGAGAGAGAGATGGAAAAAGAGGAGGAGACAAACAGGTTCTGTGGCTAGCCCACTAAGCCTAAGTACAGAGATGGGGATTGCTGCTACTGCAGTGAAGTCCCGGCTGCCAATCTGCATGCACTTGGTTCGTAAGTGAGGGAAAAGCTTCCCCGCACTCTGCAGGGCACACCCCATCCTCCTGGCTCACCACATCCACGCATTGAAAACACACACCCATGAAAACTGGGATGATGCACGCAGTGATGCTATACTGCTTCATTTAATGATGACTAAATTATTACTTGTTTTTATTCCAATGGTTTTATACAGATTAATATTTCAGAGACAGGCAGTGGCTGGAGAAATGACCTTGCAAAACCACAATGACGTGTTGTAGACAGCGTGTCGCACTGCTGTGTTTGCAGAACTGATGTGGGTGTGTTGCATAGCTGATAAAAAAAATGCATTTTTTTTCACTACATTGTTATGGGGACATTAAGTGAGAGTAATGACAATTGTTCTTGATGTGATACCCGCTCAGATTTGTGGCTCTGAGCTACCCTTGCACTTATTAAAAGAAGAAAAAAAAACTTGATGTTTGGTGCCCACCTCTCTTACGAGATTGTGACAGGTACTTATCCACTCACCCACTGTATGAGTTTGGCTCAATAGATATGCAACGCTATTTTTATTTTAGTCAGACAATTGAACGTGAGTCATAGGGACACAACTACCGTAACTTGAAACTTAACTACTTGGAGGGCCCAAGATTTGACTGGATTTATGAGCAATGACTCGAGACTCATCCCGACTTAGGAGGCAATGACTCGAGACTCGTCTTGACTTAGGAAGCAATGACTCGAGACTCGTCTCGAGTTATGAGGCAATGACTCGAGACCTGACAAGCTGACTCAGAAATACTTGACGCAGATATCCTGAGGCGTATAACTCTTGCCAACTGCTGCCAAAGCTCTCGAAGACCGCCACCGCAAGATCCTCAGTCTGATTTTTTTATGTCACTACATACAACAATTGGAAATATGAATTGTTTATGCATCTCTCTGTCACAAAAGGTCCTCAACCTCTGGTATAGAGCCATCCTGAGTAGATTTTTTGGATTAAAAGCCCTGAATATTCAGTTTTATACAGATCTAAAACAATGTTTATTTTAGCTCTTTAAAATATTTTTAGATTTTACAAAATTATTTTTGAACTAAGAAACAGAAAAAATTGATTTCAAAAAATCACAATTATTGATTTAAAGGGGGAAAATTAGGAAATTTAACATACATCAATATTCTTTATTTGAATTTGATCCTAAAACAGAAAGTCAGCACTCACCATTTACTTTGCCGGGCCACACACATTGATGTGGCGGGCCACATTTGGCCCCCGGGCCGCCACTTTGACACCTGTGACCTACATTGTCTGACGGAAATGAGTCGGGAAGCACAATGTCCCATTGGCCATTGCTGTAGTAAGTGCCTCGCTCCATGAAATCTGTTGAAAATGCATTTGTACAGCTAAAATGGCGAGGCTCAATATACCAGTATTTCAGCCAAGGAAAAGGCCAGCAGCACAATTAAAATAGCATTATATTTGAATAATTTCCTGGCAGTCTTCCACCCACGTAATAACGTCTCACCCCTGGCTACTGACTAACGAAAAGAAGGAGCAATGCTTAAAACCACCACCTCAAGCCTCAGGTTTGTTTGTTTTGCAATATTAGTATGATTATTATTATTTTTTAATTTGTTTAAATGTTAGAAATAAAGAGCAGGCAAAGATTCTTGAGCATTTTAAGGTGCTAGGATCTATATCTGGTGAACGTCAACACTTTTTTTTGCATTTGTTATGAAGTCAGGCTGTTTAATTTAATTGAAAATAATATACCGAATGCCTATACTAATTTTTAAAAAGCGGCATTCAAATGTTTAAACACAACTAGCATTTCATCTCGTTAAAAGAGAAAAACTTCTCAAATCACAACTCATTGTACAGTAAAGGTATAGATTAGAGAGATATGGTCCTAATTTTGTGCTGGTTTGAACCTGGATTTGATTATGAAAGATGACATACATTTTTCAAAATGTATGCTGTCTATTATTACTTAAATTTAATTTAATGTGCAAAAAGAATAAAATATTTACTGTATAATACGTGCGTTTACTTCTTTGCACGAATTGCCACACTATAAATCTAGGTATTAGTAACTCTCTGCTTCCCTCTCGTGGTAAAAACGAGCTATTACAGAACTTTTGAACTAGTTGACACACAATCCAGTACATATTCATAAACACACGATTGTAATCAGGCCCAAACACATGCACATAAGGGAAAAATGTAAGAAAGGCCTCAAGGACAGTGGTCACTAGAGCCCTAAGCTATTCAAAAGTTGCCATTTAAAACATTTTACCTTTTATACAGCAATTGACTAAAATGACACTTATGACTTGTAACCCTTTATGGGATAATATATTAACCATCATTCATTACTTTAAAATAATCTTGTCAGAGCATTTTCAAAATGCCTTATTATTAGTAATCATTATTAATATTTTGTATATAATAATAATAAGCATCATCACAATAATCATAATAATCATAATAATCATAATAATCATAATAATCATAATAATCATAATAATCATAGTAATCATAGTAATAATAATAATCACAATAATCATAATCGTCATAATCATCATAATCATCAGAATCATAATAATCATAATAATCATAATAATCATAATAATCATAATGATCATAATTATCACAATAGTCACAATAATCACAATAATCATAATAATCATAATAATCATAATAATCACAATAATCACAATCATCATAAAAATCATAATAATCACAATAATCAAAATAATCACAATGATCACATAGTTATAATAATCATAATAATCATAATAATCATAATTATCACAATAATCATAATAATCATAATTGTCATAATAATCATAATAATCACAAAAATCACAATAATCACAATAATCATAATGATTGTGGTGTTATTCATATCATCATCATTATTTTTATTTTACTTATTCAGTGCCAATGACCGACAGACGTGGACAGTAGAATCTGAGTTAACTGGGAATGCTGCTCTCCTGGCGTGATTCAAATGTGCGTCTAAAATATTCATGGTTTAAAAAATATTGCATTCCAACTTCAAAAAAAGAGATCTGAAAGTGTGTGAAATGTGAACACTAATCTCTAACAGAGTTTTCCACCACAAGCTATTTTTGTATGGCTGCTCTTCATCAAAGCTAATGTTGGATTCGCTATGTAGAAACCCCAAGACCACTCCTCTGTCTCTAAATTGCTGTGTTTTTATTTTTCAGTAATGGCATGACACAAATCAATAAAGAAAAAACAATTCAACAACAGTGTGCGGTCAGATTTGAATCCACAACTAGATCAGGCTTCATGCAGTTTGCATAGAGTCCACCAGGGGGAGACTGTACAGGCTGTAGTCATGTTCCTTGATAAATATCACCCCTAACAAAGTCCCCCAAACCCTCCTTCACCTCCACCATTTTCCCCTCTGAGAAACTGCTGCTCTATTGGAACATTTAATGTACAGCTGCTCAAATTTCAGCTTCTGGAGCCTGACGACACAGTGTTCCAGTCAGCCGCCGCAGTCTGCACACAAAAACACTTCCTCTTGTCTCAGCAAAAAGAAGAAAAAGAACAGAGCGGAGGGAAAGGGAGGGTAGTGAGAAGGACAGAAAAGAAAAAGCTAGAGGAAAGTATGTCATATAGGTTGACAGAAGTAGGAAGTGTGGGAGACAGTCAGAGTAAGTGCCATTGCAATTCAATGGCATTTAGACTCACAGCTGCCTTGACCTTTCTATAGTTGAGGCATTTATTTTGTCGCTGCACTCTCAACACAACTCACTATTTGGTGAAGTATGAAAGGGTCCTCAAATATTGTTGGCATCGCAAAGCCGCGTGTTTTTTCACCTGGTGGTCATTTCTTCTGATTTGTCATCTCCTATGAGGGAAGCAAAAATGACTTCAACCCACAGAGGCCGTGATTTTCCTTCTTCCAATCGGTCATTTAGTGAACCCCTTATCCTCATGAAGGTCAGGGGGTGCTGGCACCTATCCCAGCTAACTTTGGGCACCCGGCAGGAGCCAATCTGAATCGGTGGCCATTCAATCGCAGGGTGGACAGCTATTCAAAGGCATTTACAGTAATCCCTCAATTACCGCGGTTAATGTAGACCAGACATGGTCGCGATAAACAAAAAACTGCGAAGTAGGGTCACTCTATTTAAAAATTATATATGTATGTATATATTTTTTACTTCAGTGCTGAGTTCTAGTAGCAAGCGGAGTTTCACATTTTTCTAAACTTTTTAAAAAATGTATTCTTTTTTTTTTACTTCAGTGCTGAGTTCTAGTAGCAAGCGGAGTTTCACATTTTTCTAAACTTTTTAAAAAATGTATTCTTTTTTTTTTTACCTCAGTGCTGAGTTCTAGTAACAAGCGGAGGAAAGGGGAGTGGCTTCCGCTTGAGAGTTTCAGCATAGATTTTCAAATTTTTCTAAACTTTTTATAAAATGTTTTGGTTTTTTTACTCAGTGCTGAGTTCTAATAGCAAGCGGAGGAAAGGGGAGTGGTTTCCGCTTGCAAGCTAGTGTGGATTTTACACATTTAATGAACTTAATGTAAAAATTGTACAAAATCCCCCCAGAAAAAAATCTGCGACAGAGCGAAACCGCAAAAGTTGAAGCCACGGTATTCGAGGGGTTACTGTACGAGGTTGAAAACAAACAAGGCTAATACAAAAAGGGGCACAGAAGATGAAAATATGGAGGGTAGAAGAGGAGAAAAGTTATCGGAAAGGAGTGCTAGTACAAAAGATGTCTGAAATACAGGGTGGGGCAAAGTTGTGAATAGCTTGGAAATGGCATTAATTCTTTGTTTCACCAGAAGGCAGTGAAGACGAGGCAGGATGGGAGCGGTTGGGTCCGTGTTCGTGTGATGACATGTGCTGTTGAGTTTTGCAGGAGCTGCAGTATCTGGATTGATTTGTTAAGGAGACCAAATAACAGCCAATTGCAATAGTTGATCCTGGCGGTGAACTGCCGACAAGATTGATTGAGGTGACATCAATTTACAACAACTTTGTGTGTATTTGATTGTTGTCACTTTTTGTTCAATAGAATTTGAGGAAGTTGTTTGGTCCTCGTTTGCGGTGATAGTGTCACAAAAACAGCAGTAAAGTGAATGTTGTTGTGTGGTCCTCCTTTTTCCATAGTTCTTAGAAAATACAGGCCAGCTTCTGGTTCAGTACTAAATCCAAAACTCTTTTTTCAATTAGTGAAGCTCCTGGCATTGCTTACACAGCTTGCTGGCAAGTCTGACGTTTTCACTCCCTCATTCAACACTAACAGATTTGGGATTATTAAAAAACTGATGGAATGCTGTTGAACCTTTTGATCTATAATTGTAAATATGTAGCAGTGAATTTAAAGAGATTCAACACACTTTGTCCTGAAATACACTCTAGTGGGCTATTTATACATATCCAAGATATTTAATGCCTACAAGAGGGTTATATACCTAAATACAAGGCAAGATAGACACAGAATGGTGAAGAATTGTAGAATAATCAACGCGAAAATATACTAGAAGGACAATTGGCTTGCCTAAATTGATCTTTTTGATATCACTGTGCTCAATTACCTAATATGAACAAACAAACAGCCTTAACTGCTTGAATTTGATTCCCAACTTAAGTGCCTGGTAATTTTAAATTGGGAGGGCATGATAACTCCCAGCCGCCTGAAATCAGTGGCATACTTTTACCACACGGAACAAACGACAGCAGAATGGTGAAAGATGTTCACAATTTTATTTGAGAACTTTTGGTTTTCCTTCATCCAGGACACTGCATCCTCCTATTTTCTTCTTTAAATACATTAAATATGCTTGGCGAAAGTGGCTCGGCAGGGTGAGTGGTTAGCGTGTCGACCTCACAGCTTTGGGGTCCTGGGTTTGAATCCAGGTCGGTCCACCTGTGTGGAGTTAGCATGTTCTCCCCAGGCCTGCGTGGGTTTCCTCTAGGTACTCTGCTTTCCTCCCATATTCCACAAACATGCATGGTAGGCTGATTGGACACTCTAAATTGCCCCTAGGGATAAATGGGAGGTGGTTTGGCTCCTTGTGCCCTGCGATCGGCTGGCCACCGATTCAGGGTGTTCCCCGCATCTTGCTGGGATAAGCTCCAGCACCCCGTGACTCTAATGAGTATAAAGCATTACTGAAAATGAATGAATGAATGTTTGATAAACTTGTGTCTGGATAGTTGATTAATTCAGGGGAGATGCACTTTTCAATGATTGACCAAAGAGACCACCATTAAGAGTGGCTTTAACCCATGACCTGATTGACTGCAAACAATTTCAATTCATAATAATCTATCTTTTGCATGAATCAAATATCAATTTTATTGGCAGTTCGCGATCAATTGAGCATTCTTGATCTAACTAGTCAATATAGTTTGTTTATATGTATTGATGGACTGATGTCTGGTAGCATATTTTCCATTCTCATTTCAAATTATTCTTGTAGATACTTATAATGTGGACATAATTTTACTCAGAAACTACATCATGTAAAAAATATAACTCTTTGTTTTAACACCAATCAGGTCCCAATTAGCCTAAATATCAAAGAAATAATTAAAATACATGCCTTGCAAGTGTCTGGGTCTTAGGAGGTTAAAGAATTAATCAGTTGCAAATCATGCATTTTGCTCTTTCAACTTAATAGATAAACAGTGCTGCATTGAGCTTTCTGGGTTTCATAGATGAGCTTGAGATAAAAGGCACAACAACAAATTGTTGGCGAGTCAGTGGCTTAGGCGGTGTTGTTTTGTTATCTGTCCATGTGCAACAAAAATGCTTTGATTGTCTGGGTGCTTCCTTGTGTCCAATGCTTCTACAAGTAGAATCAGGAAAGGGGTGCGGAACAACAAATCAAGTTCTGGACATAAATCTAGTTTTAGGCTAAAGGTCAACATGATTAATAAGTTACTTATTTAATTCCATTTAATTCCTTTAACCCTAGTGCTTCTTTTTGTTTGATTCGATGAGCTTTATAATTAGAAACTGTATCTTTAAAGTCAGGTCAAAAGTTTAAATGCAGTTTTAAGGCCATTGAAGTCTAATCAGTTTCCAGTTACCTCTATAACTCAGATTTTTCTAGAGTGAATAGTTAGTTAATTTCTTTTCTATAAATAGCAATAATAATAGTTATTTAAAGACAATAAATGATCACCCTAGGGGGAAAAGGATAGCAATAATTTGGAGATCGTACTCTAACCAAAATAACACCACATTTAAAAAAAAATATTCAGGCCTCAGGGCTGAGATGGCCCTTCTAAAATGTTGTACATTTTCCTATGCATGAATCCCTTTTGTCGATTTTGAGCACTGTTTAGGATTGTTATCTTGTCCTTAACACATTTTAACGTTACCAATCCCATACACCATCTTCTTTTGGAAAGTGCCCTGACAAGTGGAACAATGCACAATGAGAACATCGGGGGTAACCTCATGTTTTACGTCTTGAAATCTGCTGTGTGTAAATCTGACTATTCTGACCATCCATAACTTCTGTTTATCTATCATTTTTCTTGGCCTTCTGCTCAAGGCCATAATTAGAAGTTGCAGAACTGCCTGTCTCCCACTTCCTTGCTATATTCCCTATATTCCTTAGAATGAAAACTGACATTTGACATCTCTGAGATATTTCTTTGTATCCTTTTCATAAACCAATAACAATATACCCAAACACCTTAAAAATAGTGGTGGAATGGCTATATCCATCTAGAATGTAGATGCAGTCCATGAAAGACAAGAAATGTAACTTAACTGCACCAATTTTACTAAAAGGAGTTTTAAAAATACAACCAGACACGTGCCAGAAGCTTTTAGATGACTACTAAAATGCCAAATGGAAGTTAAAATGGCCAAGAAACATGTAACCAAAAAAATTATGACGAAACTCAACTTTAACCATGCTTCTAGTGAGAAAGAAGCACTTAATTAAATCACTCTCTCCAAGAAAAATATGAAATAAACTCAAGAAAGCCATGCCATTTTATTCTTTACAAGTGTGTGTAAACTTCTGACCACAACTGTAAGTCATCCTTACTAACCATTAACATGAAAGTTAATGGAGAATCTCAGGAAGCCACGCCATATATTTGCTAAACACAACGGAGCACTTAAGGCAATATTATTGAACAGGATCTCAAGCTGTCAAGACCCACAAGAGAGCATATTTACCTGACACTAGCAAAGCAAAGTTGCACTTAGCAGCTTACTAACATTAAATCACAAAAGCAGTGGGGAGTGTTGAAAAAGCCGTAGTCTGGGTCGGTATTTCCAGCTAAAAATCCCATTCCAGGACCCTAACTGTTTGGCCGGAGAAACTGGGGCACTAGCCAGCTGTTTCTGCGGTTTTGGTAAGGGTACACTTTCTGTGTCCTTTTTTCCATAGACCATTTTCTGATGTTCTTTTGCTGGTTGCGTGTTTAAATTCCAATGTGTCCATGCCAAATGGTTCAGTCTTTCTCATAATAGCTAAAAAGAAAAGTGTGATGACAAAAAAAAAAAACACTGAAGTTCATTACTTTTACGGTTACTTGGGTAAAATAAATATTCAATATTTTTGCTCTATCCACCTCACTCTCATGATAAATTACATGTGTACATATAGTATGTGTGTGTGTATATAGTAACTGCCATGTTTCCTCTTCCCTTTTGTTCGTTGTCCAACAAAAAATCCCTGCAATAAGCTTTATTGCATTCTCAACTGATTTGTTTTTTTTTGGAGCTTCAATTGAAATGACAATTACATTTGGTCATTTAATATAACAATGCTTGGTGTGAAGCTCTTTGCATGATACTTTTTTGTTGTATCATTAAAATGTATCACTTTTAGTGATAGTCCAGATGTAATCTAGTTGAAGACTATGAAATGCCTGTAGATGTGAAATTGATCGGTTGCCTCTCTCTCGATTTTCATAGGTAAGCAGTAGATGAAGATACAAGAGATATGCGGGTATTTTAAAGTTACCAACGCGTTTAATGCACATGCCCTTACGTTGTCCGTTGCCATGCAAACCAAGCACAGGGAAAATGTCATGCAAAAATTCCTTCCATTCACCATAAGTCAGCATTTTTGTTTTCATACTTTCATTTTACACCAGAGGTGTAAAAATTCCGTAATTTGTTTTTTGTCCACCTTATAGCTAAGCTTTGACAAAACTTGAAAAATGTTGTAGTTAATATAATATAGACAAACTTTGGATACAGTGACAAAAACACAACACAAAGTTTCTTAATGTCATGACAGAGTTGACAACTTGACATCTGACATTGGGGGATGCCCTGAATTGGTGGCCAGCCAATCGCAGGGCACAAGAAGATGCACAACCACAACTCGTTCCCATGCATACTTAGAGCATGCATACATGCTTTTGGGATGTAAGAGGAAACTGGAGTCCCCGGAGAAAACCCACGCAAGTCCTAACCCAAGAACTATGAGGTCGAAGTGCTAACTAACTAATACTTGGTCACTGGGTCCCAATTCCATTCCATTCATTCTATGTAAAGACTCAAGAAGCAACTAAACAAAGCAATATTGTAAACACCAACACAGTACGGTGGCTATTGGGCCCTCCAAAATTACTATGTATGAAGACGCAGAAAACCAAACAAAAGAACTTTGACTGCATTAGTTATAACTGTCTTTGTTTGCCAAATTAAATAAGTATTTGAACAATACAGTTTTGCTCTTTTCTTCATACTAACAAAACTACCAAGACTGATGCAAAAACAAATCTTAAATCTTAAAGTATGACAGTGCCAGCAGCAAGAGTATAAAGCAACAGTGATGATGACTTGTATTGACGTTCCTTTAGTAGGATGATTGAAGTGTGGACCGTGAATTGCACTTAAAGTGTCTGAAAGTTCTCAATAATGTTGGAAAAATATTGTAGAGTATTTATATTTCCATTGAACTTTAAAGGGCAAAAAATTCTGTGACAATTTTTCCATCTGTCTCATCAAAATGCAAGAAATGAAGATAGTGTGTTCCAAATGATTAAGCATGACTCAAGAAAACGTTTTTGTTAGACCACATGACGGCATAACATACGCATCTGTTATGAGCAGTATAATTGGATAAAGGAATGTGGTAACATTCTAAGTTTTTTCAACAGATTTGCCTTGGAAAGCAGTAAGACATTTAAAGGACACGTATAAACTCAGTTTGGACATATGTTTCTTTTTTTAATATATTATACCTGATTTTGTGACAAAGACCAGGAAACTATTCATATTGACTCCTTGCAATTTAGTAAATTTATTAAGAATTAAGTGTAGAAAAAGTAATATGGATTCAGCAAAGGTGACATTCCCTGGTTTCAGGATCTCTTGACCAGAAAAAATAATAATAACAGAATAATTCAAAGCCGGATTTCTTTCCCTCTGACGTGTGTGAAAATAATGAAGGATTTTCAATCAGTATGAAGATTAAAATATGTATATCATTATTCCTTGAAAGATGGTTTGTACATGTGTGACTTGCATGACATTTTATTTCCATGCAGATTTCATCTTCAATTTTTGTATTTTTCTATCTTTGCAGATAGAGACATTATTGTGCCCTGATCATTGATTGTGTGTGCTCTGATACATTCCACTGTCATCCAACTTGAGGTGTGTGGCTTTATTATTTCCATATAAGTCTCGTTCCTCACTATTTCTACTGGCGCACGTCAACGTGCCAGAGATCTGGAAAAGTTAAAATGACTCACTCGAATGTAGACAGAAACATTCACATTTGGTGTATATTTCTCTCAAATGTTTTCTCATTATTTGTGCGTATGTTTGGATGTCCCAGATCATTTTTAAGAGTGGGATTTTACACATCCAGGTTTTATTCAGCCCTTTTTTTCCATTTTTTTGTTTTTAAATGTTCTCCGTGAGCTTGCATGAGCTTTCGTTTATAGTCTTTTTGTAGTCCACCAATGTTCCAAATCATACAAATTACATTTATTTTTCATCTTTTCAATGTTACTATTGCAATTTTATTAACCAGTACCATAAACTTTGTAAAGAAATGTTATTCAATTGTTATATTTAACATTAGATAATATTTTTAACATGATCTTTACAATTTGAATGCACAATTATAAATGAAGCTGTCTTATTGTGTATTTTATTTTCAGGGAACCCAGATAGTTACTGGTAGGACATTTGCTTCACATATGTTTGCTCATTTTTAGATTGAAATATGGTCATTCAGCAGCAATACATCATAATTAAATAAATAGTAATAATTAACCAAAAGACAAAAATGACCACATCAACAAGGGGTGTCCAATCTAGTATTCCACAAAATGGCCACAGTAGGTGCAGGTTTGTGTTCCAACTGATCCAACAAAGACAGTTTAACCAATGAGGTGGATTCTCAAACCAGCAGCACCTGGCAGCAATCAATTGATTACCCTTTTAAGACACCATATTGTTGAGAATGTACTCTCCAAATGAATTGGAATGACAAGATTCACTCATTGCAGTCCTTAGGGACCAATTCAGACACACATGCAGTACACCAAGGTTTCTTCAAACTGGTCTTCAAGGACCACTTTGGGTCACGGTTCTTTTTCTCAACTGATTTAACACAGGCATTTTCACCAATGAGATTGCTAAGAGAAATGGCACCTGACTGCAATCAACTGATTACACTTGTAGGACACAAGATTGCTGAAAGGTTTTTTTGTTTGGTTAAAATAAAATCTTGCAAACACTATAGCCCTTCGTGGAATGTTTTAGGCACTCCTGCTCAACACTGTTGTTCTTTTTTCACTAGCAGTGGTGGATCTCGTGTACTGGTTTTTGGATCAAAATGTTGTTAGTTTGTGTTTCCCTGGAAAGCTTGCTTTTAAAGTGGCAACACAACAATTGCTGGTGAGTGAAATCAATATTGAGATGATAAAGCAAAAACTAATAGAATTTGTGCAAGCTTTACTCGTTTTCTCTCTTTTTCATTTCCCTTTATCCCTCCCATGGTTTCCCTAATATTACCCCACACCGGTAGTCCATTTTCCCGATCTTGTATGGGGTCTTCAGATAAGAAACATATATGGACGGAGCATGCTGTATTGGGTGCCATATTTTGCATGTTTTCCACTGAATCAATAGTAAAAGGTTAAAGAAGGTAACACTTAATCTCTGTCAGGAATCGATTGGGAAAAAGTAATAGGTTTGTGAAGCGTGAGCAGTCACATACCATCCATATGAAGGATCAATGAAATGGCTGAATGTTAGTAAGACCAAACCGTATGTATACATGTGCATCTATGCGTAAGAATGTGCATGTGTGCAATGGTGTGTGTATGTGTATATGTATATGTATGTATTTTTGTCTAAAATGTATTTTTCTGTGTCTGTATTTTCAGCCTCTTGCTACTGTCATCTACGCAATGTTTTCCACTGAATAATAGGAAAAAGGTAAGTTTGAAAATTTGAGATTTGTCCTCACAAAAGCAAGAGAACATAAACGTAAATGTATTCTATAATACAATCAATATTTAATTTGCTGCCCTGCCATCTATGGTTATGACACAATCAGAGGACCAGATAAGATATTATATATTGCTCGTCCGGCGAGAAATAATTTCTCAGCACTGTGTTGTCTCTTAAAGGTCTAATATATTAATTCATTTTCTGTACTGCTTGGCCTCACAAGAGTCACAGGGGTGCAGGAGACAAATGTTAGTTGGGAGTAGTGTTGCTAAAGACTGAGAAGAGGAGAAATCAGAACAGGAGGATCTGTAGCGCTTCACTTAGTTACAGGTGCATGGCGACTTCCAAAAAGTGTGTGGGTTGGGGGAGAAATACGCCTCTAATTGTGAGGCTCTCAATGGAGTTATTTTTTTTTCATCTCACCAAAAGCATTCTGGTATTTGTCCTTGCTGAAATGGAAAACCAACTCATTTATATAACAGTAGGGATGGGCCAGTAAGCAGTGAGTACACTCGGCTAGGGAATCGTAATGGTAACAATGCACCTTTTTATAAACCCCCTAAAACAAAAAACAAAAATCAGATCAAAACAATTCTTCCCTAGAATTCCTAGACTCAGAACTCACTTGTTTTCAGCTTGTTCCCATGTTTAACATTTCCAAACTAATTAAACATCTATTTTTTTAATCAAAATGATACATAAAGGTTAATTTGGTACCTTCTTTTGTAGAAAGAGTGATTGACTGATATTTTTTTTATTTTATTTACATAGGTTCAAATAGATGAATAAAGATTTTGCTGTTATTTTGAATAAATATATTCAATTATTTTTGTATACTGCTGATCCTCACAAAGCTGGAGCCTCTCCCAGCAAAATCTGGGCCCAAGGCAGTGGACACCCTGGATTGGTGACCTACCAAATTGAGTGCGCATGGTGATGAATAACCAAGCACACTCACATTCACACTCGAGGGGAATTTAGCCAGTTCAAACAGCCAACCATGCCTGCTTTTGGGATGTGAGAGGAAAAAAACAGGACCTTCAATCTCAGAGCTGAGAGCCTAATTCACTAACCACTTGCCCAGTGGACCGCTAAATAAATATATTTTTGTCCAAGATTCAAAGTAATGTTCAATGTCACTGAGACATTGGTGTATTTGTGTTTATCTGAGTAACTTGAAAGATCAGGTTAAGAATGTTACTTATTTAAAAATGTACTAAAAACATTCAACTCAGGGTACTGAAGATTATTCCAAAAGTATTGAAAAAGTTGAAACTATAAATGGAATTTACAGGGCATTCTAGCTCCACCCCTTAAGCTATATTCCAAATGCTTGAGTGATGACATCTTATTTAGAAATTTAAAAAAACACAGAAGCTTTTGATTCAAAATTATAGTCACCGGACTTGGAGGTCTCACACCTGACCAGATTTCCATAAGTAATAGGTGGTAAACCTCAATTTGAGGCAGATGCACATCCAGCCTGAATCCTGATGAGGATTAGCACTTGGCTTCTTGCGTTTGATCCCCGAGGACGTGTCTTGTCTCTGGATAAAGCTACTGTTTTCGCCCGAGGATACAGTCGAATCATACTCAAACAGATAATCCATGGCGATTGAGGTAATTGCTTGCAGTTGTGGTTTGATGTTGGACCAGGTCTTAAAAGATGAAGTCAGTATTATAAGTATGATTCTTATGGTATTGATTTCTATTTATCCTACACTTTGGCACTCACGCTGGAATGGGTTTGTTGCTATTCTCTATAGAAAAAAATGAGAATCACTTGGCTTAATATTCATTCGCTAGCTATCGCCTTTCAGTAACTTAACAGTCTCCACGGCAATTTTGTTTTTTTGCAGAAGGACAATAAAGAGAATTGCTTAGTATTTTCTCTGATCACTGACAGATCCTTGAAAGGCAATGGCTGGCACATGGCCTTCATTCACAGTACTTATTTGATCAAATTCATCATCTGTTTAGAAAGCTCCGGGGGGGCTCTTAAGATAGTTCATGTACCCACAAAAGATGACAAAAATCCTTATGAAACATTCTTTTGATCATGAAGAACATGAAGAATGCTTTTATGTTTTAATTATAAACAACCATGAGAACTCCCCTCCAATTTAGCAATATTTACCCTATTTGAGTTGAATCAGATCTGCCTTTTACAAGATCTAATGTAAAGTAATCGTCCCTTGTGCATTCTTGCTATACTTTTCTACTGTACTTTGGCATGTGTAATCCCAATGTCAAGATTTTATTTGAATGGATTTTTGCATATGACTTGTAATTTAATTTAATTTATGCATCTTTTGCACCATCGATGCTGATGACTTCAGCCAATCACAGAGCACAAGTAGACGGACTAACATTCACGTTCACACTCACACCTAGGCTATTTTGATTGTTCACCCAGCCCACGCTGCAGATTTTTGGCATGTCCTAGGGAACCTGTGTACCTGGAAAAAAAACATTGCTAGCCTGGGGAGGACATGTAAAAGGCTAGCCAATTGCAGGGCACGAGGAGACGGACAACCATTCATGGTCACACTCCTACTTAGGCTATTTTGAATGTACAATCAGCCTTGGCTACATAATTTTGGATTATGGGAGGGAGCCAGAGTACCCAGAGAAAACCCTTGAAAGCCTGGGAGGAACATGAAAACTCCCCACAGGAAGGTCTAGCCCAGACATGGGCAAACTACGGCCCGCGGGCCACATACGGCCCGCTAGGCGTTTTAATCCGGCCCATCGACGTTGTCCAATTTTTTTCCAAGATGGCGCCTTCACGCAGGAGCTAGTGGCAGTAGCTCTGTCCACTCTTATTTGTTTTTTGTGTTTTACAGCCCCTCTATCTTTTTTTTAAAAGGATATTTTAATATTTCTTAATACATTCCTTTTTACTTGACTTTGTACTTTATACTTTTTACTTTAGTGATGAGTATGTTAATACTTTAGTCCTTTTTTTCTGTTTATGTTTCATATGTACTGTTAACGGATGCACTTTTTTATTTGTATCGTATCTTGTGCTGACCCGGACCATCTGTCAAATTTTTAAAGTCAATATGGCCGCCAGGCACAAAAGTTTGCCCACCCCTGGTCTAGCCCGATGATTGAACCCTTTATCTCAGAACTGTGAAGCTGTTGTGCAAACCTCTCAACCATCGAGCCACCTCATTTAGTTTCCTCTTCATTTAGATTTTTTATTCTAAAAGTAGAAGCTGCAGATGAATAAAACTTCTGCTATTTTTTTTATTTTTTACTTAAGATCACAATGACAGTTTTTCATTTTAGCATCAACGGCAATGTTCACTTAACAGGTCAATTGTGATTTATTTGGACTTGTGCAACACACCTGATATTTTTATCCAGTCCTTTTCAAATATCAAATAGGCTCTTTCATGAGTAGATATGAATATGATGTCTAAGCGCTATGAATGCTCGTCTGTACATATCCAACTCATAGGTCATCAACAAGTCAAATTGGTCACGGCTCACCAAAACAAACAAACAACAGTGGTAACGCGTTACTAATTTCCAAAACAGCACGTAGCTTAAGATGGCAGAGATTGTCTGTAAATCATCAGCATTTGTGCTTAGTATGAAGCATTTCAGATTTGATAAATGTCATAATTATTGTGATATGTCATGTCATAATGCGGAGATTAATATCACTGCTCGGCGAGGAACTGTGACTTCTGGTTTCCGTGAGTTAAAATCAGGCCAATCAGCATTTTGATCGCTCACAATTTCAGACAGTGTCTAAGATTTGGAAAAAGTCTTAAAGTTGCTCAATGTCCCAAAACAACAATCATATTTTCACACATGCCAAATTCAATTTCTGTTAATCTCAGAAAGATTGTGCTACTGATCGAGATTGGGGTTCCCGATTGAAGGCCCACGTCCAGAACACACTAAATGCCTCTTATAATGAATGAGTAGCATATCTGTTTTAAAGAGTGTCCATGGAAAGTATAGAAATGGTTATTTTACCAGGTATTGCAAGAGTCATTTTAATTCAATAATGGGTCTCTTTCCACAAGGCTTAAGCAAAAGAGATCTAGATTGAGACATGAGGATATTTTAGATAACCACAAGTGTATTTGAGGGCAACTAATGTGCACAGAGTATGCACTGGTACCTAATATGGATCATTATGTGTTCTGTAGTTAGACTGGATGGTCTAACTGCAAGGGATGAGGTAACATACAAAGGCGACGTTTGTGTTCCACTGTTAATACTCTGATTAGGCTGTGGTTGGAACATGTTGAATAGCTTGAGTCAGAGAAAAGACTTAACATTTGGGACAACAGAAGACTGTGGCAATGTTGATGAACTAATACTTTGACTTGATTTCCTCATATAGTCACAAAGTTAATTGACCCTGGAAATATAATGTATCCAATCTGTGCTCTTTTTTCAAGACCAGTGGCCCTTAAGTTTTTTTGTATTATGGATTGTTTGTATGGACTATGCAGGGATTTTTTTTTAAACTGCGGCAGTTAGGTTTCAACGCATGGCGCCTTGTCTCAATGAGGCAATGCAATGTCAGAAGTTTTATTTATACATTTTCTAATTCCATTCCAGCTGGTTACCAAATTTGACATAGAGCAGGTGTGAGATGTTACAAATTATTCAAACTCAAGGAGTAAACTTGGAATGTGATGATATCTCATCTGCATACTCTTTGGGAATCACTGATTTAGGAAAAGAACCCCACCCAAAACTATCACTTTTATATGTTTACATTAGACAACTAACTGGTGATATATTAATTCATATTATATTGCCAATAAGTCATTTCCCATACCCTCACATGGTTCATTTTAGGAAAATGCTGAATGACTTTTCCTGACATTTGTCTGCAGATGTGAACCTCCTCCTCCTGCAGCTGCAGACCCTCCTACTTCTCTGAGGCATAGGCAGCCCTTTAACTAAGAGTTGCAGTCAATCAGAGTGGGATTTTCAACAGGGCTTTCCAGTGGGGTTCTTTGCCTCTGTTCACCTCACTCACACTGACAGAAGTTATGCATGCATGCACGCGACAAGATATGGAGTACTACTACTTACTTATGCTATGGATCTACAGCCAGCTCTTAGGTGAGTGAAACTTGCCTAAGAGTCATGTGTATGTCATTGCCTTATTATTAATTGAACATATTTTTTAACGGTGATGTGAAATCTGTGAAAGTTGAATTGGCCCATTCATATGACTCTTGCTTTGTATGTGAAGTTGTCATAAACGCGAATAACTTTTTAAAGACACAATAACCTAGAAGAACTTTCGATTGCGCAAGGATTTATGAATCTGGGTGCGCATACCGCAGCACAAGCAATGTACTTTAGGAATATAGCAGTGTAACATTTATCATCTCTCATCCCTTCCTGACATCTCGACCTTGTGTTATGGTAGCAGGAGGGAGGAGAGTTTAGAGACTACTCAGACTGTATTGACTGTTTCCTTTGGACAGAGGTGCCCCGTGTCTCATTGAAAGCAGACATCTCTCCTTAAACAGAAAATTGATGCTCTTCTTCTCACAGTCAAGTTTCCAGTGACAGTGTAGTTTCTGGTTCTCATCCAGCACTGTGGTCAACTACCAGTTAAATCACTACAGCAGTAACAGATCTAGACACAGCAAAAGACAGTCAGTATGAAATAATATGACGAAAGACGTCTACATATACCAGTTTAAAACACAAGGTTTTCACGCGATGGTACAGCTGATATACTAGCAGTCACTACCCATACATTTTTGCCTGACATACTTTCTGATTGCAGTACCTTAAGTAGAATCAATCCAATCTCAATGTTGATTCAAGAGCAGGTTAGACCTGGAGTATTTTGACTTAAAACATTGAGTAAATAATACAGAGTTAAGAGTGGAATAGACAAACTAAAAAATCTCTCTTCCAAATATTTGGATTAAAATTGGAATTTCTGCGGACTAGGAATTGGAATTTTGCCAGTGGGAGAGAATCTGACCTACAAGAGCATGCGGAGAAGAAACGGATGTTGGATGTGGTGGGAGGATGGTTGTTTTGTCAGCTATATTCATCAAATGAGAGATACCGTATGTAAATACACTGTTTGTGTGTTCTGGGGTTCAGGGTCTGATGAACCTATTAGATAATATCAAGTGTGAACATACAACACCATCTGGAAGGGGGCAAGTTCTCAGGCTCAAATGATTCTGAACGTCAGTGACCTTTGTCCCGTGACATTATTTTCTTCTCGTCCTTCTTAACCCTTACTGAGGGCAGGAAGCCAAACGACTAGATATTCTTTTCTTCTGTTCATTCTTCCAACCACAACTTTAAATCACAATTAAAAGCTGCCAGTGTACTGCTCAATTGTGACAATAGCCTTGAATATTTTTCCGCCACACTTTTCAAAACATTTCCATGGGAGAAAATAAACGCTAATCTGCTATCCACAGTGCCGCTAGATGCTTCTATCTAAATCCAAACTGTATATCTGATTAATATAATCAATTTCAGTCCGTTCGTTTTATTACCAAATATATGAAGATAACATTTTCAAATAATCTAAATTTAGACCTCAGTGTGCAATCTTTTGTATTTTTTTTAAAAACTGTTTTATATTTGAAGCCTTAATGATCCCACATGGCAATTGTTTTTGGAGAGCAATCCTAACCGTAACCATAACCAACTGCTATGGGTGTATTGAGGACTTTCATATTCTTTGTGTTGTGACAGTGGCAATTTGTATTTGACCTCATCTTTCATTTGGGTTCAAGGATGTGTTGTTACACATAGTGAAAACAAGAGTGAACTGGCTGGAGACTCTTTTGCTGGTTTACAGCGTTTATAGCCTGTTAAGCCGAGCACAGTTGGCTGTTGTGTGTCAGGAACATCTGGTTTCAGATTTGCCATTTCTCACAGTATTTACTTTGGCGAAGATTAATAGTAACATAAGTTTCCAAAATGTTTGATACACAGTATTGTCCATAGTTTTTTTTTTTCCAGTGAAAAATGTTGAAATCGAAGACGCAACTCATCAATGGAAAAACTGTGTGGACCCTGTAGATTTTGATACTCAGTTAAGATAGTGAATCGTCTCATTATATTTTCACCTTATGTCAGAAGCATGGTCACCCACGTAAACATCCCAGGACAGGAAGTAAACATCCACTTAACAATAGAAAGCTGTGAACCATATGCTCAATGTTAAACCACAATTACGCGCAACACAATCATGCATGTCTGGTCTAAGTGGCGACACGAACTCCAGTGGCTGTTTTGCATCAGTAAGTTTGTGGTAAAGCTCCTACAGCTTGATTTTGGGCCAAATGCAACGTTGGACTAATGTTGGTCACACAGGCAGTATGAGCTTTAGATGTATTTGTTTGGGCATGAATGCAGGTACACAGGATATCCAGCAAATCCCTGACCTTGCATTTCACACATGCTGACATTTCTTGGAATATTAAATTGCCGTGCCACTTTAGCTACTTGAAATGGAAACTGGAATCCCCATCAATTCTCATATTTACACTTGTGCTTTCTTTTTCCCGTCTCAGTTTTCACTCGGTTCATGGTAGGACATTAATGTTCCTGTGGAAATTCCTGTCTCTTGTCATAGTTCAAGTTCTATTCAAGTTCTTGCTGGACATCTGGTCATTTTCACCATGGAAAGAGATTCTTAAGAGCGGTTATGACCAAAGTCACTGAACCAACACAAAACCTTTTGAGGTATCTGGTTTTGTATGCATTTTTTTCCTGTGCAAAGTTTACCACCATTTCTTGATTTCTCTCAAGGAAATGTTGTTTTTCGATAAACACAACCTCATTTTGGCAGATGGATCAAACACTGGGAAAAGTTCATACAACAGGAAATGTGTTTGAAGACTGTCAATATTGACAAGAAGAGATCAGAGTGGTCCCTGTAAGATAATAGGCCTATTTATTTGTGTAGAGATTTTGATTGTGTGATATTTAAGTGTTTATATTTATAATTTGTGACAGGATGGCCAATTTAACGGGCATCAATCCCCTACCGACTCAGTAGCTGCTAATCATGTAGATAGATACCTGAGACCGAAGTAACCCAACACAAAAACAGGGAAGTTGATGTTTGATTTTCTGTTTGTTTACAACACTAATATAACTAAATCTGTGTAGCTAAGGAATGCAATCTATGTTCAACAACTTTTCGTTGAACCCTAAAAACTGTTGCACAGCTGTAGAGCTTTTCAGATGGAGATCAGAGACACTATGCCTTTCATTTGATCGTGTTAACAGCATTATGCACAATGCTTCTTTCAAATGTTTATTGCCACACAGCTACATTTGCTCAAATATAATTTTTAAATGATTTCACCTTCATCTAGTCTATAAAACTAATGGTTTCTTTTTTTAAAGCATGATTACGGACTGAGATAGAAAAAGATGGAATGAGTGCCTTGAGAGTTTTGATAATCTTGTTTATCGTATTTTGACAGCGGTTTTGGTGAATGAAAAAAAATATTAAAGTATTAAGTATTAAAATAATTCCTGAGATTTTTTTCATGGTCGGGGCATACTATCAATACCCAGTGCAAATCAAATAACAAACATAGATCTGAATGTGATGTGAAATAATCCCAACACAAACAAGAAGTGAGGTATAAACAGTTCAAAATGAAATACAATGGCCTGGCTGAGATGCCTAAAAGCCTGAAGACTTCAGAGAAATGAAAAGCACTCATTCCCTGTATTGACCAATTTATTACCTAAAGGAAATCAAATAATGTAAATAATCTGATCTAAGACAACAACAAAAGTCATTTGGGCTGTGTATATACCTTAAAATATAACTACTAAATGTCATTGTGATCAGTGTTCGAATAACAGAAAACTAGCAATTTAAGTATGCAATGAATACATCTAATTAATCAGCAATGTAACAAAAAATAGGCTAAATTCATATATTCAGAGAATTTACCCATAGAATTTTATTGAGACCGAGCCCCAAATAACAAGACACAACAATTAAAAAATACATGAGTCAAAATCAATAAAAGATTTAACTAGCTAATAAAAAGACAATCATGCTGAATTTTAATCTATAAAAAAAATATTATACTAAGTGGGTATACAATAAGGATTCAAAATTATGAAAAATAAGGCTAAGGTCAGGTCTCATAAATTGTAGGCGTGTCCGCTGCCTGTGCCGAAACTACACCACACTTATGCTATTTTTTTTTTAAATTGCTTTTATTTGGATTTTTTAAAAAATCCCTTGTAAATGATGCATCATTTGCCACCACAAATGAGTAGTGCTCCAATTTTATAACTTGCAAAGTTGCCATTTTAACCTTTATAGACCTGTTTTGGAAGTTTGGTGGAAAACGAAACAAACACAAAAAAAATATTAATTGTGACTTATCCATTGCAAGGTTGATCATTTGCACAATTTGTTCAGCTTTAGAACGTTTCCTGGAGTGAGTGCAATGATTACTCAAGTTCCATCAGAAATGTCCTGGAGTCAGCTGGGATGGGCTCTAGCACCTCCCGCGACCCTAGTGAGGAGGAAGTGGTTTGGAAAATGACATGCCAAAGTGAATGAAAAATGACAATGGTCAATGCCAGAGTTGCTTACAATATTATTCAGTCAGTCACCAGCCTCTGAATTCATTTTAATTTCAGTGCATCTTAATCTTACTCAGTTGTTAATTTGGTTACTCTTGGGCAACTACTGGTTCAAGATAACGTCAAGAATAAAAACACTAAACTCATTTCCCAATATTATAACATGTTTCATGGACATGAGTGGTTAAGGTGGCAGCATGCCCTGGTTGAAGTGCGTAATCTGCATAGTTTTTCATTTGCTTGCAATCGTGTTCATGAGTTTATCATTCTGCAAATGGATAGTTTTCAAATCGGTCATATAGTGTGACATCACACCATGGCTTATATGCAAGTCCTTGCCCTTTTCCCTCTTCCTACACGGCCATTAATATTGAGAGCACTGAACATCGAGAAAAGGCACCTGGGAGGTGGACATTTCCTGCTTCTAAAATGTGCTGCATTAATTATATAGTGAATAAATAAAGCATTATTTAACTTTATACTTGGACCTTTGCTGTGATTTAGTACAATCATTTTGTCACACAATCAGTTCCTGTTCTTGTCATTTTCCCCCCAATAACCTAATAAAAATAAAACATTTAAATTTCAGATTCACTTTAACATCTTTACAGCTACTCTCTCGCTACTTAAATGCCTGATTTTTTTTGGTTACAGCAACACCTAACTCGCATTGTATACTCTACGTACATACATAATGTATCCAATTCTATGAACACTATCCATGAGATCCTGCTTAAGACTCGACTTTAATGAATATACCGCTGCAAAAGTTCCATAAAAGCATAGAAAAAAACCAAATATGCAAAGTCGACCCACGTAAAGTTTATGGCTGTGAATATACATTCCTGAAATGCAAACTGTAAGACCGTTGGGGCATATTAGAAGTTCTTTTGCAATGTGACTTCGGCCAGACGGACCAACAGAAAAAGAATGTCGGAGAGTATAAAAACTGCACAACTACTACTGGGGAACTGGGGTCAATAAATTATCCTGAATATGTGGTTTATTAAAAGTATATGTATATCATATGTCTTTTTCTTCTTATTTTTAGGTTACCATGACTGTTTTAATATCGACACAATTAAACACCGGATCATCAAAGGCCCGAAGCAAGCCCAATTCGGGTACACTGTTCAACAACATGTGGCAGCGGGAGGAGAAAAATGGTAAACTATTCATTCATTAAAAAAAAAAACACTGTATGGTCCGAATTACTTAGTTATTTATATCTAGCTTACCGAAGTAGAGTTTACTTTGACTCATTATTAATTTTGTATCACTTTGCCAAACTCATTTGGACCAATATACAAATATACACACAGTTGTCGCATTTCCTCATAAAGAAAGCAGAATCCAATAATTGGCACAGTCGGTTGGGCAAAATTAGTTCTAGGCATTCTTAAAATATGTCAGAATATCTGTGTCATTGCTGAAGTAATGAGCATTGTGTGTGAAACATTGGTTTTGTCGACAGATTCGTCTGCATTGACAATTTGTGCCCTCAAACACTGTCTATGGTTATGAATAAACAGAGATAAGAGTTCAACAACTTTCCTAGGGGAAATCATTCCTGCACATTCAAAATACTCTTAAAAATATTAATGAATTAATTGATTGCTAATTTTAGGCACGGAGAAAGGCTGTTCAGTCAAAAGACCATCGATAAAGTCAAATTTTATTTAATTGATCCTGAACTTTTGTTAGAGTTAAGACCTGGGTTCTTTGTGAGCTACTCAAGTTCTTCCATAACAACAATTTGTTCAGTGTGAGCCTTCCCAAAACAGTTGCCACAAGTTAGAGATCAAATATTACCCCAACAGTCTCGGTAAAATGAATTATTTAGATTCAGGAATAAATGGCAGGCCCAAGGGTGGATTAGTCTGTACTCAAAACAAGTCACCCTCTCAAGACTGTGTCATGACTGCTCACCCACACTCCATGAACTGTTTGGTTTTGAACTCTGTGGGGAGCTGTTTGGAGGCTTAAAAATGTTTGACTGAAAAGAGTTTGAATTTGAAAAAATACATAAAAGGGTTTGCTTGAAATATACACCTGGGCACATTCCTTTCTGTCCGGTTTTATTTTTCTACTGTTGAACAGTGGCATCTCATTGGAGACTACACCTTTTAACCTTTTGCTCCGTTCCACTCTCGTATGCCAGAAATAACTTCTAGTAGCTCATAAAATCTTCTACCCCGGAGTTTAATAGTCTTTTTAGCTTTGTTTGACTCTAATTACAAAGTCGCAAAGAAACCGCAGAAAATAAACCTTCCTTTGGAATTTGAAAGGAACTAATTATTTCATTAGAACTATTGATTTAATCAACTCACATTGTCATGAATTCATTTTCTGAACCGCTTATCTTTACAAGGCTCATGGGGGTTGCTGAAGCCTATCCTAACTGACTTTGAACTAGTGGGCAACCAATCGCAGGGCACTTGGAGACGGATAACCATTCATGCTCACACTCATACCTAGGGGCAATTTAGGCTGTCCAACCTGTTTACAATGCATGTTTTTAGAATGTAGGAGGATACCAAGATACCCCGAAAAAAAAATGCAGGCCCTGGGAGAACATGCAAACTCCACACAGGAGGACCGACCTGGATTTGAACCCAGGACCCCAAAACTGTGAGACTGCCACGCTGACCACAACTCTCATTATGTAGTAATAAATTAAACTGAGCTTGATAACGCATAGCCGAGTGTTTTTTATGTAGTTTAGTACATAGTCCCAAGACATTAGAGACATTACATTCCTGTGGGTCCTCACTGTGTGGAGTTTGCATGCTTTCCAAGCTTGAGTGGGTTTTCTTTAGGTACTCTGGTTTCCTCCCACATCCCAAAGACGTGCATGGTAGGCTGGGTGAACATCCTTGCCCCTAGTTGTGTGTGGGTTTGAATGGCTGTCCGTCTCCTTATGCCCTGCGATTGGCTGACCACTGATTCAGGGTATCCCCCGCCTTGTGCACATAGTGGCTGGGATAGGCTGCAGCATTATATAGTATAGAAACATTGGTTGATTGTTTAGGAAATAACCACCACTCTAATAGATTAATACCACATTTGGTTTTGTATTGTTGGAACTAAATGTGGACTGGTCCTGAAGCAAAGAAAATCCTTTTTTGAACTGTGGGCATGTCCAATAAATGCTCAAGCCAATTCCCTCCCCTATGCCGATTGGTTACCAAATCAACTACCACCACTTGCTACACCGTGGATATGGTTTTGATGAAAATGAACGAAGATTTTGCAATGTATCTTGTAGTTCGCAACTATTCCGAAACAAAATTGCGAACGTACAGACAGCTAGTGAGTTTACATCCCGTGCAGTAAGACAGCAGCCTGAGTAAAGTGGAAGGGCAGACACATAAGGACTATGCATCATGCCTTGTATTTTGTTACAATGTGTAAATTCAAAATCCCAAAATGACTGGCCAATACCGTGGGAAAATGTTCCCTTTTTTTCCCTCCTCTCTTAGAAATCGTATCCAAATTTCAACAATGGGGTCAAAGCGGAATAATTGCAAGCATTCCATCTCTTCAAGGACTATAACTGCTTTATTAAACCTCTTTGTAAAACAAAATAAATAAATAAAAATAAAATTCTGGATTAAAATGAACGGGGCAGATTTGATTTCATTGCCCTGGTTTCAATAGCTCAATGCTTTGGGCTGCATTAACATGCTTTACAGATTTAAGAATTAAAGCATGCAGGCCACCCATAGATTGCCTCTAGTTTAATCTATTATTGCTTAAAATTCATTAAAATTTCCCTTAGAAAATGATGTATCGTTAGCATAACTGGCAGTATAATCTCATCAAGGAAAGGACACCGTTATTGTTCTGGGTGATTAATGGTGACTTGTTTTTTTTGCAGGTTATTGGTTGGGGCACCATATGAAATGACTGGGTCTTACCAGACAGGGGATGTATATAAATGTTCACTGACCAAACGAACCAATGGAAATGGTTGCACAAAGCTGAACTTAGGTAACGTTGTGAAATGTATCACTAATATACAACACAGTGCACAGAAGTGGTATGACAGCCTGCATGAGCGTCATTAAAAATAGCAGCATGTGTGAGACAGACATATAGTAGGTACCAAACTACTCATTCCTCACCTCACAGTTTTATGGCTTCTTCACATTTTCATGTGTTTAGTGCCACTAATGTCACCGCATAGCATGCCAAATTACGCAAATTTCACTTGTGTGGATTGTTAATTAGACATGCAGTTTTGTCAACTCAATCTGGAAATCATTAGTCTGCGTGTGGTCAGACGGACGCCGCAAGTCCAAATATGTGAAAATACTCTCGTATGTACATTATGATTTGATTGCAAAAGATCATCTGAGATCATCTCTCGTTTTCCATCAAGGAAGGATATCTTTGACCAATGTATCTGAGCGCAAAGACAAGATGAGGTTGGGAATGACATTGACAACCAATCCTAAAGACAACAGTTTTGTGGTGAGTGTTTTTCCTTGCAAAATTCAAGATTTACCAAGCTTAATGATGTACATGTGTCTTTTTGTCATCTTAAAATTCCACTGTTGCATGCTGACCAAGATCCTGCCTAATCTGGCACAGAATCCGGTTTCCAGTTCAGACATTATTAACAATGGATTAAGAAATATAGAAATAAACTCATGTTGTTTGTTCAAGTCAGCTGAGATTAGGAAAATCAATTCCAAGTAATTGATTATTGCTTATAATGGTGTTTGTTAAAGTTTTTGAGTTTGAAACAAGCAATTTAGGAAAACTTCAGGATAAATGTATCTGCTCTTTAATAAAACACAGCAATAATGCATTTACAATTCTAATGTCACCTCTTTATTTGATATTTCAGGCCTGTGGCCCACTCTGGTCCTATGAGTGTGGGAGCTCTTACTACAGCACTGGTATATGCTCCAGAGTCAATGCTAGCTTCAAGTTCTCCAGAACGATTGCACCAGCCTTTCAGAGTAAGTTTTAGATCAATACTGGACCAGATTATTATTATGATTTTTCTTTTCTTATTTTTTTTTTAGGATGTGAGACCTATATGGATATAGTGATTGTTCTGGATGGTTCCAACTCCATCTACCCTTGGTATGAAGTCCAAGCTTTCCTCATCAATATTCTTCAGAAGTTTTATATTGGACCAGGTCAAATTCAGGTGTTTCTTTTTCTTATTACCAGCAGATGTTAACTAAGTCAAGCCATACTAAGTGTCTTGCTTTGTCTATTTGTCCAGGTTGGAGTTGTGCAGTACGGTGAGAAAGTTGTGCACGAGTTCAAACTCAACGATTTTAAATCTGTTGAGGAAGTTGTTAAAAGAGCACGGAGTATCGACCAGCGGGGAGGAGAGGAGACTAACACAGCTCTTGGCATCAAAATAGCACGGTATGCTCACTCACCGCTATCCTTCAGTGATCTTTTTACATTGTCATTTAGCGCAATTATGTTGTTGTCACAGATCTGAAGCCTTCAAACAAGGAGGTCGACGTGGGGCCAAGAAAGTGATGATAGTGATTACTGACGGAGAGTCGCACGACAGTGCTGACCTCCAACCAGCCATAGAAGAGTGTGAGAAGGATGGCATCACCCGTTACGCCATTGCTGTGAGTCTGTTAAAGCTTTTATTCACCTGCGTTTAGGCTACTATTTTACAAGGCTTCTTTTTTCAGTTGCTACTGAGTTTTCCAGTGCAGCTTTAAAACAGTAATGGAGTGTTAATAGGAATCACTTCATGTTCATTGTGCAGCCAAAAAAAAAAATCAATCCCAAATGCTGCAAGAGGGAAGTGCAATCAATGGTTTAAATGATGTCGGGCAGACCACATAATACTTCTTTTGTTTTTATTCTGCATCTTGCTTATTGTTTATTGCAACCATACTGTCTTTGATCTAATGGTCAGAAATTAGAATTCCTGAGGGAAAATAATTATAAGACATTATTACCTGAGCGTGTTATTGGTTTTTATGCTCATTATTTACCTTAGCTAATCTTCACAGGTTCTTGGCTACTACAACAGGAGAAGAATTAACCCTGAGGCCTTCCTCAATGAGATTAAATATATTGCCAGCGACCCAGACGACAAACACTTTTTTAATGTGACGGATGAGTCGGCGCTAAAAGACATTGTCGATGCACTTGGCGAACGCATCTTCAGTTTAGAAGGTTTGCTTGATAGTCCTCTCTTTTTCTTTATGGATTAAAACAAAAACTTGAGTGATTGTCATCTGATTTGCCCCTAAAAATGGAATCTTATTCCTTGTTTCTATCTGAACATCAAAGAAAGAAAAAAATAATATATGTATATAGTATAATTAGCATGTAATTTTGATTGAAAGCTAATTTCAAACTAATGTCATTTCACCAAAGTGTTTAGTATAATGGTGTTACTTTTTTAGGCAGTCTTTTTTAAATACAATACTGTAAGTTTCTTAAGAATGGATAGAGTAGGTACTGTCGTAATTATTTGAGTCCTTGTTTGCATAGTGATGATACACAAGCAGATGTTCGGGTTTCTTGGGTAATAATCTCATTTCAGTCTCATACCATTCATTGCAGAAACACATTGTTGTCTTTCTTAATGATTATTAAGCTAACATGTCTACCACATTGTAAATATTAAGGAAAAGATGCACATAATGCGTCTTCAGTGGCGTCACTCTCCATGAGTCTGGCATGATAGATTAACTTTCTGTGCTTCAAAGAGCTTGAAGACTTATTTGTTTACACAGGAACCAGTAAAAATGGAACAGCGTTTGGTCTCCAGATGTCTCAAGCTGGATTCTCAGCTCACAACGTCGAGGTGAGTCGCACTCCTGCTATTTATGCATTGTCTTGAACTATCTGTCATCATACGGAACAACACATTGTGACACTCTTTATTGCATCATAACACCTCTTCATAATACACAATTTATCACTTTCCACTCCCTTTTAAGCAATGCCAGGGGTACCTAAAGGTCTAGGTGTTCTTGATTTAAGGGCTCCTGGCAGACAATGCAGATTTTCCTTTCACTTCAGTCATGCAGGGATGGGAAATAAAACACTGCTTCTCTCAAGGGGGACATATTACTTGAAGTCCAGACCAATTTAGTCAGTTTTGCTGTGGTTTTATTTGTTTTCCTTTTGTTTTGCAATCCCATCTGTGATCGTATATGGATGATACAGCAAAATGCCATTTTTTCCGTATGAATGTGCCTTGGCCTTTGAAGTTTCCTTTCCAAATTTGATTTATCAAGAGACAAATCCATTTATCCCACTTAGGCTGAAAATAGCAGAGGATTTGCAGATGGGTGACAGAAAAGGTTGGAAATTGTGTCCGCGAGGCCAGATTCCATAGATGCTCCACAGCAGTCAACCTGAGGGTTGAAAATAGGGTAACTTATTGGAAGGAATGTTGGGATTTAAAAGAGAAAGAATGTCCTGAAGGTCCAGATGTTTTTCAGAGACTGCAAGCTGCTTATGTCATATACTAGCAGCCATTTTATACATCAGGTTTTATTATTTGCACAGCTGTTGTTTGTTTAGCATGCGTGAATCTAGTCTAGTAAAATGTTGTTTGCTGACATTCAACATGTGTTACGGGAAGATTCGCTTTCCAAGAATGGTGTTGTAGAAAAAATTTTGATGGATAAAATGAACTCCATATTTTTTTTCTTTTTTATATATAGTATTAATGATGCAACTCGCCTGCATTTTAAGTACTTTATCCACAGTTGCAATGAAGTGCTGTATACATAATGTAAATAACTGACCGTCAGATAATGCTCCATAATGTTATTGAAAGGCAAAACGTTTAAACAACAAAATTAACAAATAATTAGATGCAACACATGCTGCTAAAAGCCTATTTGCTTGGGTAGTAAGGGTCACATGAACTGGTTAAATTTAAAAAGATAAACAATGGAAAAATCTAAGTCAACTGTAATCATTATAGTTTTATTACTACATATTTAAAGAGAGTCAAGAAAAAAAACAATGCCATAATGTAGTGATTAAAACAGTATCTTATCAATACAAATACCTAACTTAATAATATAGCCTTATTTGGCTCAATTTAAAGCCTAAACTGTTACAAAATGAAATGGTTTAGGTTCAATTGCTTCAATTACTCGCATTAAATTTTCACACTAGACCCAACTTGTAGTGTCCAGTAATGGTGCACAGTACATTGAATGTCTTGTCAATTTGCAACTTTTTATCGATGCATAGTATATAACTGCATTTCCTCTAGGATGGAACTCTGGTGGGAGCTGTCGGGGCGTATGATTGGAATGGGGCAGTGCTAAAAGAAACACGGCAAGGAAAAGTGGTCCCGCCAAAAGCTTCCTACATGCAGGAGTTTCCAGAAGAGCTCAAAAACCATGGTGCTTATTTGGGTGAGTCGCTCCAAAATGAAGTCCAGTATTTTCTTTTCCAAGGGACTCAAAGAAAATATGCAATGGTCAAATAAATATAAATGGATGTATAGTTTTGTGCTATTATGTTAGTTTTTCAAGTTTGTATACAAGTTAGGTTGCTAATGTTATGTTCATATCATTTATCAGTAGTGAAACGTGAGAACAAATGGATCTTCAACAGCATCACTTCAAAAAAAATACATTGTCATAGCAACATCTTAGACTTTTGACATATTATTGTTGCAAGCGTGCCCAAGATGGTGCATCGCGGGCAGCCACGAAAGCAAAGCGTAGTAAAGTGTATTTTCATCCCAAAGATACCATAATGAGTCATGGCGAAGAGGCTCTAAGTGGCCAACATTTTGGCCAACAAAGCCTAAAGTTAGATTTCACCTGACAACCAAGATTTAACACCGTAACACAGTAACAGTAGTTGCTGATATGATCTTGTCAATAGACGCGACTATATCACAGATAAGAAAAAAAAATGTGTTGTGGTCCAGTACTGTTTGAATTCACGGCATCGCTTAAACGCCCCAAAGGGGCTGAAACCGCATTAATACTAACTCATCCTACTCAGCAATTGTCCTTTTTAATTAGTCAGGAAACACAAGAACTCACTCAAAAGACGCAATTTGGTCCGAGTTTACTGTTTCCCAAGAAATTGAGAAACACCACATGCAGGATCCTGGCCAATACCCTAGGCTCTGACTAGTGTACAATCAGTACAATTACTAGTGTTCTCACTAAACCAAGCAGTAACCTAAATACTCCAAAGGTGTGACCTCACAAGTGCCTTACGATTTAACGTGCACAAATCAGATTGATGGCCTGTCTCCATGCCCTCTAGGGAGTCAGTCTGAGTGGTGCCCTTCTCACTCCTTTTTTCTTTTCTTCTGGGTCGATTATTGGAATCAACTTGACTTTTCATGGTTTTTAAAAGGTGTTTATTATTTACGAAGTGCTGAGAATCGACACAAACTTGGCTGTCACCTAAAATTGGTGACACTAACATTTTATGCATCTTTTTAAATGGTCCAGAATGTTTTAATCATTCTCTAAAGGTGAAGAAGGCCTTGACTGACATCTTTGCACACAGGAAGGGAATTCAATATAAATTTCCACAGTACTTCATTTTCAGTCTAATAGGGTATCCAATTTGGTTAGGGTTTTTTTGCCTACACACTAATGAAAAAGCGAACATTAATGAGATGGGTAGGATTGTCTTGATTACGAACCCCTGTACTCAACTACTCTGTCTTTTCCATTCCATATAGCACCATCTATCTTTTCCACCACAAAACTTGTGTTTTTACCATCAGTGGTTTGTTTGACTGTTTATCCAACAGGCTGCCAGCTAAATCCGGTTGAGTCATAATATGAGGTGGAAGTAAAATTCTAGACACGGATTATTATTGAGATGGAAAAGCATATGTTGATTAAGTGGAATTTTCAAAGGGAATATAAAAAATAAAATCCTGTACAACAAACAGTATTCATCAAATTTCAGAGCTGCTCTAATGGGATTCCGATAAGTTTTAATTAAATGAAACTTCAAAGCTAATAACAATAATTTATTCGTACTTATAATGTGAACATCTCACAGCTCGTGAAAAAGTTGACTTCGATTTTGTTTTGTGTTTTTGATCAGGTTATACAGTGACATCACTGATATCAGCCAAAAATGGCCGTCTACTTGTCTCTGGAGCACCACGCTTTAATCATACTGGCAAAGTGATCATTTTCACTTTGACATCCCCCGGAAATCTCACTATTCTTCATTCCCTCAAGGGCCAGCAGGTAATACTTGTTGTTTTGTTTTACACACAACAATTCAGTATGAATGCAACGTAAATATAGTATTATTCCTAGTATACTATAGAAATTGATTCACAAATTAAACTAAGGTTCCTCTCGAACTCACATTGATATTGTATGTCTGCATTTGCCTTCTTCGAGGCGTAAGCTCAAAATGAATTTAATGAGATTTTCTGAAAGAATTTAAATAACACTTCATCTACAAATACTTTTTTTCATACTACTGAATCTGAATAAATAACAATCTGACTCTTATACACCTTTCTTGAACACAATTAAATTGTTGTTCATACTTGCCATCTAGCATTTTTAACTTCAACAAATGTGTGAATGAAAACATTGACAGTGCAAAACTGTCGACAGATTTTGAATTACTGCATTTATTGGGCACTTTGTGCAAACTTTTTCTTTCTGGGGAACTTGCTTGCTGGAAAAAAATAGTGTTTGTCAATTTCTATAGTATTCACAATCAATACAAAACACCAAAAGCACAAAAACTAACAATAACATGATTGTCAGATAAATATTTGGAAAATAAAAGGGATTAAAGGGCTAAATGTTATTTGTAGAGTTAATTGTTGGAAATGTTGACATTAAACGCAAAAAAAATCACTAAGAAAAGCAGTGCCAATGAATTTTGAAGATCATGTGGCAATGCTTCTTGTTAACCCAATGTTATTTGTAGAGTTGGTTGTTGGAAATGTTGACATTAGACGCTAATACAATCATCAGTTTAAGAAAACCAGTCCCAATGAATTTTAAAGATCATATGGCAATGCCTTTTTGATCATTACGCTCACCACTGGAAACTGGCCTGTGACCACGAGCCTGCAGCTTTCCTGTAGTAGTTTACATTTGACCTTGGCAGCGACAACTCATCACAAACAGCAGATACTTTTCGATGTAGCCTTTTCAATTCCTCATCACTTCTGATTTTTTTCCCCCTCAGTGGCGCAGATGTTTCTAATCAAAAGCAAGATATATTGTGTTCCGTGCAGTGGCTTTTCCAGAAAGTCTCCCTTTGTCGGAACAGTGACAAAGATGTCAGAACAGTTAAATTCTGAAAACACATTCACATTTGTTTGGAATATTGAGGACGTGGAGCCAAAATAGTTAGTCAGACAACAGTATAGCCAGACATAAAATGGGTTGCCAATTAGATTGAACTGAAGAAAATTATATATAGTTTTGATTTTTTTTCTTCTTTTAAATATGTTCTATTTACAGATTGGCTCCTACTACGGCAGTGAGATTGCACCTCTGGATATTGATGGAGATGGGATTACCGATAACCTTTTGGTAGCAGCACCAATGTTCTTTAGTGGAGGCATGGAGAAAGGGAAAGTATACATCTACAGAGTGACAGAGCTGGTAAGTTTAAAATCTTCATTCCTAAAGAAATAAAGAGAGGAACCTCTGAATGCTGTACTGGCATTAATCTAGTTAAAGCCAAGTAAAGCGTTTTAAGTAAATTACATCAACACCTGTTCAAACTCCAGATGTCCCCCTTAATTTCAACACACACCTCAGCAAAGGTGCCCAGTAACCACACAAAGAAGCAGATTGTTGCATTCCAGCTTGCAGTTAAGTGTAGGCAGACATTTGCCCCATGATTTTGACCAGATCAAACACCAGGATCAAAAGGGAAAAACTTTGACACGCCAGTATAGAATTAAGTCAGTAGGAAAGTATTTTGTCCCTTCTAAACCTGGTCCCAACTAATCATTGCAGGCGAGAAATTTCTGTAGTTGAAGGAAATTTTCCGGTATTCTAGGTCTGTCTTGCTCGTTGGAAAAATAAAAGGAAAGGGGCACTTTATGTATAGGCCAACCACACGTGACCGAACAGACTACATAGAAACAGTTATCCATATGGCACTCTGTTGCCAATCCAAGTCCTTTTTGTTGTCGTGTGGTAAGCAATCATCTATTCGGTTTAATTTACATGATAGAAGTAGTACCTGTATTTGTATAAGTAATGAATGGAGGGTCTGTGATTTTGACGGCAGTGTCAATGTAATGTTGAAATCATCCATTAGGAAACAATGTGAACGTTTTAAGTATAACTGTGTTGAATTTGATAAATGGTTAAGAATACCTTAGTTTTAACATTTGTATTTGTTGCGTTTTTAACTTGGTTTGACTCAACCAACTCAGAATATAGCTTCTTTCACTCTGCTGTCGGCATACTCATCAGGTAGCTGGGAAAGAGGAAAAGTCTCTCCTAAATCAAATCCATTCGCATTTATACAACTGCAAAAATGGTCATCTCATGTTTCGTCTGGTCCAAATTTTATTATGAAGTTAAATGCACTGCCAAGTAGCGCAATGATATGCATGACTACTGCTAGAGTTGAATTTTTCTCCATTTTAGTTAGAATGCTTTCTTTGAAAATTTTTCCAGGCAGTTAATTACTTCCATAAACTTGGGTATATTCCACATGACCTTTTATCTGTGAGGCATACTGGACTGTTTTTATCACATAGGATTTAACAGTCCCTTTGTTAAGTCAGCAAATTCTATCTAGATTTTGCAACTGCTTAAATCATCTGCTTTCTACATTCCAACTCGATATGATCATTAGAAAGCCGAGAAGAAGTCATTGTATTCTGCCAATGCTAAAAGTTGTTGACTTATTTTGTTATGGAAAAGTTGAGTAAGGAGTGAAGTAGAACCTAGACAGATATGGTATTACTCCAAGTATTTCCTCATCCCTGTTATGATCAGTAGTAGCTTTAATTCATATCACTAATGACATGTAAACCACAGACGCTGACATAAGTGCTTTTCAAAGTGTAATGTGACTTTTTCCATGAGTCTTATTTCTTGTTGTTCTGTTTTGATGTTTAATGAGATTTCTACACAATCCACTGATGGAAAACGAAAAAAAAACAGTTCTATGGCTATGAAGGTATTCCATCGCATTTTTATTTTTTTTAATTATTTTTATGATTATTTTTTACATCTTTCAAGTATAATTTCAAGGCGGCCCCGTGGAACAAGTGGTTAGGGCATTGGCCTCACAGCTCTGGGGTCCTGAATTCAAGCCCAGGTCGGTCCACCTGTGTGGAATTTGCATGTTCTCCCTGGGCCTGAGTGGGTTTTTCTCCGGGTACTCCAGTTCCCTCCCACATTCCAAAAACATGCATAGTAGGCTGATTGAACATTATAAATTGCCCCTAGGTATGAGTGTGTGCATGAATGGTTGACCGTCTCCTTGTACCCTGCGATTGACTGGACAGGGATTCAGGGTGTGCCCGGCCTGTGGCCCATGGTCAACTGGGATAGGCTCTAGCACCCTTCACGACCCTAATAAGGATGAAGCGGTTCAGAAAATTAGATGATATGAGGCATATAATTCCTCGTTTAATACTCATTGCTTGTTGGCAGATGTTAGGAGATGTCAAATCCAAGAGCAGAAGACAAAAGCAATTGTTCATACATAAAACTCAGCAGGATACCTTTTAATTTGATTAATTTACAAAGTAGCTACTTTCCCTGAACAAGTACTGTAAATTGAGTTCATAATATGGTAACATTTGAGGTATTAATGCAAATGCTAAAACGACTAATTAAGGTTATATGAATCCAATTATCAATGCACGTCTGAATACTAAAAACTAGTTTGCGACCTTAGTCTTAAAATGAAGATAATTTAAAAGTGCAATATAAAGTCTAATCTGTCTCACTGAACTCTAATATCAACCTGTTTTGCTCAAGCAATTCTGGTATGATAACATGCACTGCGTGTTCAATATCATTTTAGCACTCTGGTACAGAAAATGAACAAATGAATAATTGAACCTGTCTATGCTTTTGCAAATGGCATTTTTGTATTCACTTGAAATTGTTGTTTAAAAAAAACTAACATATAAATGTCATTTTAAAAATCTTTCAGAATCGCTTCATTTTTGAGGGTGCATTAGAGATCCTTAACGGTGGCCAGAATGCCCGCTTTGGTTCCTCACTTGCACCTGTCCCGGATTTAAATGGTGATGGCTTCAATGACCTGGTTGTAGGAGCTCCATTGGAAGATGATCACAAAGGGGCTATCTACGTTTTCTTCAGTCAGCAGAACAGAATACTGCGCAAATACAAACAGGTAGGTTGTCATGTTACCTGTTAACATTTGACAGAATGACTGGCACCTGGTAAAATTATTTTATCTCCAAAACGTCATTTTTTCAGGACACACAATGAAAGAAAATTTCCATTCCCTCTTCTCAGAACACAAGCATTTTTCTACAGTTTGCCTCAGTCATATAAATTGTAAAACGCACACCCATTTGGGGACTAAGTAAATAACACATTTTAGATACTATTTGAAAATTTGCAGTCAGACAGAATGATAGTTTGATAAATGAGCAAATGAACAAAAAAGAAAAAAATAACACCAAGAAATATAAATAAACAAACAACCAAAATTGTCTGGTGAATACATTACATTAGAGTTGAATTAGGATGGCCTTGATGGATAAAGTGTCGGCCTCATAGTTCAGAGGTCAAGGGTTGCATGTTCTCATGGCTCGTGTAGGTTTTCTCTGGGTACTCTGGTTTCCACCCACATCCCAAAGACATGGTTGGTTGAACACTCTGAATTGCCCTTGAGTGTAAGTGTGGTAAATATTTGTCAGTCTCCTGGCGCTGTGGGTTTGGCTAGCCACCGATTCAAGGTGTCCCCCACTAGGTGCCATTAGTAATCAGTAATTAGTAAAAAAAAAAGTATCTACTGCAGCTCAACAGCACCATCCCTGTTTGCCTATGTAAATTGATTTTAAGAGAATTTTTGTGAAATCCAAGCACATAATCCAAGCATAATTCACAAAGGAAAAACAGTAAAACATATTCAACTGCAATGAAATGAAGTCCAACCAAAATGCCATTCCAGATGGGATTGTGACAATAGAAGTATTATTTGCAAAATAGTTTGGTATCGTGGTTCTGTCAAAAACACCACAATGTTCATTGAAATGATTTGAAACCGACAGTAGTGGAATTGCCAAATTGACAAACCACAATGCTTCGGAGATGTCTTTTGGATAAATTGGTGGGAGGAACCTTTCGCTTTTTGGAAGCTAATGTCTGCTCTGTCTACAAAGAAAAAGAATGAAAAAAATGGCACCACCTCATTAAAATTGAGGCCCCTTGCTTCCCTGCTGAAGCTTCATTGGTGTAATCAGAAAATGTTGTCGTTAATCTGTACAAAAAACAATTGAATCTTAAAAATAGAAGAAAACAATTTAGCACTATGGATTACCCTCACTGACTAATCTTATGAGAGTATTCATTTTCCGTACCACTTCAAGCCTATCAGCCAGTAGGCAGGCGACACCATGAATTGATTGCCAACCAATCGCAGGCACAAGAAGACAGACACCCATTCACTTTCACACTCATACATAATGGCAATTTACTCTTTAAATACTTTTGTTAGACCTTAATTTTTAAGCAATTTCTTGATTTCATTTGTTAGTTTTCTTTGCATCTATAGTTCATCCTTATTTTTTTGGACCATGTATTAAGCAGAGGAAAGCATTGCACAACATGCCTCTCCTATTGTATGTATAATTGCTTTTCCTTTTCCTTCTTAGAGGATAGCAGCAGCAGACTTGGCAGTTGGCCTGCAGTACTTTGGTCGCAGTATCCACGGGATGATGGATATGAATGAAGATGGGTTAGTGGACTTGGCAGTGGGATCCCTTGGTGCGGCTGTTCTCCTCTGGTTAGTGTCTCATTTAGATATTGTGATTTAAAAAATGTACGATATACCATAGGAGGTATGAGTTCATTTGGTTATGCTTTCACCATCCAACGCTTTAAAAAAATATCTACAAGGCAAAACAATTCACCAACCCTTACATAAATCCTTGATCTCATAAAGCCTTGATGTCATTGACTCCTTGGGCTCCATTTTTGTAGGCTGCCCAGCACCACTTAAGTATAAAAAGATCTTCCTACTTGCTCAATATTCGCTCCACATGTTTGGGAATTCAACAGAAGACTCCACACCAAACCATTCAGAGTTTCCTTAGGGATATCACCATCGGATTGACAATTTAATGGCAAAAGTTGATCTACAGCAGGGGTGCCCAACTCTAGTTCTTGTGGCCCCATTTCCACTCTGTTTTCCAAATATCCCTCCTCTACCACACCTCAAATAAATGATCAACTCATCTGCAAGTTGTCTAGAAGCTTGATAACGACCCTGATTATTTGATTGGGATGTGTTGGTGGAGGCAGACATGGAAAACAGACAGCCTTACAGCACTGCACTAGTGTCAAACTACTTTCATAAAGGAAGGTAAAGACAGTACTGGATTTTGTTCCAACGAATGAAGTGGGCACATTTTCACCAATCTGATCCCCTTCAAGTGTAATCTGTTGACTGCAGTCAAGCGTTGTTTGTCTCTCTCCCATCTTCCATACTGGCCATCTTTGAAAGGGTTGGGGGGTTGCTGGAGCCTAACCCAGCTGTCTTTGGGCAAAAGACAGGTTACACCCTAGACTGGTTGCCAGTCAGCATACAGAGAGACAAACAACCATCCACACCTCCAATCATACCACCACCAGCGGGAATTGAGCCCACGCCTGCCCCCACTAAAGTCAGGCGAGTGATCCACTACACCACGAGGTGTGCTGGTGTTGTTTGGTTCAGCAGAAAATTGGACTCAACTGTCCGCCTTATGAAATTCTGGACCCGCCTGCCCTTTTGTAAAAGTGACGCCCTTGCTCTACAAAACGCTCCACTAAAAGGTCAAATTTGCCGTGCAGGTATTCCAATATGGCATTTCTGAATTTGGTCTGGGCACAAGCAGACAATCTAGATTCCAAACTCTATAAGTCATTTTAGGTATCAAAGAACTCAGCATATTTTTCTCATTTTAATAGTTTTTAAATGTTATAATGTTTCGTTCCATGTACAATGTGCCACAATTAAAGGGGAGGTTGGGACCCTGCAGTCATTGATTGCCTTTCTCATATCCACAGGAGCACAAAATGGCTCCTTCTAAATGCACCTGCCTCATCATGCCTAAGAAATTACCAGCACTTGTTCGAAATTACCACATGCAGTCTAACTACACTCACGAAAATAGTCATTATAGAACAGTTCTTATTACTGATTGCCCTCCCAGAAAGCCTTTCTTTTTTGTTGCCGTAAATTGTACAAGAAGCATTCATTCGTTCATTTTCCAAATTGCTTTGTCCTCACAAAGGTCAGCCGGGGGTTCAGCCGATGCCAACCGACTTAGGGCGGGGGACACCCTGAACTGGTTGCCAGCCAATCACAGGGCACAAGCAGACCGCCATTTACAGCCACACTCATACCTAGGGGCAATTTAGAGTTTTCAACCAGCCTGCCCTGCATGTTTTGGGATGTGGGAGGAAACCGAAATACCTGAAGAAAGCCCACATGTCCGAGAGAAAATGCAAACTCCACTCAGTGAGGAACCACTTGGGATCGAACCCAAGACCCGACAACTGTGAGGCCATCCGGCAAACCACAATTATTAATCTAAAGTATATTTTTTCACTTGTCCCTCCCAGTCAAGATGGCTTGGGCATCTAGAGTCGTAAATGAGTTAAATGAGTAATTTGTGGAATAAATGGTTTATCTTTTGGTAAAAAGATATTTAAAATAATAATATAGAAGTTATTCTGGAAACATTATGTTTTCATTTCTTTTATTTACATGTTCTCTGTGTTCACAGGTCAAAGAGTGTTGTCCGGATTTATACTAATGTCAGGTTTGAGCACAGAAAAATCAACATTTTTGTGAAAGACTGTCAGAGGGGTGGCAAAGACGTGACCTGCATGTCTGCGATTGTTTGCTTCAACATCACAGCGAGAACAGCCATTTCTGCCACAGATGAAATTGGTAAGCCAGTGTAATAATCAACACCTGTCAAAGCAGTAGTAAAGTTTTTTTTTTCAATTTCATTTATGACTGCGTACAACACTGATAGACCTTTTGAGGCCAATCATAAAATAACACACTGCTTCTGGACCCAAACAAAAACTCAAAATGCTGAGGTCTGAGAGTAACACTGCAATAGTACAATGGTCAGCTGTTTTTTTGCGCTACTTGATGAAACATGACAGGAAGAAACATGGTTGGTTTGAAGCGGAAAAAGCCATAAAACACAATATACCCTTTATGTCCTGTGAGGTGAATCTGCCTTTTCAGGGTGTGCTTTCCTGTTCACGAGCTCTAAAAGTGGCATAAAAAAAAGTGTCTTCACTTCTAATTTGCCTGCTGTTTCTCAAGTCTACTGACACTGCATTTAAAACTGATGAAGCTCATGGTTTTATCCAATGTTTTTAGAGTATGGAAATTGGTACCATAGTATTTGGAAGCTGATCTGTTTCGCTCAACTGTTAACTGATGTTTCAATCTTTCAACCCTTTGATGGGTGACCACCTCCACACGTCCTGAGATTCTCTCCATAAAGTTTATTTAAAGAGATATTGTCTCAAATTCCTGTTTCTCTATGGAACAGAGTCCAAGGACGTTGAAGTTATGCTGGTGTTCTTAGTTAACTTTTTTTATCCATACATCTTCATCAAACAAATCAGACATAGCAAAAACAAAGGAAAAGCAGAAGAGATGGAGTTATCTTGTCTTCTGGGCGCATACAGTGAAACATATTCCTTTAATTTTCTGCTCATTGATATGTCTCGCCGGTAATGCTTGACAGATGTGACTTTAGTTATATTGTAAACAATGGTGCTGAAATTTTCGGGCAAGTTTGTATCAAAGGTATTTCAAAGTAATGTTGTATACAAAGTTACTGATGTTCTGAAAAGCATTGCCAACGGCAAATGCTTTAAGAGTCAATGTTTGTGTACTGCTTTTCATTTTTTGGGTCATGCCTCGTTTCAGCTTTACCGGCAGTCACTTTTTCCATTCACAAAGTAATGTTAAAGCGATACGTGGAAATTGTCTAAAACAATGTGGCTTGGAAAGGAATTCATTCCAAAGTTAAGGATTTAGATTCTGAAATAAATTGTTCTCATAGTCATCTCGTGTTAAGCTAAAATTGCAGTGAACCACCGCAGTGATGTCAATAGGCTTTGCGGCAATCCGACCATTTTTAAGCTTTTAGATCTACTAATGGGAGCTCAGCTACAGCAGAGCCATTTATTACCACACTTGCGAAAGTAGGGATTACATAGCGTTGATCTTGTAAAGTTACACTTAGGTGTCGCAAGTAAAAGTTTGGGCATATCACCAGCATAAACAGGTTTCATACGATTGTGCGAATGTGTTTGTGCTTGAGGAAGATGCCAATTTTCCTGAATTTGTGAGCAATACCGTGACTTTAACAAATAGTTTTTTTTCTTAATAATAAACGGCTTCTCTCTAGTCACTGATTATTTGTATTGTACTATTGCATTACAAGCAAAATTTTGACATTCAATTAACAAATGTTTGACATTTTTGGAAATGTTACATATGTAATGTAACGTTTTTTGTACATATCATTTTCCTCTAAATAGTTTTCCATGGCCATATTACTAATTCATTTGAATTTCTCTTATTACCCATTAGGGATTAAATATAACGTCTCTATTCTGGAGCGACGTTTCAATCCTAGAGCTTTACTGGACAACCCGAACAAATCACAGCCTCAAAACCTTACCCTTCGTCCTGGTGAGGAAAGCTGTGAACCATTCTACTTCCATGTGATGGTAAGGCCAAATTATCACAAGAAGAGTTCGAAAGGTAACAAGTTATGTGATACTATTGCAATGGTTCATTTATAAAAGGTTTAAGGTTTTATTGCAAGTGTGACAATTGATAGTATTTCACTTGTTAAACTTATCCAGCTGGAGAAAGAATGTTTTCATAAAACTACGATTTAGCAAGGCACAATAAATACATTAGATTGCTGAATAACTAAAGCTTAAAGGGAACGACAACACCTAGTGTAAATAACCTTTAAAAGAAAATTCAAACATACAAACAGACAAAAAATAGATATGATACAGCAGATCACAATGCATGATGATTTCCCCCCCTCTATTAGTACATTATCTGTCCAATGGTTATAATCACGAATAGACTCCAAAATCGCATGTGGAGGACAACAAAGAAATGTAGTATAGATATTTTTACAAGTCTGCAAGAACCCACATGTTGCATTAAAAAATGAAGATAAAAGAAAATCCTATACACCCAGTGGGTATTCCAGATAAAGGACATGATGCAGAACATACTGACCAGCAAGGGAGCATAAAATAACTCTGTAAGCTGTTTCTTAATTGGGTTTATTCAAACTGACAAGGAGGATACCTTTTTGAAAGTCCAATTTATCAGTGGGTTGCAGTAAAGTGCTGCTTATATTAATTCACTGATTAAACAGTCGTCACAGGATTATTGGAGGCTGAAGCAGAGCTTGGCGGAATCAGTTTGGTTTAAATAAAATACAAAAATGTACCTTAAATAATGTACAATCTGAATGAAAAGTGTTTTCTTTTCCCATCATGAAAATTAGTTCCACAGTATTGAACTTCAGGTTTCAAATTTTCCAAAACATCGCAAGGACTGCTTGGTCAGAGTGACTTGTTGCCAGACCAAAATGTTTCACATCAAATGACTAACTATTGCTCCAGCAATGTCTATAGAAAACCTTGTTTTTCCATTTACTAATGCTGTGTCATGTGTAGGAGACGACCGACTATGCGAGGCCCATCGTGTTTGCAGTACAAGTTGGGCTGCAAGATTCAGAAAGCGGACCAGTTTTAGATGAAAGCTGGCCAACTTTGTCAAGAACTGAGGTTAGAGCAAAGCAATAGACATGACATAAATGTCATTCATTCATTTTATGAACTGCTTACTACAAGGGTTATGGAGGGGTTGGATGCTGGAGCCTATCCCAGCTACTTACGTGCACAAGGTGGGGGGCACCCTAATTCGGTGGGCAACCAATCACAAGGCACAAGGAGACAAAAACATTCACACTCACACTCATACCTAGGGGCAATTTAGAGTTTTCAACCAGCCTACCCTGCATCTTTTGGGATGTGGGAGGAAACCGAAATACCTGAAGAAAGCCCACACGTCCGGGAGAACATGCAAACTCCACACTCTTTAAGTGTTAAGTCAATTTAAAATGTTCAACCAGCCTACGGTGTGTTTTTTCGGATGTGGGAGGAAACCGGAGTACCCGGTGAAAACCCATGTAAGCTCAGATAGAACATGCAAACTCCACACAGTTCTAACTACTCAGTTGTCGGGCCGCCCATGACATATACATGATTTTAACATTTTTTATACATATTTTTTAAAAGAAAAACAATGTCATTTCTGCTTAGCTGCCTTTCTGGAACGGCTGTGATGAGGATGACCGGTGTATGCCAGACCTGGCATTGCATAGTGTAACTGACCTGATGACTCAAAAGTACGTAATGAAGGAATCATCTTTATGCATTTATGTAATATATGTGTATGTATATATATGTATGTATATATATATAAATGTATATATACACATATATATATATATATATATATATATATATATATATATATATATATATATATATATATATATATATATATATATATATATATATATATATATATATATATATATATATATATATATATATATATATATATATATATATATATATATATACATACATACATGTATACACGTATACACATATATAGATATACATACATAAAGAAAATGGCAATCAATTATATAATTGCTCCCTCCACATAGATACTTACCTGCAGTACACCATTGGACGCTAGGAACATATGATTAAGTGACAGTATAATTTCCATTTTTTTCCAACCTCCCTGTCTCCTAGGAAGTTCTGTTCACAGCCTGTTCAGTCTCGGGGTGCATTCTGTCGTCATCTAAGTGAAAGCAGTTCGGAGGGATCACTTCGGGTGCTTGAAGCAAACAGGAGAAGGCTGGTCATAGACGTCCGACTAGAGAACAAAGGAGAAAATGCTTACAACGCCCGACTCAATATCAGCTACTCCCCAAATCTGCGTTTTTCCAGCCTCATATTGAAGGTCTGTGCTGATCATGCAAGTCTACTAACTAAAGAAGCACGCACATTGCAAAAGGTTTGACTGTGTTGGTATTAATCCCAGGATAATGCTGATATCAAAATTGATTGTTACCCTGAAGACAAGCTGAAATGTGAAAAAATCTGCAACGTCAGTGCTCCATTTATGAAGTCCAAAGCACAGGTATTTAATTCTCAATATATATCAATTCAACAATACACACTTTTTAAAATATAATAAATAAAAGTTGTGAGTTGATGTGCATGTGAAAATGTATTTACTCAGCTGCCAAACATTTGCCTTCTCCTTCGCCCTCACGTATGCACTCACCCATCCCACCCTAATGGCAAATGTCTTTGCATGTCTTATTAGTTTTAATGGCTTTATAAATCATTCTCTTATCTTTTATCTCATACACAATTGCTATTATGTTATCCTCTTTAACAGGTTTTGGGGTTACTATTGGTATTTTAAAACATGTTGGAACAAATTAAAGCTTTACCATGTAAAAATGTGTCTACTTACCAAACAAGTTAGGAAATCACTTCTGTAATACATTCATTTCGTAAATAGTTTACCACTGGAATGTGTTTTCTTTTTAAAGATCTGTGTGAAGATAAACTGCTGTAATATAAACTCACAACACAATTGTTTTATGAAGGCCAATATTTCTTGAACTGACTAAATAGCAAACAAAAGTGAATTATTTTCATTCATAAGAATAAGAATACTGTTTAGTCAGACGCCAAACTTAAAATTAAAAAACATTGTGTGACAATTCAGCGCTATATTTAAAAATAAATTTATTCATATGCTGCATGACCTTAGAAACAATCCATTGAGAATACTTAAACTGTAGATTTTTTTCAGTCAATAATGGTAATTTGTACTGCATAGAAATACAGAACATCTAACCACATTTTAACTCTGTAGCAAGTTTCTATATTTAATTTTTTTTAGGATAAAAGAAAAGAGGAAAAAAGTGACTTTTGTCCTGGTCAACACGGAATTCATTACATTTATTCCTGTTTATCATTGTGTGCCAAAGACATACGATCAGTGATACACAAAATTCCTTGCTTTATGTAACTTGGAGAATTTCTGGGATACAAGCCATACATAGCATATGTCTGACATATTGCCATAATTTTGCAAACATTTGTAGGCGTGTGGGTCTGACTGAATTCCCGAATTAAAATGTACTGTCCGTGAAAATGATATTTCCTTTACCAACCTTTTATAATATAACATTTTTGTACATCCTTTAACTCAATGGACTGAATTTTCAAACCTTTCTCTCCTCTTTAGCCTGCAGGTGAGAGTGAATGGAATCTACTCTGTCATCTGTTTCTTATTCACACCATAATTTCTTGCTTTTTCCATCTCAGTCTGAAGATTCTAATGCCTGTGATATATTTATGTGACACTGTTTTCTCCAATGCACTTTTCAGCACAGTGTCGGGTTTCGCTTTCAAGTAGGCGATGTTTGAATGAGTTTAGATAAGGATGACACTGAGGGTATTCCAAATGGAGCAATTAAAGCGAAAGCAGATTAAGTGCAAGTCATTTTACCTCACCGACGACTGCGCATGATTACCAAAGTGTTGACGAAGGCTCTAGGAATGAAATACAGACAGTGATTGAAATAGTTTTCCCAATGTTCTTACCACACTATTATCACAAACAGCAGTCATCCCCTAGGTAACAAAATATATCACATTTCTCTGTAAGTGGACTCATGTCAGTGGTCAAATCAGCCAGTAATTCATGCCTACTTATTGACTCTAAACAGCATTCAGAGTGGTAATGCTGTTCTGCTTTAGTCAGGAGAACCCGAGTGCAACACATGTTCAAATAGGGCTTATTGTAAAACCTTTGCGTTTATTGCCGCTGCTAACCCTGGATATTTGTTGGCCACTCAAATCGCCAGTATAACATTTGATTGTACACTCGTAGTACCATTACTTATGAATTTCATCCCAAATGCACAGCCAGGCAAGCCGCTGCTTCTCTTGACCACTGTGAGGAAAAACTGCCTAGCAACCCATATAGAATTAGATTGACATCGCCTGGGAAATTAGGGTTTCAGGGTCGCGGGGGGGGTGCCAGAGGCCATCCTAGCAGACCTCGTGCGCGAGAAAAGGGGCAGCCTGAATTGGTAGCCAGTTGATCGCAGGGCACGAAGAGAAAGACAAGCATTCATACTCACACTCATACCTAGGGGCAATTTAGAGTTTTCAACCAGCCTACCCTGCATGTTTTGGGATGTGGGAGGAAAACCGGAATACCTGAAGAAAGCCCACACATCCGGGAGAACATGCAAGACCCACACAGGTGGAGTGACCTGGATTTAAACCCAGGACTGTGCGGCCAATGTGCTAATCACTAAATCGTTGGGCTGCCCACACCACAAATCATCATTTCATAATGAATATAGATTGGATTAACCCTCTAATCTTTGGGATACATGCGTTTAGTGTTATAACACTGCCAAACACTGTTCTTGTTCTCAAGAGCACATTTTGAAGGTTATAGTTTTTTAATGGTTTCGACTCTCCAAAGTACTGATTTTGGCCTTGGATTGGCAGGGGTTTTATTTATAAAAAAGAAAAAAAAGCACTCATCTTTAACTTCATTTCATTTACCTGACAAACTTGATGATATGGAAAAACACAAAGGCTTTGAACATATTTAAATGATATGACATGAAATTATAGTAACCTCATCCCTCAAGAGACCAAGCAATTTCCACACCTATTGTGAGCATATAGGCTCATTTATGACCCAATTGAATCTATCTAGGAATATTGCTATATAAATGATTGCTGGAGGGTTCGTATTATTTATTTAACTTTCCATTATGCATTCATTTTTCATAGCGTCTCCAGAAGTGTCACAGACTCTCTGATATATTTATTCCAAAAAAAAAAACAACTCAAAGAGCATATACAGCAGAATATTACATATACACAACCCATTTGTTTCCATTTGGTTTTGTGTTTCTATTGCTTCAAAACAAAACAAAAAAACAACAACATAATATGAACAAAGTGTCAAATATTTTTAACATGGTATTATGATTATAAAAACCAGAAGAACCAGTGGCTAAGAAATAGCTATTGTTTATATTAACCAATATTTTACCCAACACTCAACTCTGTGTAATCATGTAGACTTGTTGTTTGTTAATGTGTAGAATCATTAATAATATTTAAACATGGAGATGTAAATAATAGAGTTGATTTTCATCGTCTTATCACACGGTCTTGGTCTTGGGCAAGTCTTGGTTTGGAATATTTTGATCTTGAACACATTACATCTGTTTATATGTAGGAAAAGTTGTATTGTCACAAAGGCCACAAGACACAAAAGCCCCCACAAAAGTCAGTACCCATTTATTCAAGTCTGATGAAAGGAGCCATGAAAAGGCAAAGATAAGCGGCCTATATCCAGGATATCGAGGGTCATTTTCCACAACATGGATGGCTTTGGAAGGAAAAATAGTTCTATTGTTTATGTAATATGTCTGTGGTCTGTCAGAGACGAGTCATGCAATGTGGAGGAGGGAAGCTACAGTAAATATTGTTTTACATTCCTTGTTGCTCAAATGGAAGTGTTCCTCGTTTTTCGTTACGGTACAAAGGACCGAGAGCGCAGCTTTGCGCTCTTGATATAAAGGCACGCAGCTCGTCTCTTCTCTGTTCAGTTTTTTAAAGCTTTTTTGTGGTTTACGTTTCATTGGGGTATAAAGAACCTTGAGCACGCAGCATTGCACTCCCGATAAAAAACGATCTACCCCTCCTTTTCTTTCTCTACATTTGTAAAGTGAACTTTACAAAGATTTCATTTTGTTCTTCCATTTCCTTTTCTTGCAGCAATGGTAATGTCTGGCCCATATTTTCTTCTATGCCTACCAGCACTTTACTGTCAATAAAGCCTGCACCCTTTTCATAACGCTGAATGCCAATTTCTATTCAATTCAATTTGGTTTGTCAAATGAATACTACAGGTTTTGTATTGTTTATTAATTACTTTATGATGGTTTTACAAAAATCAAGAAAATAGCAACATATTCATTCTGTTTATTGGTGGTAGGTACTATTACAGAAATGTGTCTTTAGCATGCATACTGTGAAAAGCATAACATTGCTCATTCATATTGACGGACAACCATGAACACTTACTTTTACGGTCAATTTCAATTGCTCACTTACCTAATGTTTTTCCACTGGCGGAGAAAATAAGTTGGACTACTTAAGCGACAGGGAAAGTGTTTAAACACAACTATTCAAAGCTCTTCTTGCAGTACTAACCACTCTACAGCCTTATACTATATATTTTCGTTGTATTAGCACCTGATTTCAATGGCCAAATTATTAAAAAAGATTAAAAAGCAAGAAGAGTAGTGACATAGTATCTAAGATTGTCTCGATAATAGGTAAAGCAATAAGTAAAATACTGAACAAAAAGAGTGTTTTATTTGCCTGCAACATAACAACATCCAGTAAATATATATTTCTGATTTCCTTTGTCTTTGTTTGGTTTCTGACGAACATGTAAATTTACTTTTATAAACTCACAACGATGATTAACCTTGCCTTCATTTTGTGTATTTGTAGGTATGGTTCCGTTTGGAGTTTGAGTTCAGTCGCAGTATATTCCTAGATCATCTTAGAGTCATATTGGAGGCAAACAGGTGTGGGCATTCTCTTCAGAAACTGTACTGTCTGTAAATAAGTTGTCTGTGAATAGATTGGTCTTGAATTTCAATCAATTTTTTTTCTTGTTTCTTGTAACAGTAATGGTGAGGAAATAAGTACTGCTGACAACTTTAATGACATATATTACTCACTGCAGTATGAAGCAGATCTTCTTTTCACAAGGTACAATTAATTGTACTTGATGTATTCCTGACATAATGAGTGCCCTTGATCTCAGCTAATTGCTTCTCATTTTTTGGGCATTTTCTTTTATTGCATTCATCATTCACTTCAAAAGGGATTCTGATCCAACCCGATATGAGATCAAATCAGAGTTATCTCTGGAAGAGCCTGGAGTCATCGGTCCTCCTTTTAACTTCACATTTCAGGTAAGCTTAGATGAAATTGTCAGTTAATTACTGTTCCTGGTGTCTGGCAACCTGGTAAGCAATTGCCAAACCAACTCGCTGTCACTTCTCAGATCCAGAACCTCGGTTACTTTCCTGTGAAAGATCTACAGCTGAATATTGAGGTCCCAGAAATGACGAAAAATGGAAACCAGCTTCTGCAAATATCTCATTTGCACATTGACCAGGTGAGTGCAGAGAACACGTGGTCATTTTTAAAGAAAATAATGTCTGAAAAAGTAATAATAGTAATAATAATACAAACTAAAAGCAGATGATAACAAACCCCTAGGGGTGCATGGGCTCTCTCTCTCTCTCTCTCTCTCTCTCTCTCTCTCTCTCTCTCTCTCTCTCTCTCTCTCTCTCTCTCTCTCTCTCTCTCTCACTCTCACTCTCACTCTCTCTCACTCTCTCACTCTCTCACTCTCTCACTCTCTTTCTCTCTTTCTCTCTTTCTCTCTTTCTCTCTCACTCTCTCACTCTCTCTCTCTCTCTCTCTGTCTCTCTCTCTTTGTATGTAAAATAATTAATTAAGGAAATATTCAAACTTTGTGTTATTTACTGCTTTATCACTTTTTCAATTGTACTTTTATGTGTAATGCAATTTTAAATTATATATTTTTAGGTTTTTTTTATGTCAAGTACAATAACAGTTCACTTCTGCCTTATCACATCAAATTATCAAAATGCGCATTTAATTATCTTTTTTTTTAAGTCTAACCTTGTACAATTATGTATTTTACTGTTGGCCATGTGAATAGCTGAGTCATTTTTTAGTTGGCATAGACATTTAGAGAAACAATAAGATACATAACAGCAACAGATCTCTTTTCCATATCTCACAGAGAGATGGGACTCATTGTGTACCACCACAACATGTGGCACAGAGCAGAGCGTCACCTGAAGACCTTAGCCGCTTCTCTCGCTTGGTACATTCCAGACTCACTCACCAAATTTGGAGATGTTACATGAGCCCTTCTTCCCTCATATTGAATTATTGTTGTTACAGAATCGATCCAACACCCTTATTCTGCCAATCCAGTGCACAGTCAACTTGGCCGCCTACAGGGAAATCTCAGTTAGAATTACAGGAGTTCTACGTGTACATACTTTACATGCAGTGAGTATCCCATTCAAGACACTGTTTACTGTATGGTACAATATATTAAATTGTTCTTATAAATTGTCTCTTGGGAAATTTTATTCCAGGAAAAATAAAAACGTTTATTGTGTGTTTTCCCTACTACAGCTTAAGTTTAAAATTCTCGAACTGGTGACCACTGCATCAGTGGAACTCCCTACCACAAGTCCCATGTTTCTTCATGAGGAAAGACCTATCAGACAAGTGAGTGAATACAAAATGCTGTCCGAACAGTTGCCCACGTTTTCTTAATTATTTCAGGAACACCCATACAAAACAAAAAATAAATCAAATGTGGAGGTGACATCTAATGTATTTTCTGGACCCTAAGTTAGACTTTTTTTTATAGTTTGGCCAGGCCTGCGACTAATACTCAATTTCGAATTACCATATTTTCACGACTATAAGGCGCACCCTCAATGAATGACATTTTTCCATAAATAAGGCGCACTGTATTATAAGGCGCACTGTATTATAAGGCGCACTGTATTACAAGGCGTACTGTATTAGTCTCTGTTTATGGTCATGATAGTCTATCTTGTATTCACAATGTTTCAAACCTTTTGTTTTACCCTGTTTAATGAGTTAAGTTATTGTGTAGTGAACTGCATATCTAAAGTGCAGGCGTATGACCTTGTGAACGTGGGTATAAGAGTTCACAGGAGTTGTGTGGTGCTCAGGGACCGAAAGGACCACCAGCACAACGTGTCTAAATCAGGTTTTATATGCTGAAGTATGTGCTGCCATCTATTGGTCAATAGACACACAAAAGCAATGCTGCAATTCTTTTCACCCCACTTTTGTACTAGATAGAGTTAAAAATAATTCCTATGAAATATAGACAGCCAGATGGATCATTTGATCTTATTTAGACAAATAATTCAACATTTTAAATGTAAGAATATTCTTCTGCTCATCTTAAATTTGCATATTCTGTTTTTGATGGAAAAATTGTGTTTCAGTTCTATAGGATTTTCCTGAACTCACCAATTTACAAACTGACAAAGCATATTTTATTGTGTTCAATTGATAGATATTACTGGAAGTGAGAAAAGAGGGGGATTACAGAATCCCAACCTGGATAATCCTCGGAAGCACGTTGGGAGGTCTACTACTGCTAGCTCTGCTCTGCTTGGCTCTCTGGAAGGTAAGTACTGTGAAATTCGGAGTGAAGAAAATAATAAGCAACAATCCAGACACAAAGTATACACATTTTCCATAGTATTAGAACTGCTAATATTTTTTTTGTAACATTTTTTAATTGCACCTGAATGGATCATTTTTTGCAAATTAAACAAATACTGTGTAAGGGCATATTATTTTAAGTGGGTGTTTTTTAGATTTTTAAAATTATTTTTACGACTGCGGATTGAGAAAATTAAACAATAGGGGAATTAATGGTTACATTTTAAGGTTCTTCACTTCTAAGCACAGCACAGACAAAAAAAAAATATAAATCAGATCATCGTAATACTGAGATTAGTTTATTTTAGCTACCCCTAACGCTTTACTTCTGGTCAGAATTAAACCACGCATCAACTGATGTATGATGGGAGTGATTCTTTTATTTCCTCCAAACATCGTGAAAAACAGAAACTAAATAAATACTTAACATTGTTATATTTGCAACAAAGGAATATATTTTTCCTTTATCGCCCATAAGTGTTGATGTGGCCTTCGTGTGGCTTAAATATTTTACTTCTTAAAGAAACCTTGTCCTGAAATAGACCACGGACAATAACTCCAATTTCTCTTACTATGTGCGTGCTAAGGCCTTAACAAATTATTGCAGGCATCTTTTTTCAAGTGTACTGCAAGCATCAACTGAAAGCCTGTCCTTCCTATCAGCCCTCTGACTTGGTCACATGACCACACTTGCATGCCTTGACGTGTTTTCGAAATTCAAAATTGCACTTCACGGTATACATTATGTGAAATATTTTGAAGAAAAAGCATACATAAAAGTCAAAACATTGTATGAACACAATACACAAAAATATAAATGTAACAAATAAATAGGCAATTTTCAGCAATAGCTACAGATGGGTTCTGAAAAGCTTAAGTCAAGGGAGTCAGACTCTGATTTCACGTGGGCCGGACCATTTTAGGAATAATATTTAGATTTGTTTTTAAAATAAATGGATTAAAAGAACAGGATAAAAAATCCCTGAATATTCCGTTTTTTATAGATATAAAACAATGTTTATTGTAGCTTTTTATATATATTTTTAGATTTTACAAAATGATTTTTTTTAACTAAAAACACAGAAAAAATGGATTAAAAAATGACAATTATTGATTTAAAATGGGGGGGAATCAGGAGATTTAATATACATCTATACTCCATTTTAATTTGATTCTAAAACAGAAAGTCAGCACTCATGATTGACATTCCCGGGCCACACAAAATGATGCGGCGGGCCAGATTTGGCCCCCGGGCCACCACTTTGAGACCTGTGACTTATTTAGTATTACTGTCAAGTCATTCATTCATTTTCTGAACCGCTTATCTTCACAAGGATCACAAGGGGTTTCTGGAGCTTGATCTTAGTTAACTATGAGCTCCAGGCAGGAGACCGGTGGCCAGCCAATCGCAGGGCACAAAAAGACCATTCATGCTCACACTCATGGCTAGGTGCAATTTAGAGGGTTCAACCAGCCTACCCAACATGTTTCGGGGATATGGGAGGAAACCGGAGTACCAGGAGAAAGCCCACGTAAGCCTGGAGAGAACATGCAAATTCCACACAGTCCTCGACCTCAGAACCAGTGAGGCCGACTCGCTAATGAGTCATCCGCCATGTCAAGAAATAACGACTATTGTGACAAAGATAGATACTAGGTCACATGCCTTTGAAAGGATTTTTTCCCCACAACCATTTATGTCAAATTGCCACATTCCACAATCAAACAGAACTAAAGGAACAACCACAAAAACCGAGTGCAGCTCAAAGAACAACAAAACACACTCGACATTGCAAAAAGATCAGCCACAAACAATTTGCTAAGAATGACTAACAAAGGCCGAAGTTCATTTCATCTGGATATCAAGCGGGAAGGAGCTGGAAAAGATCAGAAGAGGGTGCTGAATGGGTGCAGAGGATTTTAGAGCCAGTGCCAACAATTTTTAAGGGTTGTTTTTTTATCGGCATGGTGTTAAAACTAGAATAGACTAACAGAATACTTAATTACCTTGTCCAGCAGCAGAAAATGAGGGGAACAAGGAGGGTGTTGAGAGTATGGAGAACGTGAAACCTTTGTTGTGACCGTTTCTAGATCTCTGTGAAGTGGCGCTGAAAGGTGAAATTATTGCTGTAGTGATGGAGATTGAAGACTATTTATTTCCTTTGTTCATGAAATGATAATTGCTCATTCAACATTGTGTGAAGTGAATGACTAATACATGCTTATTATTGGAGAGGGTCAATCCAATGTCATCAGTATGTGTAGTTTGTATATAGTATTTATATATAATGATTTTAAAAGGTGTAGAAAAAGAGGTTGAGGACACGACACTGAGGGGCTCAAAAAGTGATTTGCAAAATACGTAATTAAAGTGTAGACATACCTGTTCGGGATGATTTTTCGCACAGAATATAATATTTAGCATAGTAAACTGTGTTTAAGTGCATTTGCTATTTGTGTCAAATTAGTACTCCTTTTTTCCCTTTGACATTTGTAAGGGTCATAAATAAATCCATATTCTACGCATGACAAACTCAAGCATAGAGCCTTTTTAAAATTGTTTCTACTCTATTACTACCAATTAAAGTATTTCACTAATCTAATGACGTCATTAGATTTGATCTCACGCCAAAGAGGTTTTTTTTTGGGGGGGGGGGCATCATTTATGCGGCCAAACAATCTTCCTCCACACAAAAGACCAATAATTCATGGGGATAGAGCAAAAGCTTTCAATAGTAGCCAGATATTCAGGTTCAAACTTGGCTTACCAAGGAGAGTATAATCAGTTTAGGGGAGAAGAAGAAGAAGAAAAAAAGGCTCACAGTTCAAATGTACCTGTTTCGAGTGGAACTTGGGAAGTCTATGAAGTGAGCTATTAGAGTAAAGCACCCTGCCAAAGTGAGGATTACAGAGTTCTACAAGACCGGGGAATGGGTAAAGTTGAGGGCAATGCCTGGATAAGGGCCAGATTGAATGGGAACTGGCTCAAAATGATCCACATGAATGAAGGCTTGTTGCCAACCACAGATTGATTAATGTTTCTTCATGCATCTGTCGGGAACTCAAAGTTCTTTTACTTTTTTTTCCGCCAGTCAGTACAATGTCCTCATACAGATATTATAGCAGTGGCAAGAGGCAGATCACTCACTAAACTGGTTGCCAGTCAGTCGTAGACCATTTCCACTGACAATAGCACCACCATTGAGTGTGAATCAAACCTACTTTGCCTATACTGAAGTCACTCACCATAAGGGGACTTAAAGGAGATAACATAAACACATTTTTTTAGTTTTAGTTTAATAACAAAGGATTGTAAGTTCAGATGCATCTTTTTTCTTCTTTTATCAAGATATTTATTTCACTCTTTTATTAAATGTTTGCTACATAACAACATTGTTTTAAAATTAATATAGTAATTTAGGGTGGGAGTGTTTTGGAAAAGAAAACTGTAAAAGCTATGAAAGAAAAAAAGATGACTAAATGATGCCAAAGAATAACATGTATTCTTTTTGACTACTTATGTTAAAAAATGGAGAGAAAAAAACACGATACAATCTTGAAGTAAGTACAATGGGAATCATGTCAACAATTAACAATGGCGATATAAGGTTGTTGTTGTTGTTGTTGGGGAGAAGAAAAAAAGTCCTACTTGCTATTATTATTAATAAATTAATACCAGTAGAATCAATTCATATATACATTTAATAAATTAATTATTTGTAATTAAATGTACATATGAATTTATTCTACTGTTATTCTTAATTCATTAATAATAATGATAGCAAGTAGGACTTGTTTTTAATTATTAATTTTGCTTACAGTTACACGCATCAAAACTCAAAACATATATGTTTCAATTTCCTTACCCAGCTTCATCTTCCGTTCTGGTGTTGTTATGATATTAATATAATTATTAAATCTGCCAATCACTCACATTGACAGACACACAGCATGCACACCTGAATCTTTAAAAAATAAAATAAATCCCTCGCGTAGACACAAAATCCAGGACATTTGATCCAACTCGTGGCCATCAAAGAACCAAATATCAGAGAGATTCACGGATGTTACAGACTTGGGATGTCTGATATTGCAAGCGCAATAACAAAAAGACATTTTCATTTTAAAGTGATCTTTGAAGTAGTGATTAAATAAATTACCGGAGTTGGGGACGCACATCAAGTCATTAACAATTTTTAGTTTTAAGTATTCACAAATTAAGTTTGAAAATATATATTCTTTCTCTTTCTAGTTGGGATTCTTCCAGAGACAGAAACGGAGAGAAGAAGACGAGCGGGAAATGAATGGAAAAGTGGCAGAGGAACGGTAACGCAGGCTAGGTAACCCCGCCTAGCAGATACATTTCCCACAGGGGAATCGACACTCAGGGACCACTCTTCTTTCCTCTCTTTCTGCAACAACCGCGGCAGCGCCACCTAGACGGCTCAGTGTGATCACTGAGGCGAGGCACTTTGAGCGCATAGGATCTGTCCAATGCCACAAGTCAGCACTGCCAAATACAGTTAATTTAACTGCACTTTTCGGACATAGGGGCCCTGTTCGTCCGTATATTCCACTGTCCTACTGTGCCAAAGCTTGGTCTCTTGGTTTCTTTAGTCAGGTTTAAGGAACAATTGAGAAAGTGTTGATTCGTTTTTTGTTTTTTTTTGTTTTTGCGGAAGGGAATTCCTTGCCAATCTCTTTTTTCTTCTTTTATCAAAATATTTATTTAACTCTTTTATTAAACGTTTGCTACATAACAACCTCAAGGAGCTGGAAAGCTGTCACTTGAGTAAAGATGTAATGCTGTAAGGTAAATTTGATATTTAAATGTGGAAATTGACTTTTCTAAATGAAATCTTGCATTTGGCTAAAAAGTCAAGTTGAAAGAAAAAATATTGATATCACTAAGAGATCTGTATTTTATCTAAAATGCCTGTTTTTTTTTCTTCCAATTCAACTTTGAAAACATGCAGGATAGTCTTGTTTTATTTGATGCACTTTTACTTTGTACAAATTTACCTTGAATTTGTACATAGATATGTACTTTTTATACCCTTTCAGATATCATAGAATGTCATTTTTATCCACATGGCCTTACGTGTGAAAAGAAACAAGGATAAGAAAAAATGAAAATGTGACTATTTCACATGGTTGTGCACCTTTTCCCATGCAGTAAAACAAGAGGAAAAAATAACATACTGCATCTTTGTTTTCTCCTGCTGGAGAAAATGTTGTGAGGACGATAACATGGATTAAGACAATGTGCAACCATCCATTTCGGTATTGCCAATCAATGTCACTCTGTCCTGTTAGAAGAAGCTTAAAGAGCTGTAAGATGTACATAGAAAACAAATCCAAATGTATATTTGTCTCCTTCCTTCAGGGTGCATTGCAGGGTTATTAGTGTCAAAACCATTTGCAAGAGGTTTCCATCAGGTGAACAAAATATTACAGCGACCAGGCAAGTGTGTGTTAAGAATTCTCCAAAATGAGGTTGCAGTACTACTCAAGGTCAACTGACTGACCCTAGCCAAACTCGGCCTGGCCGGAGGTTTGGTCGCCGGACGTTTGGTCGCCCAGACTTTTGGTCGCCCAGACTTTTGGTCGCCCGAACTTTTGGTCAAACGTACGGCGACCAAACATCTGAGTACCCAAACTCTGCTTCTTAGCTCTGTTGTACACCTACTACTACACTTTCAACTTGTCCAAAATACGCTGTATGCCTTGAACTGACAGAAATTAATGAGTTGAAAAGCCAAGATGAGGCATGAGGAAAGAAATATTGCATATTTCTACCACTGACAGTTGAGTTTTGAAAGGGCAGATCAGTCAAATAACTTTTTGGCCTGCTTACAGGCAACGTGTATGCGTAAAGAGAGATTCTGGATCAATACTATGTCCTTGGCATCCTTTCAAAAGATAGTCAGATGCAAAGACAAACTGAGCTTTTAAGGCTTTTTTTCTCCTTGTTTATCGCCGGACAGTGCATATTTAAGATGTGGTTGCTTAATGGCTTTACAAGTAGCCTGCAGGCTTTTCACAGTAATCAGGATGGAAAGTAGATGAAGCTCTTTAATATCAACACCTTCTTAAAATAATCCCCTGACTCTTTCTCACAAAATGTGATACTGTTAGGCTTATTTTTTATATTTGGTTAAAAAATGTATTCTTAAAAGAATAACTAGAGCAATTATTTAAAAAGTAGGGCAACATGGAATTGTCATTAGCCAGCTTTACATGCAATGTTTTTTTTTATTCTAATTAAAATATTTCTGATTGAAGACCCAAGGTGAACTGTTTACATGTACACAGAATTTTTTTCCATACAAGTGTTTGTGTTCAATGTATTTTGCATAGAAAGCAAAGTACTAGTTGTTGATAATCTGAAATCATGTTTTTGCTCTTTTATTAAAGCATCAGCTTGCTACTTATTCACTTTAGGGGAAGCACTAAGAAGGCTATTATATCCTGCAGTCAAGAAAAAAATGTGTGCCATCACAATAGCAACTCATTTTGATAAGGATAAAATGTAATAAAAATTGTTGCTGAAAAGCAAAACCTGAATATCACAAAATCGTTATTATTCCGCAGTTGTTATAAGTTATACATATTTATACGTGTCTTATATCTATTATTTAAGACATAATCGAGCCAATTATTTTTCATTTTTTTAAGTTGAATGTCCATTCTAAATATTTGGAATTACAAAAAACATTAAATATACGGTACTGACATCTCAACAGAACAAAAAAAAATTGATTAAGCATAAAATTAATTATCTTTTAATAGTTCACTGGCAACCACCACGGAATTAATATTCTAAATTTTAATGACATTTTGATGCTCCGTTGCTTTCATTAGTGTTTCGGGAAGTAAGGAAACTTTTTTTTTTTTTTAAAGTTTAGGAGATATTTTTCCTCGAGGAACAGTCAGACAGCAATTTTCATCTTTTTTTTTTTCATTTGAAGTTTCAAAACAGGTCCATTCTCAAGCATGTGTCATCATGATAACGGCCAATTTAAATAAAAGGAAAAATACTGTAAGATAATACTCAGAACATAAAATTGGGACCATCCTATTAACATGTTCATTGCCCTAACCATTTTGTGTACAGACGTGTTAAAATTAATAAACAATTCAATCATTAGTACATGGTCAATAAAGGTAGTGTTAGGGTTGCTTAGTTTTATGCTTTTTTTCTCCCCTGATGTCCTGCCTAAGTAATTGCCCATTGTGTTCATCTGTTGTTTCTCCACCGCTGGTGTATTCCCGGCCTATCCCTCGTGTGTTTCCCAGGTGTCCCTAATTGTCTCGTCTACCCATGTCAGTGATTTAAACCCCACTGATTGTTATGTCTTTGGTCTGTTTTCGTTTGTCCTCACCACGTTTCCTTGTTACCGCCATCCACGTTCCTCGTTTTCCCGCATCTCACCATGTCAGATTTGGTTATGTGATTTAGTTTCTAAGTGTTTTTTATTTTCTAAGATCTTGTTTAAGTTATTAAAGTTTTGGTTTGAGAAACCACTTCCCTCGTCCTCGCCTGCTTCCCAGCGATTGGGTCCTAATTCCCCGCTTCCTCGCCTCCACGTCTTGCCAAAGATGTAACAGGTAAGAAGAGCATATCACATGTAAATGATCTGTGTATAGCTTTTGAACATTGTAATACTTAAATATTGCATTTTGAATATTAGTGAAAAATAGAACACAAAATGGTTCCCTTTGTCCATAGTCACCAAAGGAGAAAAAACACCACTCTATATTACCTTTCTATATTTGTGTGAGCATATTTTATTCAATCAACAGCTTGAGAAAATAGTGTGCAGAAAACTGCTCTTGAAAAATAACAAGATCAATACAAGCATATTTGGTTCTGTAGAGAATATTTGTTAACAGAAAAGAGATTTTTTTTTCTGATGCATGCTGACCCAAGATCATAGTTTCTATTTCAAATAAGGTTCAATTGGAAACCAAAAATGATGCCATTGTACTGTGTGGACATCATATCAATGAGCTCTGCCCACTCTTATACTCAATCCAAAAAAAAAAAAGAAAATATACACGCACAACCAGAAACGAGTTGCGAGCATGTCTCAAATTTAAGAGCAAGAGATGAAACATGCCTAAGGTTACCTTGCCTCATTACTAAGTCTACTTTATATTAAAAACAGAACCTCAGAGAAATTCTGCTAATATGAGGGTTGTCATGCTGTTTGTTGTTCTGGGTCATTTGTTTTTGTTTTTTAAATAGGTTTTCAAAAGTATTTGTACATACATGACCAACCATGGTCACAGAAAAGTAAACTGTACTTACATTGCTATACGAAAGAGGCTCTAGTATTTCCTGGGGGTACAATTTTAGCTGTACATTATCATAATATTTTTTTTAGAGATAAATGTACTGCCTGATGCCCGAAGGATTGGTCTCAGTTGCATGTCATGGGTTGTGAAACTAGATAATGACCGAAAACACAGTTACTAAAAATAGCCAGCTCACACACTTAAACACACATTGTAAAATATGAAGTTTGTTCTGATTCAAGTGAAAATAGAAACAACTGCGCTAATTGCTTTTTTAGCAGTGGCGGTCCGTGCATTTCCTAGTGACGCCTTCAGCAAAAACTATTTTATGGCTATAAAACCTTTACTGCTGCTACAGCTGCAACACATAATAATCAATATTACCCTCATGAAATTGAAATATTATTTAGTAATTATAGCCATATTTTATTCACCAAAAATCCTTTTTAACTGTACACAATATCCATCCTCCTTTCTTTCCTCCTTTTCTATCACCATCGAAACTAATGCTGAAAGTCGAGCCTGTCCTGTCGTATTTCTGGCATTTGTTTTTAGCCGATTTAGTGCTGAAAATGTTTGTTCCCGGTTCCGACTGGCTTGCTTTTTTGGGAGTTGTCAGACCTTTGTTAATGATGTCTACCTTTTTTGTTCTGAAAAAGTCTGTCTTAAAAATGGCTTTGACAGTAAATATGCAAACAAATCAATTTCTTCACCTCTTTCAGCCATTGCGGGTTGACAAAACCACTGTTAAATCAACACAACAATATATTGGCTTGTGCAGCTCGCTCCAGATACAGTTTGGTAGCTCTGGCTAGTCCACTCTATCACTAGCCAATCATAGTTGGGGAAAGCGATGACATATCCCTACGCCTGCGAGAAGGCCTTGGTCTCACCAAATCGAATTCTAATTTGTTAAAGCAACAGTCTTGTCAACGCTTGTTTAATGTAGCAGAGCCTGCAGAACTGATTGTGAAGGCCTTGAGGCAGATTTCTGACTCCAGCAACAAATAATGGCTGAAATATGATTGGTTAAATGCTTCAATATGAAAACACACATCTGGAAGCAGTGCAACCATGGGGAAAAGCAATGAAAGGAACCTAATGATAACTTGGAATTATTCATTAGGTATTAAAGGACAAAATATAATTAACATCAGTCTGTGATTCAGATATTTCTTAGGGCAGCAGAGAAGGCCTTGAAGGCCCTGATGGCACACCATTGCTTTCGCGTAAGGATGCTATTTGTGTAAACTAGGGCCCATGTGCCTGACTGCAAAATGTGTCACAAACTTTAGTGGCAAAGAAACTTTTTAAAGCCAATGGAATAATGACTACCTTTTGGTTGGTATGAGTCATTATTGTTCAATCGTTTATACATTGCATTGCGCCCTCGAAAAGCTCAGTAATGACGAAAACCTCTTCTAAAATATTTTTTGACACAAACCCATGCTGATCAAGATGTGTATGCTCTATTTTGGAAGCATTTATGCTGCGCTGTATGAACACCAAAGCATCCCTGCTAACGACTGGGGCCGAGAGAGGCTGATTTTTTTTGGCTTCCGGTCTGATCTGATATGTTTTGCCAATAGTGATCTGGTATTTATTCCATTCCAGAATTTTTCTTCCAGTAAAATAATGCAAAGTATAATGTCACCCACCATTAAACGGCAAATATTTTTTTTGTATTAGAGTGAGCCTTGGTTGTTACGCCTCAAAAGATGCTATATTTACTCAATGTCTGTTACCATCTTCGATTTGAAAAGAAAAATTGTCCAACTAAGCAGACTTTTTGGCATACTGGTTTAATTTTCTGCATTTAAAAAGCTCAATGGTACTGTAAACACACACCATAACTGGATTGGATCTGGTGACAAAAGCTGATAATGTATGATATTCCAAGAATAGCCATATTGGGCAGTGATACGAATAAGACTTGACTACTAACATCTCCAAAAAAAGAACTAGGCTGGTGAGAAATACTTTGTTCTTGTGTTTTTTTGTGCTAGTCGTATATAGTGCCTGTAAAACCAGCCCAAATATAAACCAGCTTAGTGCTCATAAGGGAGCATATGCTTATTTGCATTGATTATGCGTTGACGAAATAGAGATATACGGGACTCGGGTGTTTATCTGGAAGAAGGGGTCAAGAAGACAAAGACAAACAAAATATAGGAAAGGACATTGCCTGCATATTAAAACTAATACTGTCTGAATGTTTGAATAAATTACATAGGGACTATATCAGCCTCACGTAGCCCAAGGTAAACTAATTAGATGACCTTCACTTCTTAAAGATGAAAAATGAAATGCCAATAAATGTAATCAGGGAAAGTAGTTTAGTGAGTTTTTAAATTACTTTTCTTTAAGATGAGAAAAACATTGGAAGCAACTTCAAATTCAGTAGACTTCAACTCAATTTTACCTTTTAAACTATGTCTGAAAGTCCAAATGAAGATTTACCTCGACAATAATGGGGTTCACTGAGCTCAGCAACATTGTGACTAAAGTACTGGCAAGAAAATTACTGATTTGTCTGTTCGACCTTCAGTACCAGTGCTACCTGCTTGCAGTCACTTTTCTAAAAAAAATAATAATAGTAAGGAACAAAATATGAATATATAGGAAGACATAACTTCTATTCCTTTTGAGGCTTAATTGGCTGCTCACATCAACGTGTTGAATGGTTTTCTCTTTGAATTTTGGTGCCTTTCATCCATGTTGAGTATAAGGCATTACTATAAGAAATATTACTTTTTTTTCTGTATGGAGTCGTCGTTAGGCATTTTGAAAAAAGTAAGAATATTGCAGTTTTTGACATTTTTTTTACTTAACCTACATTGCTATTACGATGACTTTTTACTTAAGTACCACTGTTGCCACAATGCAATCCTATCGTTGTCATAATTATTGATTTACTATCAAAAGGGCCTCTTTTCCAACTGGCTGTTTTTCAGCCCAATTAGAAGTGACCTGTCAGAAAGAAACTATGCACATGATTATTTGTAGTGATTTGCTTCATAGTGCTAACTGTGTGGCTACTAGATAAAACACTTTTTCAATAATTGGTTGGGTAAGTGAGCAAGTACAGAAGTTGTTATGATCAGATAGTGGTTACATGCTGAGTGAGCTAAGACTGTGACCAGCCAATGTCGTGGTATAGTGAGACATTGGAAGCCGTGTATAGTCCAGCATGGCGGACTAAACTGTGTGATCAAAAAAAATTATAATAATTAAGGTGTTGTGTAATCATCTACATTGGAAACAATGCTCTATTTTCTCATTAAACAAAGAGAAGATGTTAGGTTTGGGGTTACTTTACCATTTTTTGACTAGTTCAGGGGTCGGGAACCTTTTTGACGAAGAGAGCCATCAACAATTCATATTTTCAAACATTGTTCTTTGTCAGCCATACTCCGAATTTAAAAGTAAAAGTACATGAAAATGTGAGCATTTATTATTCATTTCACCAATTAGAAATTTTTAAAAAGTCTGAATTCTTTTGAGAACATTATTTTACTGTCGCTAATCAATGAGAGAATGTATGCAGAAGAGTCTAATGAAGAAAAATTATGATTTTAAAAAAGGCGCTAGGGATAGTTCCGGCGCCCCCATTGATGCATGGTGCCCACATTTTACCACACAGGTTCGCGGAGAGCCATATACACCCATCAAAAGAACCACATATGGCTCCCGAGCCATAGGTTCCTTACCCCTGGTCTAGTTTACTTCTGCTGTATATGGCTTGTCTTGGTGTCTTATTGATTTCGCCTGTTGTGATCTGCCCTCTTCCATCTCAAAGAACCCACTGCCTTTCATGTCACCCCCCTGTCTTGTCAACCCATATGTGTCTATTTTAAATCCTTCGTCAGTGTCTGCCACGTCAGATCTTATGTTTTATGTCTGCTCATGTCTCGGGACCCGGCTTATATCAATCACCCTGCCCTGTATTTGCTTTACCTCCAGTCTTCAGAATGAGAAGGAATTATGTTCAAATTATTGTCATTCCACTTTGTTGGCCAATATTTTGTTAATTTTATAGTTTTGGTGTTAATTTATGGATTTTCAATTGAATGATTGAACATTCCATTAAGCATTTCTAGAACAATCTTTGGAAATTAATCTTTTTTTTTTAAAGCACTGCCTTGCACTGATGAAAAATGTCTTTATTGTAAAACAAACATTTACAGACTACAAATACACAGGACATGAATCAACCAGCCATTATGAAATCAAGACATTTGAATTCCAATAAAATCCAGTTTTAAGAGCTAAAATCCCATACAATCTCTTGGGACGGTGCAAGATGGACACAAACAACAGTTTGTCAACATGGAATGAATATGCCATGTATCAGTGCAAAATTATAACAATGATCATAATCATAATAATAATAAAAATAGTAATAATAATTATAAATATAATTCGATTTATAGTACTCACTATTATTATATTTATAATTATATTAGTAATTACAATAAAAATAGTAAAATAAATACAATAATAAAAATATTTGAAAAACGAATAATAATTGGAAAATAAATACAATAATAAAAATATTTGAAAAACCAATAATAATAATAAAATGAATACAATAATAAAAATATTTGAAAAAAACAATAATGTAATAATAATAATAATAATAATAATAATAATAATAATAATAATAATAATAATAATAATAATAATAATAATAATAATAATAATAATAATAATAATAATAATAATAATAATAATAATAATAATAATAAAAATGTTTGAAAAACCAATGATATAAATAATAATAATAATAATAATAATAATAATAATAATAATAATAGTAAAATAAATACAATAATCAAAATATATTTAAAAAATTAAACGCATTGCATTCACATTGTTCACTTGAGGCATTTTATTCAGCTTTAAATTTCAAGAAATAGAGAGACCGGGAGTGGGGGCATTGGGGGTATTGGGGTTGTCATTTTCAAAAGTGCTTAATGATTGATGACACACAAAGTGAAGTCTACATCAGCAGGAGTCCGAGATGCTTGGATGTGGCCATGCTTCTCAGACTGCGCCTTGCAGGCATCTTTGCAAGGAGTGGGTGCCCTCCAAAATAAACCACTTAACATCTTTCGGATCTCAGGCCTCATTAGACAGTAGAGGACAGGATTCAAGCAGCTATTGGCGTGTGCCAGGCATACAGTGACTGGAAAAATGTACGCCTGCACCAAATAGTAGGAACGATCCCAGTTGGCTGCATTGAATTTAACCAGGACGCCCCAGAAAGTAATGGCATGGTTGGGCATCCAGCAGCAGAAGAAGGACAAAACGACAATGGCTACCGATTTCGTGACTTTGGAGCGTTTCCGTGGATTACTGCCGCACATACTCTTGCGTTTAATGAAGCGCAGGAGCATCAGGTAGTTGACAGACACGATGAGCAAAGGGATGATGAAAGCCACCAGGATTTTCTGAATGTGATAAAGAGCAAGCCAGTCGTGTCCTTCTGGGAATTTCAAGAGGCAGAGTTTCTCCCCGGCGACCACCGTGACGGCAGAGTAGACGGCGGTGGGAGCCGTGCAAGCCGTGGCTGCAAACCATAGGGCGGCGCACACCCATTTGACGCACCGCGACCACCATCTGTGCGCTGATCTCTTGAGCGCGTGGGTCACCGACAAATACCTGGTGACACTCATGGCTGTGAGGAAAAAGACGCTGGCGTACATGTTCATCACGGTGACGGACAGGACGACTCTGCACATGGCGTCCCCGAAGGGCCAGCTGAAGTCCAACGCCGTGTCCACAGCCCAAAAAGGCAGCGTTAAAACGAACTGGAAGTCAGTTACAGCCAGGTTGATGATGAAAAAGTTGATAGCCGACTTCTTCCGACCTTGTCTGAGTCTCATCAAGTAAAAGACCAGCAGATTCCCTACCAAACCCACGGCGCAGACCACTGAGTAGACCACCGAGATGAAGATCCTCAAGAAGCGGCTCCCATCTGCGTCTGAGTCCGATTCGAACGTCTTCTCGTCGGACGCGCTTCGGTTTGACACCTCGCTTTGGTTGACCATGTCCTCCATCTCCGACCAAATAAAAAAAAATACATACACCAGATAGGGGGGACTAGTGTGCGACTCAGGGGGTCTCAGGATCGGTGTCCATCGTATTCCTCTTTGAAAAGGCGCATGACGACAGCGTCGTTATTATAGGGTCGTGTCACTGCCGGGCCGCTATTGGCTGGGAAAATTAATTCCATAGCTGCTTTCATAAACATATTTCAAGCATCAACAACTCACTTCGTTCTGGATGATCCAACGAGGGGTAAGGGGTGGTCGTTACCAAGGTGATCAACCTTGGGGGGAGTGCGTCCGAAAAAGGGGCGCAAGAATTAGGAAAGCCAGGAAAATAAAAGTGAATGGAAAAGAGTTAGTGGAAATTGTTGAAATCGCCGAGAAATGAAAAATAACAAAGAGGTATATACTTCGGGGGAATATATATGGGCTATCCCCAGCTGTGTATGATGACAATATAAAGGCTTTTGCTTATATAGTTAGGGGGGAGTTGCTTTCCTCATTTCCAGGGGCGTCAATAGATTCTGAGGACAGTGGAAGCTTAGCCCCCCTGAGGAGCAAATCATGAAGAAAATGAAGGGAAAATAAACCTCAAATAAGCAAGAACTCAATAATAACACTCACACGGATTGTATAGATAAACCCAACTGTATTAGGCAAACAATAGATGTTCATGTTGGTAATATTAACAACACACTGACTGGAATATTTTTATTTAAATCATTGAAAACCTATAACCTATTAGATTTGTTTTTTTTATTTTTTATTATTCCCAGTGTAAATCGCCAATTAGCCTAGGGAACTGGCCGGAATCCAACGATGCTGAACTCACTGCAGTAAAATGGATTGGATAGGAATATGTTCATTAATATGTGCTTTTCCTTTATTAAATCAATTAAACTGAAAACTATGGCCTTCAGTGAAAGAGGGAATTGATGTTAGCCTTCTCGGTTGATATTTGATTGATGTTTACAACTAACAACTAAATATTACAGACAATTTAGAATATTTCTTTATATACAATGTATTTAAACAAATGAAATAAACTTTGTAGAACAGTGAGAAATTGTCCAGCATCTAGCAAAACAAATCTGGGAAGATATTGTATAATTTTATGAAGTTGTTGACTACTTATTTATTTGCGTAATTCATTGTAAAGCTTTTCATTTCATTATACTTGTATATTGACAATAAAAACACTCTATTCATCTGAGTATCTATATATTTAGCTCAGAGGTAGCAGCCATATGCGGCTCTTCTGGTGATGGGTGCATAAGATTATCCGCTAAATATGGAAATCGCTGTTGAGAGACCTGTTTGCATGTTCTCCTTGGGCCTGCGTGGATTTCCTCTGGGTACTACGTTTTTTTCCCACATTCCAAAAACATGCATGGTAGGCTGATTGGACACTCTGAATTGCCCCTAAGTTTGGGTGTGAGTGTTCATGGTGGTCTTTGTCCTTGTGCCCTACGATTGGTTGGTCACCTATTCAGGGTGTCCCCCGCCTTTGGCCCGGAATCAGCTGCTATAGCACCTCCCCTGACCCTTATAACGATAACGCAAATGAATGAATGAATGAATACTCCTCATTGATATTCATTTCTAGCAACTGTGCGACTAAGTTCTCAAAAGAATTCAGACTTTTTGTGTACTTCAAAAGTGGGGAAATTACTAAAAAAGCCACACATTTTCATGTAAATTTTCTTTTACATGCTGAATATGGCTCTCAAGGAATAACAATTTGAAAATATGAATTGTTAATGGCTCTCTCTCTGTCAAAAATTACTTTTGATCCCTAATCTAGGTCAATTCATCGTTTCGTTAGATTTCTACGAGAGTCGTGCTGGATAGATTCCCACGCAGGCATCCCGGTTTCCTCCCACATCCCAAAGACATGCATTGTAGGCTAGTTGAAACCTTTAAATTGTCCCTAGTTATGGGTTTGTTATGGTTGTGCCCTGCGATTGACCATTTCAGGGTGCCGGTCCTGCGATTGACCATTTCAGTGTGTCGGTAGTTAGCTGGGCTAGGCTTTAGCAACCCTAGTGACCCTTGTAAGGGTAAGCAGTTCAGAAAATGAATAATGAACTAATGGAAAGACATCATTTAAGTGCCTAGCGCCATTGAGTATTACATCCACAAAGCGCAACATAATGCAGGCTGAATTTAAGCTTCTTGTGCAGATCAGATTAAATAATATTTTTTCTATGGGCCAATAAAAGATGACGTTCATGCCATGGTTCGCCACCCCTGATTTAGAACAACAAATTAGATGGACGGGCAGACAGATGATGACAGATAGAGATTGAGGGGTAGGAAGGTAGACAGATACTACATAGATACATACATATATAGATAAGTAGTAGTACCTATCCACTAGATGGCACATTTCTTTGGTTTTGATAAATTCTGTTTCGGCAACTGTTTATCCCCTACTGCTGTTTATCAGGGTGAGGAAAGGATTCTACCCTGAAGTGGTTGTTAGCTGATATAGTGGGTCATTAATACATGTCAAACGCCCACTCACATTCAGGACTCCAGATACTTTGCAGTCTCCAAATAATCTGCCATGTATATTTTGGTTTTATTCACTCGTGTTTTCTGAATTAAATTATCTTCACTAGGGTCACAGAGGGTGTTGAGCCTATCCCAGCTGGCACAAGGTGGGGACAGCATGAATTGGTCGCCAGCAAATCGTATGGCACGAGGAGACAGACAACCATTCACTCTCACACTCATATCTTGGGGCAATTTTGGAGTGTCCAATCAGCTTACCATGCATTTCTTTGGAATGTGGGAGGAAACCGGAGTACCCAGAGGAAACCCACGCAGGCCCGGAGAGAACATGCAAACTCCACATTGGTGGACCGACCAGGATTTGAACCCAAGATACCCACTTTGAGGCCGACAGACTAACGGGCTGACCCAAACATGCATGTGAGGGGGAACCACAGTACCCAGAGAAAACCCATACAGGTCCGGGGAGAACATGCAAACTCCACAAAAGTGAACCGACCTGGATTCATACCCAGTATCCCAGAACTGTGAGGCAGAGGCGATAACCACTCAGTCCCTGTGGCGTACATATTTTTCTAATTATACATGTATTTATTTTTATGTACGTGTGTGCGAGTGAACCCGAGAAAACCCACACAGGCGCGTCCGAGTCACTCGATGGGACTGATGCAAATAAATTAATAAAATATATATATATATATATATATATATATATATATATATATATATATATATATATATATATATATATATATATATATATATATATATATATGAACATAAAATGTGTTTGTTGCGTGAAACCGGAAGTATTGAAATGACCCAGTAAAGGAACCGGGCGTCAGAGCTGGGTCTAAACAGGATCGGGTCCGATTACGCTGAGTCTCCTTTAAAACGCCTTGCAGTCGCTGAAGAGAAAAGCTATTGTCTTGGTTCCACCCATCTGTGGGGGTGGTTCGGCTGCAAAACTTTTACAAAGTTTGCAAATTGTCACTAGCTGTCGTCCACAGGCGGATGGAGGCTCAAGCGTTTGTTTTTTTTAACAAACGGCCGACTAACATAAAACAAACACGGAGAATGGCTGAAAAGTAGAAAGAAGATAAAGATGAGCCTGGAATTACAACAAGTCGTTGTGCATGTGGCCGCGATGCACTTTGTTTGACTTGTCATTCCGCAACGTGTTTGGGAAGTACGATCATTAATGAAGGTAAACAGCGTACAAAAATGACTCGTTTGGACCAGAAGCTTCACGATGGACGTTGTACTTCCCACATCGGCTTCTTCTTCATAATTATAACCGTGCTGGACCAATGCAGATCTGGAATGGGATTACTAAAACAATCAGGTCAGTTGAGTTCTCCAAATAACGGAATACTGAAAAGATGTTCCGCGTATCCATGAATACACAGCACGAGGAGCTGCATGTTTTTTTTTTAAATTTATTTACATCTGACAGTAGTTAAACACAGTGGGATCTATGCAAAAGTTCTTCATTTTTCATTCATTTTCTGAACCACTTCATCCTCACAAGGGTCGTGAGGGGTTCTGGAGCCAATCCCAGCTTCTGGCATGGGGCAGTTAAATTGGTGGCCAGCCAATCACAGAGCATGAGGAGACCATTCACACCCACACTCATCTCTAGGAGCAATTTGGAGTGTCCAATGAGCCTACCATGCATGTTTTTGGAATGTGGGAGGAAACCGGAGTATGTGGAGAAAACCCACACAGGCCCCGGGAGATCATGCAAACTCCCCACAGGTGGGCTGACCTATATTCGAACTCAGGACTACAAAATTGTGCTAAATACTCAGCTACTAGGCTGCTTGCAGTTCTTATTCATGAAATTTTATTCAGTAAATTTGGTTTATTTTTGATTGTTTTATTCATTCGTTCATTCATTGAGCCGCTTATCCTCACAAGGGTTGTGGGGTGCTGAAATCCATCCCAAACAACAAGGGACATTAAGTGGGGTACACCCTGACTTGGCTGCTACCCATTTGCATGGCACAAGGAGACAAACTACCATACATGCACACTCACAATAGAGAACGTTTTGAATCGTCAATCAGCTGACCATGCATCTTTTTGGGATGTGTCAGTATACTGCAGTACCCATGAAAAACCCACATATGCAAAAGGAGAACATGTAAACATCCGCAGGAAGGAGGATTGGTACCCACCAGTGATCCGACCCTTGATCTCAGAACTGTGAGGTGGACTTGTTGCTTTTTTAAAATTTTAATTTTATATTACTTCATGATTAATGAATACAATGTTTTTAAAAACCAAATTATTAAATCAAAACAAATGTAGACAGAAATACCTGCCCCAAGTAACATTTGTAACCCCTCATTGCATTTAACTCATAGAATGCCATTTACAGGAATAGAAGTCCAAGCTATTCATAAACTGGGAAGACAGGAAGTGGCTTTGAATGCTCATCTTTCACTGCCAGAGATGGCGCTAGACTGTAAATACATTCAGACTGGGATACGTGAAAAAACTTTTAGATCACACCTCACCGGCGCACTAGATTGGATTATAAGTGTAGGAAAAAAAGTCATGAAAGCTTAAAACCAGTTAAGTACTTCTCTGCTTTATTTTAGCACAGAAATTGAGCATTTAAAAAGAAAAAAAACTAATTTAGTTTTTGTTTCTGTGCCAAAGATTTTCAGCATGAGCTGGGAGGCATGGAAAAGTGCTTTGAGATTTAAGCTATGCAAATGTCACATTGCATTCAATTTTCTGTTCATTGGCCAGCATCTTATACCACAGTAGCAGCAGTTTTTAGCACATCTCCCCTGCGATTTCTTTGCTTCTGTTTACTGGTGAATCCCTTGAGCCCTGTAGTTTGTATATTTTTATTGAAAGACTGAAGACGAAAGTATATTTATTTCATCTCATCTCTCATCTCATTTTCTGAACTGCTTTATCCTCATTAGGGAGGGCCTGGGGGGGGGGGGGGTGCCTATCCCAGCTGACTCAGGGGCAGAGGCGGGGGACAACACCCTGAATTGGAGGCCAGCCGATCGCAGGGTACAAGGAGACGGACATCCAAGCACACTCACACCCATACCTTGGGGCAATTTAGAGTGTCCAATCAGCCTACCATGCATGTCTTTGGAACGTGGGAGAAAATTAGAGTACCTAGAGGAAACCCACCCAAGCCCAGAGGAACATGCAAACTCCACACAGTTGGACATGACCTGGATTTGAACCCGGGACCTTAGAGCTGTGAGGCTGACGTGCTAACCACTGGTTCCACTGGGCTGCCCCAAGAATATTCATTTGGTTTATAAATCATTGTCCACCACCCCCACACCCTAACCCATGGCTCTGCATATAGTACTTTATACAGAAGCTCCCTTGTTGTTTGTCACATATCTAAATGGTTATACTGTGCACATCTGCTAGTCGCCACAGAAACTAAAATATATTCTTCTTGTGCCCCAATTATTTCCCCTTGTCTTTCCCATGTTCTCTTCCCACTGTGGCTCCAACAGATAGAATCCTCCAGGATCTTCCTTCATACGAAGTGGTTCACCCCACTAGAGTGAATGCCAGAGGTCACTTCCTGTCCAACTTCCTCTCTCATCAGACTCACCACTTAAAGCGTCGCCATGCCTCAGAGGAGTCGGCAGACTCAGGGAAAGTCTTCTATCAATTGTGGCATTCTGATCGCAGGTTGCGCTTTAACTTGACTCTCAACCCACACCTGCTAGCCCCAGGTTTCATTACGGAGAGACGTCACGGAGGTCTTAAAAGCACTAATATACGTCCGCCTGGATCCAACCAGTGTTATTTCCTCGGTGAAGTGTGGGATGGGCTTGCTGTCAAAGGGACCGCAGCAATAAGTACCTGTGAAGGATTGGTAAGTTGTTCACCTGTGACTAAAATGAACCATTGCCAGACATAAAATTAACACCTTGCACCAGGACTTTGTAATGCCATCATCTAATTTGCTTTGCAATTGTTGGGAGTGTCTGAAATTTTTTTTTTCATTCAATGAACTGTTCATTTCTACTTTCATAGCAAGTGGCACACGACAAAGAACCAATTCACACATGTAGTAACACAGGGGGGCTTTGAGTGAGAGGTCCATTAGTCATGGAAATGGCAGGGGATAATCTGACGGACAACCATTCACGCTCATGTCTAGGGGCAATTTACAGTGTTCCACCAACCTACGAAACATGTTTTTGAGATGTGGGAGGAAACCGGAGTACCCGGGAGAAAACCCACCCGAGGCTACGGAAAACATGCAAACCCCACAGAGCGAGGACACACCTGTCATCAAAACCTCGACCACAGAACTATTAGGCCGACGCTTTCACCACTCACCCAGTTTTGTTCAAGGCCCAGCAAGTAATGTTATTAATATTCATTCATTCATTCATTCATTCATTCATTCATTGTCCATACTGCGCATTCGCCAAAGGGCTGCGGAGCTTGCTGGAGCCTAAACCAGCTTATTTATAGGAAAAGGCAGACTACATTCTAAACTCTAAAAAAAAAAAAATATATATATATATATATATATATATATATATATATATATATATATATATATATATATATATATATATATATATATATATACACATACACATACACATACACATACACATACACATACACATACACATACACATACACATACACATACACATACACATACACATACACATACACATACACATACACATACACATACACATACACATACACGTGTGTGTGTGTGTATATATACAATTAGTTTTACATTGTGCTCTAATAAAATTGGAAATTAAGTTTGAAAAACATGACACGATGTTCAATCAATATATATCATTGCAATACAACAAAAAATCGAATTTAAATTAATTATGAACCATGCTGTTAGTGTAAACTCTAATTAAATTTACTATAGTGGCTGATAGATATCTGTGTGGGGAGAATTGTATGATTTATTTACTACTAATGTGTATTGATAATTTAAGAAAGATAAAGAATAGCCATTCCGTTGCAGACTGGGAGGAACGATGATGATTATCATCTGGTTCACAATTCTAATCTGGCTGTGATGAATCAATCTTATATGGCTATATTGTCGGAAACATGATGGATGAAATTGCAGCCACAGTCTCGCATGTCTTAACATAAACATGAATTAGAGAATTGTTTGTCATACTAACAGTTTTGATGAATAATTGAAAAAAAATTAGTCACAAGAATCGAGTTTACCATCACCAATGAACTGGCAGACAAATTATAATTAAAAAGCAATTACTAATAGTAACACTCATTTGACACAAGATGGCATGGCAGGAGTGTAAACATTTGTCATGTCTACCTACTGATAACATGCAAACTGTCAGTGGTGACAACGTAGCAGTATTAATTAACCTCACACTAGTCTTATCTCTAAGATGAAGAGGGACTGTCTCTAAAAGTAGCAATTGCCACTCCTGTCACGATCCTTTGCACTACTTTGTGTGGTGTCCAGACACATTTGCGATAAAAGAGGAAATGATAGGTGGAATTAACAATTGAAATTTGTCATTGAATGTCAAAGAATGTAATTACTCTGAACTGGGGCTCATGAAGAGACGGTTTTTGATTCTCTTCTCTAGTGTGAATTTAGATTAGATTGCAAGACTACCTGAATCACGCAATACCAGGGCAGCAGAACTTTTGAGACTGGCAAGAAAATTCTGTGTCACAGCTAAAAAAAAGTTTGGGAAACACTGATTTAGTGTACTGTTTGTATGTAAAGTGGGGTGAACAGTGTGAATGGGTTTTCAATTGACCTGGGCAATCAGGTCCTTGAGTGCCGCTTTGTGTGCAGGTTTTTGTTCCAACCGATCCAGCACAGACAGTTCAATTAGATTTCGGCTGAAATAAGAAGCCTGACTGCAATCCACCGATTGCACTTCTAAAATACCAGATTGGTGGAAATATCTCCTCTTACGGATTAGTTAGAACGAAAAGCTACACCTACTGCGGCCTTTAGTGGAATCAATTCCCTAGATCTGGTTTTCAACCTTTTTTGCTTCAAGAGACCTGGTTAACATGCACGGTCAACAGATCACAAATTTGGTTAATTGTCAGAGAAGTCAAGCGTGTCCACGCAACTCAGAAAACCCATCAGTGAATCTGTGTCGGTGTGAAAGAGATTGTTGTCTTTGTATACGCTCTACCGAAGTGTGAATTTTCCCAAACCTCCATTTAAAGCATGTTGTGGAACAGTCTCACTGAGTTAAACTGCTTCCTTTTTTTAAAATTTTACACACAAGAGATATGCTAATGCAGTGATAAAAATCTGCAGCCCACTCACATGCCTCTCCACACCAGAAAAGACTGTTACCCTAACCCAGACAATTGGTTCAAGTCAACTGCATTATTTAAATCTGGCGTCACCCATTCATGGATTCCTTACGCAAATACATTACCACTAACAAACTCGGCCAAGCAAGTGAGACCGGTGAAGCCGGGCCTCTTTGCTTGTATTAGTCCAAGCCCTAGACTCTAGGCCCTAGAGTCTAGGGCTTGGTAGATTAAGAAAGAATAACCCTAGAGTCTAGGGTTTTTCTTTCTTAATCTACAAGCTGTGCAACTCACTCCGTCAAAGAATGAAATCTGAATGTAATCATAACATAACAATACCCAGTAACTACTCTCAATAGATTGGTATTTCACTATTCAGTCCACCATGCTAGTGCACAGAGTTATAGTTCACAGTGTAGCAAACAACACATACCTTTTGAAAAGCTTTATTGATTGAAACATCGAATAGAATGGAACGGTTTACTGAATTGTACAGCTCGATTACATAATTCAATTCAATGCACCCTGTTAATCTAGAATGATGAGCACATTGGATAATTCTTTTGTAAAACAGTCCAGTTTACGATAATGGAAAATATATTTTCTATCTGCCTTTTCATTCATCATTATATAAATTCCTAATGTTTGCTAATATTCTCGCCTGAGTGTTGGTGCCATCTATAATATTATAGTTCATTATATATAAAAAGTATAATATTATTTCTAGGATGGCTGAGGTGTCTGTCTTCTTGTCCCCTGCAATTGGCTGGTCACCAATTCAGGGTGTCACCTGCCTGGAGCCTGAAGTCACCTGGGGTGGGCTCTCGCACCCCTCGCGGCCCTCGTGAGGATAAACGGCACAGTAAATGAATGAATGAATATAAAAAATAGGATGAAATAAACAAAGGCGGTTCACAGAAACGAAAAGTCACCGTTATGTTTTGAGAACTGACGAGCTACCCTTCATTCTTCAGACAGGGCGCTTCCAGTTGTTAAATGAGGAGTTCTTCATCCAGCCTCTGGAGAGGCCACATGATGAGCCCTCCGCACCGCAGGCCCATGCCATCTTCAAGCGCCATGCTACTGTACCATCATGGAGCCCCGTTGTGCCGTCCATCTCAGGCAGAAAAACAGTCAACGGTTCCTGTGGAGTTAAAAGTAACTTTCCCCTATTTTTCTCCTGTTGTCCACACATCACTTCAAATTACTAGTTTTCTAGCACATTAAACATGACTGTACAATTGAATTGGCGGCTTAACATTTGCATAACAGAAGGAATTTATTTGATATAATAGGTGGAGTAGTACATTTATTTATATAACAGTTTCCTTATTGCCAGTGGTTTAAGTCAGAGTTGCTTGAATGTATCACGGCTTATTTTCCCCCAAAACTCTTTCTGTCATTGCTATTTTTTCATGCGTTTTCAACAGCTTTTATTAATCCATTTTGACATTTGCCCTGATAAAAATACTTGGGTTTACTAAAGAAACAACATATAACAACAACAACAACAACAGCGCATGTTTATTTTTCATTCTTTCTTTTTAAAAATCTCTTTCTTACCTACAATTGAATGGCAGCCATTCAGTGTCTACCTTTTCCCACTGCCCGTAAAACGTTGGAATACTCTCCAGTAGAAAAAAAAGTACACTTTTTCTTTTCAATGGCATCTAGTTTCGCTACTCGCATTAATTGTATCATTCAGGAGTTTAGTACAACATAATTTTGGGTTTTTATTGTTTCCACTGACATGAATGTTGAACGCAAGGCATATCGTTGTCTACTAACTAAATGTGTAAAGCAGGAACTTGCTATACTAGCGTTGCTAGAAAGGGGGCGATTAAAAAATCTTGTATCTGTATATATTAAATCTTTCTTATTGGCTTCATCCAGTGGTAGATTCCTATGAGAGCTTGGAAGAAATTGAGAGAAAGCGGGAAAACTGGGAGCAGCGCCAGCACAGGAAGAAAAGGAGAATCCATCAGCGTTCTATCAGCAAAGAAAAGTGGGTGGAAACCCTGGTTGTGGCTGACCCTAAAATGGTGGAATACCACAGCAGCAAAGGTGTTGAAAACTACATTCTTGCTGTTATGAACATTGTAAGTACAAGTACAAGTTTCTCTGTTGCTATAGGATGCAAAGTCAATTTATCACCTGCCAACCATAGTACTTTGACAGATTCATTCAAAACAGTTTATGGGAGCTAGGAGGTCTTGGAGGTGGGACAAGCAGCCTTTTTTTGAATAAAAACTCGGACTCTTTGCTCTAATGCGAGACATCTTTTCAGCCGCAGGTGAACCAGGGTATCTTACTGTATTTACTGGCATATAAGCCCTATTTGTCGCTCAAAAAAATGATGACTGAATCAAAGTTACGGCTTATATGCGCATAAGAAGACGACATACACGAAACTGCAAGGTGACAAAGACAAAACGCCATAACGCAAGCCAATGCGGCCGATATAGTCATTCAAAATAGAGAAAAGATAAACAGATAAAACGCTTAACATTTATTTTGACGTCTATGAATGTAATTCAAGAAAAAGTCTTTCATAAAATACTTGCCTGTTTTTGCTTACTCAGGGCGTCACCATCTTACCGTAGCTAAACGTGCTCTGACTGGCCAGACGTCTTAAATACATGTTTTTATTGTTTACCATGTTGTTAAGGCTGATCGAAGGTCTTGCGGTCGATCGTTAAAATATCAGCCTTGATACATGCATGTGTATCCCATGCTATTATTGCACCCATAGAATTGGTGAACACTATAGTACCGCTTACGTTACTTCCTTTTCTGAATTTGTCACATTGTACATTTCAGAAATGAAAATATTTTCCATCATATTCAATGTATTTTACTGACAAGTATTGTTGACAATGTGACAGCTCTTAATCTAAGCAAGCTGAAGGAAACTAAACACTGATAGAAACATTTTACAATAATTTCACCTTGCTCTCAGCTGTATTTGAATTGTTCAATATAAACAACTTAAATTATATCTTTTCTTTAGCTGAAATATTTGAAGTTGTAAAGAATTCCTCCAATTGAAGGATTGCATTATGACAATGATGTCCTATATAATAAATGTGGATAAAATTCTATGAAAAACACTATGGTCATGACCATTTTAAGGACGTTTATTACTCATAACGGCAATGGAAATATTTTCAATATTGTTCCATTCCTTTATCATACAACCAACAAGCAGTGGGCCAGCCGTCCCAATGTTTTCTATTCAATTCAGGATGATAACATGCATCCTTGTTTTCTTTTCTTCTCTTTATTTTATTTTTTCCAGGTAGCAGGTCTTTTTCAAGATCCAAGTATTGGAAATGCTATCAATATTGTAGTGGTTCGACTCATCCTACTGGAGCAAGATGAGGTAAAAAAATAAAAAAACATTGGCTTGATTTGGGGTTTACAAATATGTTAACTTCATGTTTACTCAAGCTCGGCATACTCCGTCCATTAGAACAACCTTGATTGAAGGTTGTCCCGAGAGGTCTATTTATTTTGTGTATATTTTCCAATATGTCAACCTTCATATATCCACCTGATGAAATAATAAAATAAAATAAACCCTTCCTGATGCATTGCTGACTGGCGTGCTGGAAACAGAATGAGCAAAACGAATAAAGAGACAGTTGTTGAATTTGTTTTTTTTAAACGATTTGTCTCCATCGATTTCCATTCAATGTGAATTTACTCCATCATGCATTTCAAGGAGACCTCTTTTGCGTATGTGTTGACGTTTTTTTTTGTTGAACAATTACCTGGAAAGTGATATTTACGATGCTATCTTCAATATGTCTTTAAACATGAATTGGATACCAACAGGACACTTAACATCTTGACACACTATGGAAGTTGGATAGGGGAAGCTATAGAGGTTGAATGTTTCTTGATTACGTGTTGCTTCAAATCAAATCAAACATTTGTTTTTCTTGCTTCCAGGGACCATGTATTTTGAACGCATTTGCTTGGTATTCACTTACCTATTTTCTATGTTCTGTTTCTTACCATCTATTCTGTTGTGACATTTGATGTCTAGGAAGACTTAAAGATTACACACCATGCTGACAACAGCTTGAATAGCTTCTGCAAGTGGCAAAAACAACTCAATCTGAAGGGAGACGAACATCCTTTACACCACGATGTAGCTGTTCTCCTAACAAGGTAAATGAGAACTGTGTTAGATCGGTAGGGACATTTTCTTAGCAGGAAAACGATGAGCACTTTTTATTTATGTAGGAGAAAGTATGTGTAGATCAAAGTGGAATGTTAGTCAGTAAATATATATACATTTAAATGAGCAGTGACTTTGATGGCAAATATTTTTTAGGCATCTCTTTTATACACCTTTTCAACTGCAAAATTAGTTACTGATGCAACAGAGCTTTTCATATTGCACTGTACTTCATTCCTTTGCTAGTGGAATCATTATACTCACAGCATGCCTTTTTCTTATCTTTTTTTCCCTTATTTGCTTCAAAAGCTTTGACTGAAATTTATTTTATTTAAACAAAAAAGAGCTACAGTTATTCTCTGTGTTCTTTCCCAGTTATCAGGGAGCAATTATGCTGCTGGCTAATTGTAATTTAAACTGTGTGTGCAGGCTTTTTTTGCATTCTTGCAACAGTGTCTAAATGGGAATATTCTATTACAATATAGCACTTGATTAGATTTAGTAGAAAGCTCTTGACACTGGCATCCAAAATGTAGATTCTACTTGTACAGGCAAGTGATATCGTGTCAAACAGAGCAGTAAGCTTGTAATAACATTCAGGGGCATGGGAAATCTATTTGACTAATAAGTACCCACTTCTCATAAATCCTGCCCACCCATGATGTTTGTGTCAAATATCGTGAATGCGTAAAACTGGGACCGCTTAAAAATATGAGAAAGAGGGGGAGAAATCTGTTTCACAACCAAAAAGACATGTCACAAGAGAGAGAGAGAGAGAGAGAGAGAGAGCACTCGCTCGTAACATAACATAAACATACATTTTAGTTAAGTAAAAGAACTTTGATTATGGTACAGACACACTTAAAAATACATTTTAATCTTACTTTTCACTAAACTTAATGCTATTTTTTTTTTTTTTACTTTTCTTCTTTGGGCTTAGCTCTTTTTGCCTCGCGTCCACCTTGCCTTTTAGCCAGAGTTTTTAAAAGGAACCTATTTAGGATTGTTTGCGTTTGTCTCCCCTTCAAAATATTATGAAAATGAAGCAGACAAATGTCCTCACCACAGGATAAGGCATGACCACTTGCCAATTTGTCAAGGTGTTCCTTTCGTATCGGCGAGGCAGCTCACGTTTATGAGCATCGTCTTGTTTATTTATTAACCTCTCTCTATGGCTTGACTTAACAATGAGAGATGATTCATTTTTCATGGTTTTGCTTTCATTTTTTTATATATGAGACAGTGTCTTGGATAATAGTGAGATGCATTAGTTTTAACCAATTGTAAACATTTTCATGTCATGAGTGTTTTTTTTTTGTCACTGGCTTAAAGAAAGTATTATTGAATGTGGTCGTCCAAATTTCATATAGGGAACTTTAGTCTATCAAAAACATATATGGTATTTTAAATTTTAGAAACCCATTTCTCCATTTGGACTTTTAACTGTAATTATGTTAACTGTTTGCACAGGAGGGACATTTGTGCTTCTATCAATAAGCCTTGTGAAACACTTGGTTTATCCCATGTAGTGGGAATGTGTCAATCACATCGCAGCTGCAGCATAAGTGAAGACACCGGCCTCCCATTGGCATTCACTGTTGCACATGAGCTTGGACACAAGTAAGATTCCACAACACACACACACACCCTTTTTCATTACCCCGAAGATAAATTTCATAAAGTATACATGGCATGAAGGATTAACACAGCTCTCCAGTTAGTAGGCTGCTGAAATACACTGATGTCATAAAACGTATGACATTGAAAATAATAAACTTGAATCAATAATTAAGGCGGCCTGGTGCCTAAGAGGTTAGTGCGTCGGCCTCACAGTGGGAGACCTGGGTTCAAACCCTGGTCGGTCCACCTGTGTGGAGTTTGCATGTTCTCCCTGGGCCTGTGTGGGTTTTCTCCAGGTACTCTGGTTTCCTTTATTTATATGTTTCACCACAATTAGTGAGACATGCCAGAAAAAGAATGCAAGCCCAAGGCATTACGCTATCTTGTTTTTCCCATGAGCATTGAAACTTGTTTTTTTTTTTCTGCTGACCTACTCGCAATAGTGAGATTAATTCGTGTTGTGATTGTTGCATGCTCAAGGCCTGTCATAGTGTTTGTTTTAGCATGACAGTCATGTATGCCACCTGATGGTTGTTACTGATGTCGCCATCTGTTGCTTTAAGATATATAATAATAATAATATAGTAATATTTTAGTTGTCTTTGATTTAGTAGTTGTATTTCTCTTATTTGACTTCAGGGGTTTCCAAATTTTGAAATTGGCAATGACCTTTTTTTCTTTTCTGTAGCATACATTTGTATTCAACTCCAATTCAAATCAAAAACCTTTATTGTCATCATAAACAGCTGTGTATAAAGAAATTGGTGTTGCTCCTCCAAGCTTTTCAAAGTCTGTTTTCCCAGTAAAAAAAACAACAACATAAATAGTAGTATAAAAGTATTAAAAAAATATGTATTCCTTATTTTGTCACAAGAAAAATGCTTTTAGTCCTCATTTCAAATGGAGGACTTTCTGGTTTTCACGTTGGTTGAAAGTGAATATACACCAGGAAAAAAACAATTTGTGAAGAAATATAGCAAAATTGTATCTGCTTCAGAAATGACGGTGTAGTGGTTTACTCGCATGGCTTTGGTGCTGGCATGTGCGGGCCCAATTTCCACTCGTGGTGGTATGATTGTGGGTGCGAATGGTCGTCTCTGTCTCTGTGTGCCCTACAGCTGACTGGCATCCAATCTAGAGTGTTGTATGCCTTAACTCTACTGGGATAGGCTCCAGCAACCCCGCAATCCTTACAAGGATACACGGTGCGGGGATGAATAATAGGTACGTTGGAACTAATTCCTATAGAAGAACTGAAATCAGATCTCTTTTTTTCTCTTGCCAAATAAAAAAAATTCAGTCAGTGGCAATGAATAAAACTTACTGTCATTTACTTTTGAAGATGATGCCGCTTTTGTATGGGATCTTATTAAACTGCACACACTCATTCTTGTCAGTACGTGGGTTGCATATTGTATTGCACATATTCTGTTCGGCATCACATACGTAAAGCAATTTCCTTCCACTCCAGTTTTCAATTAAAATCACATCTTTTATAACAAACCTAACTTAAATCAAATCAAAGGAAGAACTGTTTTGTTGAAAGCTAATACCCCCAATGCGGTTTCAACAGCATCTTCTCAATTATCTGCTCTGTATAATCTGAAATCGCATCTCTGGTGTAGTTTGTCTTTCGCTTAAGTCAACAGGGATAGGCTCCAGCACCCCGCGACTCTGACAAGGATAAGCGGTGTTGAAAATAAATGAATGAATCTAATTCAATTATAATCGAGTGAAGTCACAAGGGAAATTATTTATAGGTACAGGAACATTTTGGCAATCTGGGTATAGCTACAAGCCCGGCATTCTTATCCACTGCTTTACATACAAACAACCCACTTTCATGTGCCCACGCCTTGACCCACACATCTTTCCTATAATCCCCAGATATTAAACTGTGTGGGTGTGTTGCAGACACAATACTTTAGATGGCGTCTTCCTTTAGGAATGCATTCTTATGATCTGCTTTTGAGATTACTCGGTGACCACTGCACATCTCCATTGGGGTACTGTGAAGTTCACTGATAAAGCGACCTTGAGAGTTTACTTGCTCAAGGTCGCTGTCTAGCAGTGCACTTGCTCATGTCTGCCAATGCGCACTACAAAAAGTCCCGTTTCCAAATTTTTGGACACCCTGTAAACTTAAAGTAATGCTTCTTACCACCCTAAAAATTGCTGTAATTATCATTAATTTAGTGACTATATGACTGCTAAAGGTTTCCAATTGAGAAGACACTGTTGATATATCTGTGCTTGCAAAAAAGTGTAAGGATATTGTGTTACTTCACAGTTTTGGAATTCAGCATGATGGAAATGGAAATGACTGCGAACCCATTGGGAAAAAACCTTTCATCATGTCTCCGCAGCTGCTCTATGGCACCTTACTACCCAGATGGTCCCGATGCAGCCGTCAATACATCACACGCTTCCTTGAGTGAGTTTCACACATTTATATACTAAATTTATGAATCTTCTTACTCATGCTTTTTTCCCCCCTTGGCTAATATATGCTTTCAATAAGCTATTATGTAAAAAGTGCTATATGAAGATCGTAACTACACATTCATAAAAAACATGTGGAGTCCTCGAGCAATTGTGTACATCATCACCTGCCTTGTCGGACCACAGTTTTCTACATGCTTAACAAACTAGAAAATTGATCGAGGTAACGGGGTGTAAACAGATGCTTGTCCCATTGTTGACTTTTGAGACATTTTAATTGAACATTATGGATAATTCACCTTTTATTACTGATAAATTAATATTTTATTCTCTGTAGTGTCAGGCCACCCATCAAGCATGAAATTGAACAACCTAGTCATCTTTTAACTGTTATTTCCGATTATGTGAGTCAGGATGAATTTCACTAATGGTGAATGTGAATATATCATCGGGACCACAGGGCTTGGCAGTATTCAATTGTTTGGTGGTGTGAAATGCAGAAACCAGTACAGTGTACATAAACGGTGTTCATAGTAGGATTTGGGTACCCATGCGATACATTACCTGCCAACTCTGGCAGTGAAAAGTGACATTTTGGGCTCCTCTATTATTATTTGGTTCTAGAATTTTTTTTGTGACTTGATTTTTTTGAATGTGGAGCAGAAAGATGTGAGAAACTCACAAAAATGAGAGAAACGATGAGAAATGATTTTTATCTATTAAAATGAATAAGAAGCATGCAAAAATATTTTCTATTTGTGCAAGAGTACAGAGCAGTGTAAGAAAGAAAAAAAACAACGTTAGCACACGAACACTTCCACAAACTAATATCAAAACTAGAATGTATCCTTTTTATTACCGTTTTATGATGATTTTTTTTGTCGTTCTATGAATAGCCATTGATTCTTACCCAATTGGGTTAACGTTCCTCTTCAGCACCGCTTTTTCATAGATAATCGACTCTGTCACTGTATGTCCATTCTTCCTCCTGTATTCAAAGGAGTAACAGTCTCTCCATCTCTTTTTTTTAAATAACAGAGGCCATGCCAAGGACTCTTAACATTTATGCTCCTTCTACTTCAATATCGTAGAAGTGGCAAGTGGGTTACAGCTGTATTACCTGCAATTAAAAAAAAAAATCTAGTATATAAAAAAAAAAAAACATGGAGATTTGTTGTTGGGAGGCTAGTGGTGCATAAGAAGATTTCTAGCAGGATGCAATGCTACCATCACAATTTGAAAATAAAATTGTGCATACAGGAAATGTATTGACATTGTGGGGGATTTCATGACTTGGATCATGTTTTCATATATTGGTACTCGGCACAGTAATTTGCAAAACAAAAGATTTCATAACCTGAAAATGTCCTAATGTATACAAGTATTCGTAAGAAGTACCACTTTATTTAAAAAATGACATTTCATCGAGGCTTAGTGTGTATGAGTACTTTTTCCCCCTCAATCATATTAAACTAAACTAAGAAATGGCCTTTGTGCACATATAATTTCATGTTTTAAACAAGACCAAAGACCTTTAAAATGTCATGAACTTCCGTTATCCTTTTGTCAATCATTTTTATTGGGTCCTTGTTCAAGATTTGTAAAGGCCAGGTCACAGGCAGATTCATGTGTGATTCCATTCATATATGTAATTGAATATATTTCATCAAAGAGTAGACTGCAATAGGCGTGCAAGATATAGTGATTAGTTTTAAATGGTCTTATGTCAGTATACAAATTGTGCTTTTCTGCATTACTTGCCCACTGATGAAGTCAAACTTTATTATATGCCTAGTTCTGAAAATGGGACATGAGTAAGCCATTCAGCAACTCCTCCCAAATCACTGGAAATAATAACGATACAATAAGACAGACTTTCTTTTGCTAAAACTCAATACATAATAAGTTTCTTGGCCATGGCTTGCTAGCCAGACTGAACAAAGGAATCACTATGAAAAAAAATGGTAAAACGTTTTAAAATATTCAAGTTTATTTCATGTTGCCTACGAAACTTAAAAATAAGTCAACCTATTCCACTTATACTTTCCAGTTTTGATGTGAAACTTGCAAATGCAAGTCGTCACTCAAAATCAATAATTAGTTTGACAGATCTTGTTAAATACTTAAATGTTCATTTTATGTATAGTGACTTGAGCACAGCCTATTGACTACATGGTGGTCATCTATCTGTTAAATGCAATGTCGGTCCATGCATTTTCTCGTAGCGCCTTCAATGTGTTAAATCCACCACCCTAGCAGCATCTAATGATGAAATACAAATACTCTAGCGTTTCAGACATTACAAACGGGCCGGGGGGTGATTTTCCCGGGAAAAGACAGCAATGATGAAGACGTCAATACGTCCATATATGTCCATATGCAAAATGGCAAAAATTGCATTAAAATGGGGTAAAATCCACTTCCTAGCAGCATTTAGTGATTAAATACAAACACTAGAGCTTAAATAAAAACCCTGGAGCTTTTCAGATATCAGAACTTATCCCACAATTGAAATATTATTTAGGAATATAGCCATTTTTTACTCACCAAAAATCCTTTTTAACTGTACAAAATATCCATCCTCCTTTCTTTCTTCCTTCTTTTATATCGCCATCGAAGCTAATGCTGAAAGATATTTCCTAGGCCAGCAGAGAAGGGCTCGAAGGCTGCATTAAACTGAACTCAAGTACCGTTCTCATTTAACTTAAACGGTACTTGAGATCAGTTTGACTATTTGCATGCTTAAGTATTTGGCATGCAAGTCAAGTCTGAATTTCATTACACAATGCCTGCAGCAATCGACCTTCAAATTAGCTAATAAATGCAGGTACACATTTAATTAGATTAAATCTCCTGTTGGTGTCTTTCGTTGTGGGATGCATTTTCAAAATATGGCTGGCCCTTTTTTTTACTCTGATTAAACGGTATTCCTGTCACCTGTCAGATAATCAATCTAGATGAGTAACTTGGAAATTAACTTTTTCGTATCAAGTCGTGAGTAAAGTTATTGTTTCGCTTAACACCAAGTGAAGGAACACTTAACTACAGGTTAAGGTACTTTTACAAGGGTCCCGATGACCAAAAAGATAATGGGGAGCAAGAACGGATGCTATATAGAATGATACAATGCACAGAGTCTATGCCTTTGAGCGTGAGACACCCATTCAGAGCATTCTATAGATTTACAGCACAACTTACTCTTCACATTCCCTAATATTATCACTTTGTAAAAATGAAATTCAGTTGCCTAATCCTAAAACTACATTTAATAAATACTAGTTGATAATTGTACTTGGGTACTTGTATTTTCGCATTGAAACATGTAAGTGGTATGTAGTAATAATACATAGGAGTGATCATACTTTGTTTGTGGTTTTTCGATTGTCATGTCTGATCTAAATTCTGCGGAAAACGAGGGATTAGTGTACTTTGAAAATCTGAATCCTGCACTAAATCAGATATGGATCACAGGGCTCTTTTGTGATTTGTAGTCGTGGCTGGGGTTGGTGCCTTGATGACACCCCGGCGAAGGATGCTATTCCACTGGGCTCGTTGCTTCCTGGGGTTCTGTACAGTGCTGCCCATCAATGCCGGTTGCAGTATGGATCAGGATCCCTGCTGTGTGATGAAATGGATGTAAGAAAACCACGTGAACCACATCACCTGTTTCCTTTTTCCTTTTGCACACCTGGATCTGGTTATACAAATGAACAGCACTCCTTTGCTCTGAAATTTTAATTGGACTTGAATAGAGAAATATTGGCATTCAATTAGGAGGTACAGTAATATTAATAAGAATTTTACTGACAGCTTTCTTAGTTAGCTCGTAGGTATAGTATGACTACAACTACATTTCTTATACTAGAGTAGATTTTTGTGTGCTTGCTTCTTTACCTGTTGCCTATAATTGGTTAGTGAATAGTTGCCAAAGGTTGGCTACTGCCGGTTGCACAAACTCGGTAAGCCTATGTGCCTCCGGCGACCCCCCCATGCAAAAAGCAGTCCCACGTACAAAGTATAAAGTCTTCATCCAAATTATTTGTAATTTTGTGTAGCTATTTATATTATGAGACAAATTAATTTTACTTCAATCATCAATGAACATCTACTAGGCCAAAAGGCATTTTGACACCCGCACATTCTGCGGAATGTCAAGGCGAAATGACAGGGACTTGCCAACAGAAAACCCGCACCCGCAGTTCAATGAATCAATCACTGAATGAGAAAAACTCCTCGATAAACAACACATTTGACCTTTTGTGTTATCGTTCAACAAAACCAATTATTACAGCGACCTCAGTAGTCTTTTTGCTGTTTATGAAAGAAAATTCAAGATAAGATTTATTTTTTTAATTTTTTTTGCGGGTTAGGCCCAGTATTTCACATCAATGTTTGTACTTCTGCGAATCCAAGTCGAGAAGAGGCTAGCTCACTGAACTGCCAAAGTATATACAACTTATTTCTGCGTCTTGAGGCACATCAGCAAGTCATGTAGTGTCTGGCTCAGCTGCTTCGACAGTGACCATAAATCTTTCCTGGATACAATAACAAGCGCAGAGTTGGATATTTGAACTATGAAACAAATATTTTTGTCTTTAAGAATGTGTGCAGCACACTGTGGTGTACTGTGGGCGCAGCATGCCACTCCAAATTGGACGGGGCTGTGGATGGAACCAGTTGTGGCCAAGATAAGGTAAGTTTTTGTTTATCAGACATGACAACAGCTCATGGATGTCAAATTAATCTGGTTTTCCGTAGCAATTCAAATGGTGCAATCAAGCCAATAAAGTGTGGCTACTTTAGGTTTCTAGCAAAATTGGATGTGTTATTTTCACTGTGATAAGAAAATCTGTTATGTTTTCAATTTTACCACATTTGGGCCACCCCGTGGTGTGGGAGTTCACTCGCCTGCTGTTGGCGGTATGACTGTGAGTGCGGAGGGTTGTTTGTCTCTCTGTGTGCCCTACGGCAGACTGGAGACCAGTGTAGGGTGTAGTCTGCCTTTCGCACAAAGTCAGCTGAGTTAGGCTCCAGCAACCCCTGCAACCCTTTCGAGGAAGATGAATGAATTTGACCAAATCACAAAGGGTTGACTTTCACCAATTCCCTTAAAATCTTGACAATATATGTATATTTCAGTCGTGACTATTTATTAGCAAAAAAAACTCAATGATTTTTGAATTCAAGTTACATTTTTTTATATTAAAATGTATTACGGCTATTTAGTGATACCCATTTACTGTAACAGTCATAACAGACCTCGGGCTGAAAACAACTTTGATGCAACCTGTGAAGACGCAAATAAAAATGTCTGCATAAATGTTTTGGAAAAATGAATTTCCTTTGGTGTATTATGATGTTCCAATCTAACAATGTCACCAAAGTTTTGTATATGTGGATTGTGTTGTACCCTAATACAACTGCCACAAAATTTCAAGGCCACATTTCTAAAAAAAAATCATATGAGAACAGTCCATGTGATTTCACATTCTTGCCACAAAATTTCAAGGCCACAATTATAAAGAATTCATATGGAAAACCATCCATTTGATTAAACATTCTTGGCACAAAAAAAATAACATTGCCTTAAAAACACACTACATGATATATCGGTACATTTACTTTTAGTAAAAGCAGCATAACTATTGCTAGACTACACCCTGTAACCTTGTCCTTTTTCCGTTTAGGACCTGCAAGAAGAAATGCAGGAAAATTCAAATTCATGTAGTACCTGGATACATATTATTTTACCAAATGTGAAAATGCAAAGGTTTTCACAATTTCATCTATTTGTCTTCTGTACCACGCCTGCGAGGATCTTTGCAATTTATTTTTCAAGAACGGAAAGTAATTAAAAACAGAATGAATGACTAAACCTATCTCTACTCCTATGCAAAGCCCAGTTATCCTCAAAAATGTTTCATTTGTAAGATGGAATTTATTCGTAATGGATATGATATTTTGCACTAATGACTTTGACCTTTCATCAGCCAAGGACAATATGTTAATGAATGCAGTATTCAACATTTTCTTTTTTTTTGCCAGTGGTGTTTCAGTGGGCAGTGTATCACTGCTGGACATTACCCAGAGCGTGTCAATGGAGGCTGGGGTACGTGGAGCGAGTGGTCCGCCTGTTCAAGGTCGTGTGGGGCTGGAATTGAGAGTGCACAGCGGGACTGCGATAACCCAGTGTAAGTTCGATGTCCATGTTTTTACATTCATACTAATAAGGCATTTCATCAGGCACATCACACAGACTACCTCATTAAATCCAAAAGAGAAGTACAGTATTCCCTCGAAAATTGCGGATAATGTAGACCAGACATGGCCACGATAATGCGATATCATGGAGTGTAGATATTAAACATTACCCATTTATGCATATATAAATACCGTAATGACCGACCTGGATTTTTCAATTTATTTTTAAAATTATGACTATTATTATTTAAGATTTTACATCCAAGGTCTGTCCTTTCAACTTATTTTCCATGCCACTGTTTTTTATACTACAAACTTTGTCTTTGTTGCACCGGATCCAATATCCTGTTTTTGGTGTTTTTTCAGAGGGTTGGAACGAAAAAATTTGTCTTAAGTTCATTTCAATGGGAAACGTTCGCTCGAGTTACGACAACCTCGACATAGGAGCTCAGTCTCGGAACGAATTGAGATCGTATGTCGAGGTACCACTGTATATGGAGAAAAGTAGTGTAGGTAGGGGTATCTAACATAACCAATCAACTTTGCTTTGTCATGATGGGTCAGATGGTATGGTTACGCAAAAACAGGTTCTTTATTTAGAAGTGATTCTGAGTAATTGGATGCAAGGAGTTCTTTCTTATCTTGGGTTATCGATTCCTCTTTAAACACAAATAAACTGGTTTCAGCTCTTGGTGAGTCAGCAGAAAGTGACTCAGTGGTGATTGGGCAATGTTACCTTGAAGATAATCTAACACTGAATTTTTATGGATTTATTTTATGTCATAGTCTTCATTAGATTATATGGTTAAAATATGTCATAGTCTTCATATGTCTATGGTCCCATAGCATTTTACTTCTTTCCCCCCCAGGTTAATAGGTGTTGAATGTGCATTCAACCTCTAAGCTTCAAATCAGTTGTCTGCACCGAGATAAAAAAAAAAAAGAAAAGCTGAATGAATCTGATATTTCTATTTGATTTTAGTTTAAACAGAAATGAATGTATTACTTTTGAACGATTTCCTCAAGTGCCAAAGCAATGAGCTGTGTTAAACTTAACCATGTCCTTTAGTCCAAGGAACAGAGGGAAGTACTGCCTAGGAGAAAGACGGCGATATCGTATCTGCAACACAACAGCGTGTCCAAACAACGACCCCAGTTTTCGAGATATCCAGTGTAGTCACTTCAACAGTGCGCTATACAAGGGCAAATTGTACAAGTGGGTGGCAGTGATCAGCAAGGGTGAGCAAAAAGATTTTTATTCAAGTTGACAAGATGTGAACTTTGCCTGCCACGATTCCCAGGTTTTGTCACACTTAGTCACATTGTGTGTCTGTTTTGCTTCAGTCAGTCCTTGTGAGCTCCACTGCCGCCCATTGAATGAACATTTCTCCGAAAAGATGCGTGACGCTGTCGCTGATGGCACTCCGTGCTCTGAAGGCAACAAAAGCAGAGATATGTGCATCAATGGCATCTGTAAGGTAGTACTACATCTAATATCTCAAAGGAAAAGTATGATTTAATCCATTAATCAGTTAAACTGAAAAATGCTGTACAGTATTTTCTTTTTGTTGTATGGAAAGGGTAATCTGCCACAGCTGTTATGCAGTTGACATTTTTCATCTCATGTCATTTAATATACTGTGGTTATCCCAATCCTCTCCCCAAGATAACAACCACTTGACTATCTGGGACAAAATGCCAGTTACTGATACTCTCTTTGGCTATGGAGTAGACTCCAGATTTCGTGGCATTTTCTGACATTTTTGTCCAAGACTCTTATTTCCCAATTACGTAGTTTTAGGTACGCTGTTATTTATGCAACCATGTTTTCCTCCTTATGCTTGTCACCATAAGGGTCACAGACTAGCAGTTGCTTTAGGGATTCTACCCTGCAAACTTCAAATCATTACAGTTGCTCATCATATTGTTAAATCAGTGTGATGTTTTCAATTAACAAGCATAATAAAATTGCAATCAGTAAAACATTCCAACTTTAGCAAAAGCTTTTTGCTCTTGTGCAAGGTAATCGATCAATCGATGTAGCGCAGAATTTTTTGTTTTATTTTAAAGATCCTGAAGAGTTATCCTTCCAAACATTCTTGCAATCTGCCATTTAATCAGACATTCAGCCACCTACTCAGTTTTCTGTCTCCAGTTTGATATAAAAAACATTCTCAGTTGTAGCTTGTTATTGTTATTTGCTGTCATACAGAATGTTGGCTGTGACTACGTGATTGAGTCAAATGCCATGGAGGATCGCTGCGGTGTGTGTCTTGGTAACGGTTCCACCTGTGCAACACTGAGGAAAACATTCAAGGAGAGTGAAGGACTTGGTATGTTTTCGAGAGAAATTACAATTGATTACACAACTAAAAGGAATAATACAAAGCAAGTATTAGTTTTGAGCGCGGCTAGGCAGCTGAGTGGTTCGCGCACCGGCCTCTCAGCGGTTCAAGAAAATGAATGAATGAAATGGTTTTTCAGATACTCTCGACCATTAATGTGATCTGTTTGAAAAATACATCTATTGTTAATGTAGTATGTTAACACAATTGTGAAGGGGATGCATTTCTAGGCCGTCTATGTCCCCACGGTAAATGTGCCACCCAGACGGCCGCATATAGAACTATCTCGTATGCTCATATCTAATATTTGGTTCGTACCTCAAGGCAAAAATTTGCTCTGAATTTTCCTGGTTTCTCAAATTTCTCGAATATTGGGACACTCGTTTGTCATAGTATTACTGTACAATAATACATTTGCTAGTGAGAACCATCGTTACAAAGAAATAGTTTACAACAAACCTTCATGAACATTTTGTTTTATGTTCAAACACCTTCAAAGAAACTTTATCGAGAAATCTGTCCAAAAGCCTTTGAATTCTGTTTCACACAAAATGCATAATCTGTGATTCCACAAGCATTGTCATTTAGACAAGATGTGTTGTCACCAAGGTTACGTGGACATTGGGCTAATCCCAGAGGGATCATGGGACATCAAGATTGAAGAGATGGCTGAAGCTAGAAATTTTCTAGCTCTTCGAGGCGACGGTCCTGACAATTATTATCTGAATGGCGGATGGACTATACAATGGAATGGCGAGTACAAAGCAGCTGGGGCTCTATTTACATATGAACGGAAAGGACAACTGGAGAACCTAACTTCACCTGGGCCTACTTTGGAGCCACTGTGGATTCAGGTGGGACTGGTCATAAAATCAAATACTTGTCAATAGAGATGTGTTTGGTTCAAAATTACAATTAAGTAAATTCTCCTCATCAATTATTTTTTTATCACTATGATTCCCACTCGGTGGCAGTATGATTGTGAATTCGACTGGATGTCTGTCTCTGTGTGCCTTTCTGGCGACCAGTCTTACAAGGATACCTAGTATGGAAGATGGAAGGATGAATTGTTCAACGTCAAATTAAATCATAAACGGTGCTGTCGCTAGGATGCATTTTCGTAAATATAGTTGCACGTGAAAAGCAGATTGGAGCAGACTAGCCGAAAAAGAGAAAATGAAAGAGGGTGTTAGTTTAAATCTCGCATGCTCAACATGGAGAATGAAGGAGCATTGGATTAAAGGCTAGAGTTCTGTCACCACAGAGGCATTTAGAGACTTGTATGATGTGGGTTCCAATCTCACAAAGGGTCATTAATATTTTTTGGGTGAAAAAAAAGACAAAGAAAGTGCAGGTTTTAGTGTTTTATCCCCTCATAACATTTCCCTATTTAATGAGGACAACTGTGTGAAAATGAAATAAGCAACGAATGTTTTCAATATGCTCTACACATAAATTGTGTTCTTTGTGTATTTGTTCAGTTTGTTTTTGATGATATAGTTGGATTACATATATTGTTTTACAATCTTAAAATGTCTCAGGGCCCTAATCAAGCATCAATTTATTTGGTACTGAACCACTTATTTATACAGAACGTCACAGTGTTTATCAATTGTTGTGTTGGTGTTCTCTTGTTCAAAAACATTTATTGAAAAATGTACAATGCAGGCTTTTTTTCCACTTAATCGGTTCCATTAATTTTGCATGACTTGCCACTGTTTTTGTTATTCATTTTTTTCAGCTCCTTTTTCAAGAGGCAAATCCAGGAGTGCGCTATGAATACACAATCAGTCAAAGTGTTTCTGAAGAAAATAATACCCTTGCCTCAGTATTCTTTTGGAAATACGGTTCATGGACCGAATGTAGTGCCACCTGTGGAGCGGGTAAGGGAAAATATCCTTGTTTGTCGAGATGTCAATTAAATGAAACCGCTTATGCAAGTTTTTAATATTATTATTGTAAGGGTCTCTAAGCGTTTTTATAACCGTTGTGTTAAAATAGCCCATGGACTTTATACACTTTGTACACTTTATACATAAACTTTTCCTATCTTGTTAGAAGTTAGACCATTTGATAGGTCCATTAGGTGTTATGCAAGTGTGTGTGTGTGACATCGGCTTGATTTCAGCAGGTCAGTATATCACAGCATCACTCAGTGGGCTGTCTAATGTCAGCAAATGTGCAACGTTTCCCCCTTCTTTCCCCAGGTAGAGCTCAAAGTGTGGGAAAAAAAAACTAGCACGCATGAAAGCATTAATATAATTTTAACTCATGTAAGCAGTTCTTCATTTAGCCTAAATATTGTGCATGAGCATGGGTGCATCAAAACACTTTTTTTTGGACTGAAGCTAATGAATCACAGGATTTTCATTCATTCTATCTATCTGAATAATAAAAGTACTCTAACTTTGCACAGGATTCCACTATCTCCATCACCCCTGTGACCATGTAGAAATTGGAGACGTGAGCTCGGGAAAGATACTCAAACCCACGTTGCTCCTAATGATATCTTTGTTTAATGGTGCGGATGCCTAGAAGTGTTGTCCAAGTTGCCTTCCCGAGCAGTGTGTGGGTGGCGGGTTAACCGTCCTCCTCGACTAATCTCAAGGCCAGTAGTTCTTAGGTGCTTGGGAGGTGCCATACCAGGTGCTTTCTTTTCGTCCTGGGGGCGTTCACGGGTTATCCTCTGCTCCCCTTGGCCTGCTTCCTCCCCCTATCTGTCTAGACTCTGGGTTTTTGCTACTGCCTCTCTCTCGTTCAGGTTTGCGGTGAGCTTCCCTAAGGCTCTCAGAGCGTGTTGTGGCTTAGGTGTCTCGGTCCCATTTGTGCCTGTCAGACAGAGGGCTGAAATGGGATCAATTATCAAAAAGTAAATCTAATATTTATAATGATTGTGATCATTGTGACGCTCTTGATTGTTCTGTCAGAAGGAATTTATAAGTATAAATTTAAGAAAATACGGGGAGAGCACGCCAACTACTATCCAGGTCCAAGGCCAGGGCAAAAATTATTTAAACCCAAAACTTTTAACACTGAGGAATGATTCAAAGTCTCTTTGAGCGCAATATTTTGCATTACGCGATTAAAAACATGACATTATTTATTTTTTTATCACTGGAACCAAAAGTTGCTATGGGTCCCCAAACATCAGCTCTTGGTGATATTAGGTCAGTGTAAAAAATTACATTTTGGAATAATTTTGGAGGTTTATGTGATTCCTGCTGATAAAACGTTGATGACAATGACTACTGTTAATATAGGTGACAGTTTTAAATTAAAAGATTTTCAGATGGTGGTGTCCCTTGAGATTTTTTCAATGCAAAGGAAGGGAAAACACTGCTTTAGAGATTGTCTGAAAATGTGATTTGTTTATTTATAATGAGACAATATGAAGTAGTGGCAAATAGTTCCTAAAATCCGGCAATGTAAGAAATAGTATTGTAATTCATCTTGAATTGATCAAATGCTGAAAAATAATGATTCTCATTATTTAATCATGTATGTATTCATGTATTTATTTAATTGTATTTAATGATGCGCCTCCATATAAGTACTAAATATGAGGTAAGCTAATTACTATAAATATATATAAATATACTATAAACTATACTAACATGATATTTTGATGAGCTTACAATAGCATCTACGTGTAATTGCTTGCTTGCATAAAAACCTTTTATTTTATTGTTACTCCAGGTGTTAAGAGGCTTATGTTTTACTGTGTGGAGAGAACTAACGGGATAGTGGATGAGTCCTTTTGTGACCCTTTCACCCGACCAGATGACAATCAAAACAAGTGTAACAAAGAGCCTTGTCCAGCCACGTGAGTTTGTCTCTCAGCCATTCCCTACTATTTAGTTTGGCACTTTCCGTAAACAACCTGCACAGTTTTGCAGTTGTCCAAATGACTTTATTTATTGTTGTATTTCAATTATGTTATGTGATAAGCAACAACTTTTAACCGTCAAGAACATTTTCATTGTAATAGGAATTATAAACAAGTGGCGCATGTAATGTTCATTATTCCATTTGTTTATGATAAGAACACTGCAGTATTCAATTTTGGTGTTCGATGATTTTTAAATTCTAATTGGTCATCGGCTGGAAATATACTCAAACGTAAGACAAAAACATTTGAAAAAGACAAAGGCGATAAGGACACATTTCAAAAGTATGAAAAAGGGGTGATTTGGAGCTTGGGTCATGTATACATATTTATCTCACAACTGACATATATATTGAAATATGGAAAGCCCAGTATGAACTGATTGGGCAATTAGTTTAGAGCATTCATATTCCTGAATAAACTATTTGCTGCCGAACTTCATATACATGAGTCAGCCTCTTCGGGTGTTTTGTGAAATTTGACTGTTTCTATCACAGATTTACTACATCTGTGTCTCTGAGCACAGGTGGTGGGTTGGTGACTGGCAGAAATGCTCGGCGAGCTGCGGCAGCCTCGGATTGGCTGAAAGGGCTGTTCTGTGCATACAACCCATCAGCGTGGATGATCAGAAAGCCCTGCAGCCCAGCCAATGTGAACACATCCCAAAGCCTGGGTCTGTATTGTCCTGCAACACGGACATCCCATGCCCATCAGATTGGACCACTGGCAGTTGGTCCAAGGTAAGTTGGCCTCACATATGGCTGTGAATATAAAAATGCCATCAAAACAAGTCCTTTTGTCTGCTTGACATTTAAGATTTCAAATTGGAATTTAATTTACTAACCATCATTTGCTTTTGGATTTGAGTCTTTAAAAATTATAGTATTAATAATGCGCTTAGCCTTGTGAAAAAGGAGGATTAACTACTCGTCTTTTATATTCACCATGTCCGGTTTTTCACTATACATACTAAAATCATTCCAGAAAGATTCCTGGACTGCTACCACATGTCATTGTTTTTTTTGTTTGTTTGCTTTTTGTCTTACTGAGGAAATGTCCCATTGAGATTACTAACCTTTTTTTCCTCAGTCCTGGCTGAGAGACAAATAGTTACTACAATTACAACACAGTTCAAACGATTGACAGCAAATTGTCGCAGCGCAGCTTCAATGCAATAAAATTTCAATCAAATTATAGATAAAACAGTTCATTTACTGAAGTACTCTCACTTTGCATGTGAATTTCCATTACGTGGTGTCCTCCATATTTGAAGGAAAAACTGTGCAGGCTAATTGAACAGTTGGCAGCAAAATATTGTTGGAAATGCAAGGTGCTAGTCTCAAAGCACAGTATAGTCCCAGAATAGATTGTTGAATAAAAGTGCATGTGTGAGCCGACCTTGGGTTGAACAAAGAAATCCATTGCATTCGGGAAAACATTTCACAATGATGGCTTGCGATATGCAGTTGATAATAAACCAAAGAAAAGCAGGTTTGAAAGTGAGAGCATCATCTAGAAAAATGCCATATTTTCAATACCTGTATGCTCATGTCTTTGAGATCAAATAACAATTCCCTTCTATGCTCTTTGAAAGAGGAAATTTTATCGATTTTATTTTACTGAGATTTGACAAATAAGATAGCACGTCTATCATCGTTCTGAACTTGGTCTGAGTTTTAATGGTAATATTACTAATAAAATATTACAATTTCTCCCCAGTATTCACATGGGAAATGTTTTCTTGTTTTCTCCACAAAAAAAATATTTGCATAATCACTCCCAGTGGTTATGTGACTTCCATGCGCTTCCACTTTACCCAAAATAATTGTCATAAATTGAGATTGAGCTGATGTTTTCTGTAATTGCTTTCTTCATGCAGTGTTCGCTTACATGTGGAGGAGGAATACGTCGACGTACTGTTAGCTGCTCCAGAAACACTGGGGTGGACTGTGACCTACAAAACAAGCCTGACAGTCTTAGTACTTGTTCTATCCAGGAATGTCCACCTGTTTTGGACAATTTTGGTGACTTTGACTGGTCTGGGAGTGGATGGACAAGCGAAGAGGTGATTAATGAAATTAACTCCTTACCTGTGGCCAAACCATCTCAAATGTATAGTCCCACCAGACTGCAATCAAAAAAGGATGAGCCAAACAACCTAAATAATATCTTTGAAGACTTTCATTATCACAATAAGATAGATAGTGAAGACAATGCTCCTAAAGTCGATGACTTTTACTATGACTATAACTTCATCAACTTTCATGAAGACTTATCAAATGAGAGTGCTGAAATCGATTCAGGGAACAGTCAAGTAAAAGATCTTGTGCTTGACGGAAAGCCAACTGCCATTACGGAGAATTCCCTTAATTCTTCAAGACCTTTTAATTCACAGATTATTATCAAAGAAAACGTGCATAATGTTGGAAACCCTGCAGGAGGACAACCCATTAAAAAGCATTCTATAAATATTGACATTGAACTTGCTGAGGATTATCTTTTGCCTTTGACCAGCACTCAATCACCAGAAAATGCAGCGGAAAAATATGGATACGGTGATCCCCTGTGGTCTGAAAACAATCAAACAAGAGCTCCTCACGATCATGCTAACGCAGTGCCTGCAAAAAGTAAAAAGCAGGCGCAAGATAAAGAGACCGACCACATATCCACACAGGATGAAAGTACCACAAAGGAATTCACAGTAGTACATTCCCTATATGCTGCTTCAACGATTACAAGTCAAGATGAGGATGCCAAACAGTGGCATCAAACTAACACTACGCCACTGAACTCTGCTGCTAAGGCTGTGAGCACCACAGTTCCACTAAACAGAGGAGATTTCGATCTTACTCAAACTCGTAAAGAATCTACATTTTCACCTGACCTGAGACTGGAAAACATGCATCCGACTCATCTCAGTTCAGACATGGTAACCTCTAAAGATGCTTCGACAATGTCAGAAAATAACCTCAGTACAACATCCCTACCTCCCTCCGAGAGTTCTTCTCCTCTCTTTTCTTCAGATCTGCTAATGTCAGGTAATCGAAATACCCCAGGTGACCTCACTTCGCCAGGTGTAACTCCATTTTGGCGGCATACAAACAAGGCAGGATACCAAGGTGTTTTCCATCAGTCAACATCAAAAGAGATGACTAAAGGTTCTACTGAAAGCACTACTACAGATTTTTCTTCATTTTCATCATTTTCATTCAATCACTATGACTACAATCAAGTTTCAATTCTTCCACCCGTGAAATCTGGTATTAGGATTGATCCGGAATCAACATATGTGCCCCCATTGTTGAAGGCTGCAGCCCCTCTTCAACCTACCACCCCGCCAAAAATAACCACACATTTCTCACCAACCAAACTTTCATATCTTTGGCCATTAGTTCTGAAAATTTCAGAACAAACACCAGCTGCCCCTCAAGTTGCTGCCTTTTGGATCACTGGAAACTGGAGCTCAGTGAGTCTTTATCATTTAATTCCACACTGTTCTTGCACCTGTTTTCTGTAATAAATTCTTGTATTTCCGGCCAGTGTTCCACAAGCTGTGGTCTGGGTGCCATCTGGAGGTCTTTGGCCTGCAGCACTGGCTCAGAGTCTGATTGTGACCCAACAAAGAGGCCTACGCCCGCCCAGCGCTGTTATCTACGACCCTGTTCCATGTGGAAAGTTGGTGAATGGACGAGGGTGAGATGGGTCTTAATTTAATATGGCATTCATTTTTCTGTCATCTTTTTAATTTTTGACATTTGTGACATTTTCGATTTGGTAAAATTATATTATGGTTACTTACTTTTGGGGTAATAGTTGCTTAAGAGGTTAGAAGGGCAGTAATTATAGCAGATAGACACAATGTCGCTCAGCATGCAGTACTGAAGGTATACCTGCTTGCTGGTTGCCAGTTGGATATTTTATGTCTCATTTTGACTTTAAGAATAATGTGAAGTATGCTGGTTTTTACTTTGGCTGACATCTATATAGTATTATATAATATCCACTTAGAACCAGCGATATTGCTTCAGTAGCGTGAATTGCTGTTAAAATAATTTCCTCACCAGGTGCTGGAATCCTTGGATGTAACATTCCTCAACTGAAGCATTTTTCTTATTTTTTTTGTTCTATTTTTTTTCCAATTCCTTATCGCTTCAGCATTCCCTAAGGTTTGTTTCATTGTTTTTTTTTTCAGTGCTCTACGAAATGTGGAGCCGGTGTAAAATCCCGAGAGGTGCAGTGTTTTGACGTGAGGGATAACAGAACTCTACGGCCTTTCCATTGTCGGGCAATGTCCTCTCGACCGCAAAGCCAAATGCCCTGTCACCTGCAGCCATGTCTCGACTGGTACACTTCTTCCTGGGGCCAGGTGAGTAACAAAAAGCAGACCAAGTACATGTTTGTGCACTTCATAGTGATTCTTTAAATCTCATTATACTTTTATAGTGAAAATAAGTGTTCAATTCAATTCAACTTTGCTCCTGCTCCACGACCCTCTCTATCTGCCTTAAAGGGGGTTTAAATAACATCGAATGTATCTGACAACATGCAATCACATCACTTTTTAGTCTTTGTGACATCTTGTGATCTTTTTTACTGCCTGAATAGAGCCTATCATCAGTTTTTGCCTCATTTCATCCAGGTACGCTGAAAGAGCAGGGCCTTATTTTTCCACCAACCTTATAGAAAAGATTCTAATAGAAACTCTTTCATTGGTGCAGCTTGTTACCTTTCGCCTTGTATCGTGTCTATCTACTTGCATGGCGTGTTATCAAATGGCATTAGATTTATCAAACTTGTGTGAAATGAGAAATACTATGTCGTATGTAATATGAATCAGTGAGGACAAAAGTGCTCACAGGTACGTTTTGACTGAACAGATCTTATCGCTTTTGTTTTTGGTAGAAATTTACAATTTTATTCTGTGTAAAATGTCATTTTCTGCGCTTATCTCACTTACGCACTCCAACTCTGCTTCCCCATATATAACAAATATATGGTGAAGATATGAGCTCTAAGTAGTTGCCTTCTATTGCAACTGTTGCACCAATCACAATAGGAAAAAGCATTTCCATTTATCTGGGACTATTTTTTTACTATAATTAGGGGGAGTTACTTACTCACTTCTTCACACCCTGATTTTAGGACTGGGGGTAATCGCTCAATCTGAATTTGCTCAGCATCTCGGCTCCTGGTTGGTTAAGAATAGTGGCGAGCATGCATTCATTTTCTGTACTGCTTATCATCACAAGGGTTGCAGAGGGTGCTGGAGCCTATCCCAGCTGACTTCGGGCACCAGGCAGAGGACACTCTCAATCGGTGACTAGCCGATCATAGGAGGCAGATAACCATTCGCGCTCACACTCATTTTTAGCGGCCAAACGGGCAACGCTGCAGCCATTAAAATGGAATAAATTCCCAAGCGCGATTTGAAGTGAGTTTTGCCTGGTGGGGAAAGCCGAGTTGTATGTGAGCAAAAATGGCAGAAAATTGCGTATTGCACAAAATATATACATTCTTCCCTTGATTATCGCGACTTCCGTTATTGCGCTTTTTTCTGCTATTAATTATTATCATTTTTAAGTTCATAAAAATCTGAAAATCCACGGTGAAACTCATAAGTGGAAGCCACTCTTGCTACGAGAACTTTGCCCCGAAGCGATTATTGTGGCCATTTCTGGTCTACATTAACCGTGATATCCAAGGGATTACTGTAGTTGTGAATTTCTAAAACACACTTTTGTCCACAAAACAGATTTTGTTGACGACATTTGATATTACATACGTGCCATTTCTCATTAAGCACATGGACACAAATCAAACACCTTATTGTCACGTGTTCGTTGTGATAAGTGTTCAGAGGTGTGTGGAGGTGGAGGACAGCAACGATTTGTCACCTGCCCAGAGGAGGACCTTTGCGACACCGACCTTCGGCCCACCAATATCCGGCCCTGCAATACTCAGCCTTGTGCTCAGTGGCTCACTGGATCTTGGGAACAGGTAGACTCGTGAGAAATGCACATCAGACACACTTAGCAATAATGACCATCTGGCCTGCCCAATATACTACTCACAATGTCATTAGGTTTTGTATGGAAGAAATACTATGAAAAGCCATCTTGAAACATTAAATAGAAACAGTTAATAAAAACATAATTGAAAACCGATCATTTGGCAAAGAGTAAACAGTGGCAAAACAGTTTTTGTAGAAATTTTCTAATCATGTAGCTGCATCTTTCATATTCATTCATTGTGAGGCGTGGATTTTCACATGCATACTAACCATTTTGACTGCTTCCTCAATCACTGCTCCTTTTGTCACCTCTCCACATGACTCCTTATACCACAGCTCTCGCAAAGAAAGGCCAATACATAATCATCTTAATCAATGAGTCATTTAATTACACCCTGGGTCACTGCTTAGATTGTTATGGTGTCAGGACGAGCAAAACATTGCATTTCATTTTATGTGAAGATTGTGCACACTTAAAAACTTGAAAACTTTTGCATTGCAACCTTAGATACAACTAACTATGACCCCCAAATGTGAGGAAGCAGTCATAAATTGTTGAGTCAAGAGAAATGTACTATCACAAAGTTTCCCTGTTTAGTGAACTGTACTAGCTATGAATACATATACACATTTGTAATAAAACTTTGACTTTTGCAACACATCAATTTAGTATGGCAAAACACATACTAATGATAATGTACTCACAAATTTGAAATAGAGTGAACAGTTTTTTTTTTTTTTGTCTGTGTTCATTATTTTTGCCCAAAGCACTGTCTACATCCACCATATTCCACAGTATGTAAACTGCAGTTAATTAATTGAATTCCACAGACAATGCGACATATTGAATCCCATACTCCCAGGAATAGCTATGCTAATGTAGGAAATCCAAAATTACCTTTTTTCCTCCCCTGGAGCTGAATCTTAAATCAAAGTGCAACTAATGACTAGGACTAACATGACATTGAAACTACAAAAAAAAGGCATCACACCATTGTTTATAATCAATTCAATTAGCACTTTCTGCAATCATTTTACGGCATTATGCATGAGAACTGAGTGACAAATTTTCCCCCTTAGTGTTCAGCACCCTGTGGCGGTGGAGTGCAGCAGAGACTCATGAAGTGTGTCAATACAAAGGCTGAGACCGAAGAAGAGGTGGACCAAACTCAATGTGATCATGAAATGCAGCCAGAGAATACACAAAAGTGTAATCTGGAAGAGTGCCACAAGGACCCTTCTGGTAGGACAATGAATCGCCTTGTGCACACTATACACACAATTTAGGATTTAGTCAACTGCCGTTTACTAATACGGTGATTATTTCTATTTATTTTTGCCATTTATTATAATTGCTGGGCTTCTATTAATGCATTTCTATCATTTCAAGTGCCTACTTCATGCAAGTAGTTCAATATAGTATTGTTGTGGTTGCTGTTAGAGCCTAAATTATTGACGAGTATGAATGTCTTTATTTGTTACCATTATCCTATGAGTGTTAATTAGATTTGAAGTTTATTTTTTATGTATTCAGTTGCTGCTCTTTTTAGCAGGGTTGGTTAATCCAGAAGTGAGCAATCAGTCCACAAAAGGCCAACCGAACAATATGACACCTTTTCACCAATGCAGTGTCTTACAAGTATTATCAGTTCTTTGCAGCCAGGTGTTGCTTGTTTCAGCAGACACGTTTGTGGTTAAATTGGGCATGGTGCTTCTGTTGGAAGAAAACACAGAGTATACCAGGGCCCTATGTGGAGTAATTGCCCACCCACCGCTGGGTTGAAATGTCTGTGTTGGATGACCAGTTTGGAGAACCCTGCATTAGAAAGTGTTCTTTTGACTTTTTGTTGACTAACATGAGTCTGGGATCTGGGATGAGCAATGAGGAGATAGAATCTCTGTGATGTTGGGCCATGCATCAACATAAAAATTATGATGGAATATATGCATACAATTACTTATTAGACTAAAGATATTTAGCAATAGGATGAAGGAGAAAAGCCTTGAGCACAAGGGCAGAATGTTGGAGTTGCATGATTTTGTACTTCTGTAATAGTATAGTGAATTTATGTGATTCAATTAGGTTCAAATGTGTTTGTGTACCTTTAAGACCGGCTATCAAAAAGCTGGGGCTTGTTGTAAAATGAGGAAATGGGTTAGTGAAATAGGATTGAGGGGTAAAGCAACCTAATGTGTTTCTTGGCCCAATTTAAATATCAGAATTACTCTGCCACAATTTTTGCGTGTGTGCATTTATCATAAAATCCCTTAAGTCTTGTGAAAATTGTGAAAAGGAACTACTTCAAAATAGAATAGGCCAAAACAAGGACCAAAGACAGTGAACTATGGACTTTGCTAGAGTGAACACGCCTAATGACTCAGTCATTGAGAGCAGTCGTGGATACATTTCTTTCTTGAGGGGGAAAAAAAACACATTTTCACTTAATCCATTCCAAGCAAATATCAAATGCTTCTCCAACAGTTTGCCTATTACAAATTTTTCTTGTGTGCTGATGGTCGCAAATTCCACGCGAAAATTCTCAGTGTGGTTATGTCATGTCAGTGGGTTGTTGTATGTTGTGTTAATGCTGGATTACACTTATAAAGTGAAACACTAGAAAAGGGGTAGGCAACCTATGGCTGGGGAGTCACTGTGGCTCTTTTGATGGGTGCATATGGTTCTCTGCTAAGGTTGGCTGTGAGGTAAACCATAGAAACTGCTAGTGAGAAAGTGCTGGAATAGGAGCGTTACGTTGGTATTATGGCATTTACACTCCCTCCAGCGCCTTATAATCATTTTTATTTTCATTACACTCTTCTGCATGGATATTTTCATTGATACTGATTGAATAGCGACAACGTAATAATGTTGTCGAAAGAATTCAAAGACTTTTTGAACTTTAAAAGTGGTGAAGTGACTATGAAAGGAACACATTTTCATGTATGTCGGCTTTTAAATTCAGAGCATGACTCTCAAGGATTAACATTAAAAAATGGGAATAGTTTATGGCTCTTTCCATCAAAAGGTTTCCCGACCCCTGCACTAGAATGTTCTAACTGCTATTCAATAAACACCACATCTAGACTCATGGAAACATATTTTACATACTTTACATTTGAAATATGAAAATGAAAAAAATCTGCAATCTGTGCAGTAGCACTGAATAAAAATAAGACCTGATGGTGTAGTGATTCACTCGCCTGACTTTGGCGCAAGGCATCATGGGATCGATTCCTGCACGGTGGCAGTGAGATTGTAGTTACAAATGGTTGTTTGTCTCTGTGTGTCCTGTCGATTGTGTGGCGACCTATCCAAGGTGTAATCTACCTTTCACCTGGAGTAAGCTGGGATAGGCTCAAGCAACCCCACTACCCTTACGAGAATGTGCGGTAGGGATGAGGAATGAAAAATCATATCTTCTGACAAAACCCGAGCTCACTGAGAATCGCTCAGTAAATGGGATCTAGTTTCTCGATTTATTTCTTACAAAGCCATCAAGATTTACCTCTGCCCTCCTGAGTTAGAATTTTAAAAGTGTAGTCTAATTTATTCTTTTTCTTAGCCTTCTTGAAAGCAGTTTTGAGGCCAAGTACTTGATGTGAATACCGGCACTTCCTACAACTTCAAAATGAATGGTGCAGAAAAGGCCATCGAAATTCTTGAAGGGACACAATCATACCCTTAAAATTCACTCAGTCTTGCTGTCTGTATTTTCAATTGTATGTGCACCTTTAGAGAAACTGTCAAACCATCAATTCTACAATAGCATGATTCACTATGATGAGTCAATTTTGAAAAAATCAATCATGTTTCAGGCGAGTCCCCCAAGCAATCCTGCCACATGAAAGTCAGCTGCAGTATATAAACTGCAGTACTATATAATATATTCAATGTATTGAATATAGGTTGCATGAGAGGGACAAATAATAATCCACATAATTGGATCCCTTGTGTATTTAGTGCCTCTAAATTAAACATTTATGGATTGGTATATTTTCTTAAAATTAGAACCCATGAATGGTTACAGCAGTAAACAAAAAAATATTTGAAAAGTTCTAGCAAATGAGCATCTATACTGTAAATACTTGATGCTTACTGTCACAAAAATATGGTTTTAGTTGCCTCCAATAATAAAACTTGTGTAATTTAGAACTCTAAGACTAGGGGATTGTCAGGGATTGATAATAACTCTCCCTTAACTTCATGATCATGATCCTGCCTCAAATATTTTCAAAATAGCTTTTACATCAACTTAAGTATCAGGGATATTCAGCAAAGAAATACAGACATTTTCTTTTCCACTGATAGATGCAGACTAGAGGAAATATAAGACTCAGGTTTGACTTCCAGCAGATTGTTTTGAATGTCCCGTTAACCAAGGAAGCCCCGTAAAAAGGCTGCCAAATTCCTATCCGTTCAGATTGATTTTGTTGTACATTTCTGCCTCTGTCGTCCAAACAGGACCAGTTTGCCTCCGTGACCGTTTAACACCAAACTTCTGCCAGACCCTGCGCTGGTTGGGCCGTTGCCAGCTGGCCACCGTGCGAGCACAGTGCTGCAAAACCTGCAACCGACCGCCAAGCCGGTCCACCAGCAGCCGTCTCCACTGAACTTGGAGTAAGGCAATACTATTCAATATATTGTAGATTCAATTACTTCACCAGACCCTCACTTGAAACCTACTTTAATAATGGAGGGAATTTAAATTATTAGCAAGTTGTAGATAATGAATTTGCCCACCTTGGCATAACTGACCCCGACAAAAGCCTGCAGAAGACAGTGCTCACTGTTCAATGCAGCCAACTCAAAATATGAAGTCTATATTTACAAAGTGAAAGAAGACAAATATAACTGTGGTTGGTGGCAAATACAAGACTAATTAAGGCATACATTAAATATGGAAACATATTTATTGTTGAAGATAACTCCATGGGAGGTGTTGATGTTCCATGTCTCCTCAACAGAACGTAGTTACTTCAAATAATGTATGCGGTAAATAAAGGTGACTTGCCACACATGTCACAATACAGTAAACAATTGTAGCGACAAACATTACTTGCTTGACAGCTTGTTAAAATTCTACCTTTTTCTCAATTTTTATTCCTTAATTCTCAGTTTCAACCAAATCTCAGAAAAGGCGAAGTACAAAGTGTTCTGCGGCAGCTTGTGATAACCGTTTTTTCTACTAAATGTAATACATTATCCTTCTGCACATATCTAATATTGCAGTTCACAGTACAGTGGTACCTCGAGATACGAGCTTAATTCGTTCAGAGACTGAGCTTGTATGTTGATTTACTCCTAATTCAGATGAATGTTTCCCATAGAAATGAAATAAAAACTAATTAATTCATTCCAACCCTCTGAAAAAACATCCAAAACAGGCTATTGGATTGGAAAAACATTTTTATTTCTTCTACTTCGCCATTTACTAACAAAGTAACGAATAACTAGTGGTTTAATAGTACTAAAATGCTTTTAATAGTACTAAAATTAGACAGATTTCACAGAGAGACAGATGGACAGAGAGAGATGGGGGGACTTTTTGCATGGCAACACACTTGTAACATAACATAAATAAATTTAAATGAACTTGGATTACGATGCAGAAACACTCAACAATAAGTTTAACCTTACACTAAACTTAATTTAAATTAGTTTTAAATTTTTATACCTTCCTTCTCCCGGTTTGGCTCCATTTGCCCCGCCTCCACCCTGACTTTCAGATGCAACCTATCGAGGCTTGTTAGCGTTTGTCCTCCCTTCAAAATATTCCCAAAATGATGCACACAAACGTCGTCACAGTAGGATAATAATGCATGACCAATTGCCAACGAAAAGTAGTATATACTCATCTCATATTAACGATCTCTCTGCCATTCACGCTGACTAACGGGAGAAAATTACACTAAAAAAATGCAACGCCCCGCCCAGTGCTCGTAGAGACATTACACGAGGGAGTTGCAACTAGAGAGACATTACACGAGGGAGTTGTGGGGGCAGAGACAGTGCCCATGATGTTCTTATGAGCAGCCTTGCCTCCGCTTTATGCTCGTATATCAAAATTTGTCTTGTATCTCAAGATAAATATTTGCCCAAAATTTTACTCACATCTCAAATTGCTCGTATGTCGAGGTACCACTGTAATGCTTAATGGTGCTTATAAAAGTTTTTTAAAAAGTCAAAGATGTCTTTACAACATCAAATTGACCAAATTAAATTCAAGGGACTTGGTGCTTAAGGAGATATAGGCACTTAAATTTTGGTGAGGTATGGGCGGGCCCACTGCCTTTATTACATATTTAAATACTTCCATATCATTCAGAAATTTTTGATAACCAAATACTAAGTTCAAATCAAAGGTTTTCATTTGTTTGTTAGATTTTTTTTAACATGAATAGACCATGTCATATTAATGTGTTTGTATTTTCAAATTGCATTTTGATTATCTCTTAAATGGTTCTTGGCAATTGCTCATCCTCTGACCCAGTTATTTGTCTCTATGTTACTCAAAGCTTTTTGACGCAGCATAAAGTACAAATATCCACAGTAATTTGTCTTACTGTCAAATGAAAAGGTCTGCAATAATATACATTTTTTTTATTGGAAAGGAATAAACAGGTGTATTGACAACTGGGAACCAAATAGTCTGTGTAAAATACCATGACTTTTAACATTATGTATTAGATAGGCATTTTTTTATTTTATTCCCCCAGGTCAGTCGCTTTAAGGTTGAAGTTCTCAGGTACCTATACAACATGCAACACAGGTATGAAGCAACAACGAACGTAGAAAAAAGGTCTGTCAATAGTCAGATTTTATCAGGTATTGGTTTTATGTATTCATTACAATAAAGGCTACTTATATAATAACACATTGTCATTCTATAAGTAATTATTCCCAAACAACCCAAAGAAATATACCTATCCTGTAATGCTGTGCTACATTTTTTTAGGATTTATATCCTCTCCTGCTCTTAGCTTCACTTCTTCTTAAATATTTTTTAAAGATTCTATTTTGTATTCAATTTTAAAACCATGGAGATGGCACACAGCAATAGGCAAGATGCTTTTATTATTTCCATGACCATCACTGAAGAGCTCTTATATAGTTACTCAGAGAATGTAAGTACATATTTCATATGTGCAATGTTGGACATGCTTTGTTGAATGCGAAATGAACTGAAGTTTATTCAAAGACATGATGTTCCAAAGGAAAATTCAATTGAGTTAGGGTTTGCTTGGAAATCCATGAAGGTTTTGAAAATGTATCAAAACAGTTTAAATAAAATATGCTCACAGCAGAAATCCTTCCCATGACTCAATTCAGTAATCGACAGGTGGTAAAGTCACCATTTCGGTAAACTCTTCATAGTTCACAACTCCACTTGAGTTGATGTTTGCTTCTTGGAACAGCTCGTCCACTAGAAAAAGAACACAGAGATTAGTTTTCTAAGAACTTCTTGTATGATTACTACATAATTAAGTGAATGTCTAATTATGCAATCAAAAAAATCAATTGCCAGAGCCTCTGGGTCAAATCAAGAAGTACGAAACATATACATATTACATTTTCTATATGTATCGTTTACAGAATACTAAAATTTGAATATCAAACATTTGAAAGTCGTGTTTGATTTTGCATCAAGTGAACACTATCAGTCACCGATTTCAATTCAATAATGAGTAAATCCTGACGTGGATCTTCAAAGAGGGCACAATCCTACGATTAAAAACATTTGCAAAATTTTAATGTAAATTTACAAGTCATTGTGCCAATAGTGCCTTCGAAATATACACTTAACAGGGCGCAGCCCCTGAATTGAGACAGTTTTAGTCTAATTCATTAATTCATTCATTTTCTGGACTGTGTTATCCACACTATGGTCCCAGGGTGTGCTGGAGCCCATCCCAGCTGACTCTGGGCCAGAGGCAGGTTGCACCCTGAATCGATGGTCAGCCGATCGCAGGGCACGAGAAGACAAACAACCATTCACGCTCACACTTATACCCAGGGGCAATTTAGTCGAGAGTCCAATTAGCCTACCAACCATGTTTTTGGAATGTGGGAGGAAACCAGAGTACCCAGAGAAAACCCACGCAGGCCTGGGGAGAACATGCAAACACCACATAGTTGGACCGACTGGGATTAGAACCCAGGACCCCTGAGCTATGAAGCTGATGTGCTAACCATTCATGTCACCAGGCTGCCCTGCATCTACTTATATTTAAATTAAATATTAGAGGAATGTCCTTAGTCAGGTTGAGGGAGAATATTTTTCTTACCTTCTTTGGCAGTAAGTTTCTCACCCAACATGGTGAGTTTAGCTCTCAGTTCTGAGGCTTGAATGTATCCTTTTTTCTGTTTGTCAGTCATCCTGAAAGCTTCAAGAATTTCTGTTTTAGGGTCTTCTTGTTGCATTTGTCGGTGCATCATGGTCAGGAATGTAGAGAAGTCCAAGCTTCCTGACTTTTCTAAAACATAACATCTATTCAAAATTTACTCATTGGCTGACTTTGTCAGCAATACATGTTTAATCCTACCGGAAGGACTGGCCGTGAATCAATGTTAATTGTCAGTGATGCCGTGCCATTTCCTTCTGATTATTATTTCCAATTGGAAATTGGAAATAATATTATGTGGTTGCAAACAAACTGAATATTAACCCTATAGTGTTACACCTCCACCAAAGAGAATGTTTTGATCATTAACAAAATTACTTCCGAGCAACTTATTTCCACGAACTGGGGGGCGGGAGTCATTTTGGGTGGTCTGCCAACAGGTGTCAATCATTTAAAATATGATCAAAAAGTTATTACAGTACCGTCATATGACAATTTTAGCGTTACGTCAAGTGTAATAATTTAGTTATAGTAGTATATAAAATCTGTTGCTCTAAATAAACAATGTCAAGAGTAACTTACTCCTGATAAAATGTGGCAAATCTAAGGGGTGGGTATTTCTAAAAAGGTGTTGATCAAAATGAATGACAATGTGATTGCGGCGTACTCCTAGAAGTGAAGGCATATTTAGTTTTATTACAGCCAATTGGTAGATTATATCTTTGAAAACACTCACTTAGTCATGAATTGATTGTGTAATTACCAATTTTGTGAACTTGAAGGTGCCTTTCAATTTCACCAAGTGTGGGGCTTGTACCAAGACAGCGCATAACTGTGATCAGGTCACTGACGTCAATACTTCCCTTTTGTTTCTTGTCGTACAATGAGAAGCACTCCTTAAATTCTGAAAATGTAAACAAGACATTTTAGCAATGAATGCCATCAATAGTTTATCTATAGGCTAAAGTGTCTGTAAACTATACATGTTTATAAAGAACAAGATCAAAACATATAGCAAATAACTTTTAGGAAGAAGGAAACTTTTCAGTATGGCTTATAAACCACCAATTTCAATTACTCCGTTTAACTTGTAAAATGAATACTTCATTCAGACGGGTGTACCAGCAAGTCCTATTCAAACACTTTTGTGTGTGCTTGTTAGAATGATATTGTAATGCACTTACCGTTGATTTGAACTGGTGTAAAGAATTTTGCCTGTAAAATGAAATTGCGATATATAACAATCAATTAAAACCATGGAGGGAAAAAATAATGTTTTGTCAACCTGTAAAACAGAACTTAAATTTTCCTACCATTTCAACTAGCTGTACATGAAAGGGTATATTTAAAACCTACCATTTCAAGTACCTTTCTGTGCGTTCCAGGAAAAAGAAAATTAGTTTCCTCGAGCTTGCCCTTCCACCCGTTTAAAGTCCAACCAAGCCTACGTGTAATTTAATATGCGTTGCTTTGGAAACGCACATCAGACCCATACAAAAGCCAAGTTTAACTCTATCCTCTCAAAGCAATTGAAGACAGGGGCAATTGAAAATATTGAAAGTAGCAACAAATAGTAGTGTATATTATATATATATATATATATATATATATATATATATATATATATATATATATATATATATATATATATATATATATATATATATATATATATATATATATATATATATATATATATATATATATATATATATATATATATACTATTTGTTGCTACTTTCAATATTTTCAATTGTGTATACATGTGTGTATATTTGTGTATATATATATATATATATATATATATATACTTATATGTATATATACATACATATGTATGTGTGTATGTTTATGTAAATATATAGCATTCAGGTTTGACTACCATTATATAAAGCCCAGAATGGCTACCTGTTCTAATAGGACTATAAAACGGTGTACTAGGTATATGTTGAATTTATCTGTCGTTCTCATCCAATGTAACTGGTTTCCGATCACTGGTAAAAATAAATGAATAAAATCTTAGATTACACCACAAAACTGAAGCAAGAAAACTATTCATTGAAATCTGAAAATAAATCGCATAATAGTCTCAATTAAATATTAATAATAATCCACAAAACATTCAGCTTTTGCAGCCCAGAGTGTGAGTCAGATTCACTATTCCCAGTCTCTCAGCAGCTGTACATGAAAGGGTATATTTAAAACGTCTTGATATTTTCTGCCCTTTATCTTTTCACCTGGGTAAGTGAGCAACTGAGTTAAGACCATATCTATATGTTCTGTTTGAGAACATTGACAATAAAGATCTGAAATTTGACCTTATATCCATTTTTCTTCGTTGGAAGAAACTAAAATACCCTCTGAAAGCCAGGGTAAACCTTGTCCAATATATACCTAGCAATCAACATCTTAGGGTGGTATCTACAAAAGACCTAACAGTGAGTGTCAACATGACAGTATTCCCAAAATGCCATTTTATCAAAAGCTTGTGTCTTGTTGGAAGTTCTGCTTGCTGCCTAAGTGTAACACACCACAAATGTTGATGTGATCTCTAGATTTGTTCTTGGTAAATGTTTGTGTGAAAACTTCAAATGAAAATCTGCCCATGAGAGTTAATCACTGTTGATGCATAAAAATAATCCAACCTTTGAAAAGGTTTTTCACCTTATACTCATATATATCTATATTTAATAATAATTCAGATGAACAGTGTTGGGAGCTAAATGGGTCATATGCTTAGAAAATATTGCATAAATGTAATGCAGAGTTTATGGTGCATTCAAAGGTCTGGTTCCTTTTTTTCTGCCAAGATTTTAATATGTCACTGCACTCAATTTTTACTTGGCAAGGATAATTTTAGAGCAACTTTTTGTGAGCGAGGTACATTGATTTTGTTGCCCTGTGTCATCTCGAAGATGTGCCAGTCTCTAAAAAAAGTATTTATGATGTTATGTTTGTTTGTCAGAGTTTTGGGGATGTAGTTCTATAATTGAGTGTCCATGGAATTTCATATTGATGTAATACATTGAATTTGAACAAACTGAATTATCACACTATTCAAAATTCTTATCTAACATTAATTCAGGAGAGGAGTAGTGTCAGGAGGTAAATGGGTCATGTGCTTAAAAAGTCCTGCAAAATGTTATGCAGTTTATGGTGCATTCAAAGTTCTTGTTCCTTTTTCTGCCAAGAAATTGATATGCCACCAAACTTGTATTCAATTTTTACGATTTAATAAGAATCATTTTAGAGCAACTATTTGTGAGCTAGCTACTGTGACTTTGATTTTGTTGCCCAGTGTTGTGCCAGTCTCCAAAATGAATATAATATTATGTTATGCTTGTTTGTTAGTGTTTTCGGAGTGTAATTCTATAATTGAGTGCCAATGGCTATTTAATAGATTAAATATACCTAATTTGAACAAACTAAATTATTTTTTAAATTCCAATTTTTTTTATCAAATATATGAGCAAGTACATAAACATTTTAAAATGGGGGAAATGAAATACGTTGTGGCAGGTGTGCCACAAAAATATCTGCGTCTGCTTTGGACCTTTTCATTCCATTACCACACAGAAAAGCTGACTTTATATTCCATTCTTTTATTAAGCAATCTCGGTACAGTTGTGAGCAGCGAGGGCAGTGTATTCACAAATGTTCATTCCTTAACAAAGGGGTGCTAAAATGTTGCCTATCATTAAGGGTTGTAGATGTGACCATGTCAAGGACTACAATCAGAATGACCCATCCAGTCGTAGACATCCCGTCAGTGAAGTTGTAATGGATATTGGATTGTAAAAGACCCCAAAAATGAATGACATATTGTAAAATTGGTGTAACAGGATTTCCAGATCATAGGTCATGTTGTTCCTTTGTCACGGTCAATGTTTTCTTCTTCTGAAAATAGAGGGGAAAACAATGGATTATTATTCAAGCTAAATTAGTAAATTTTGTTATGTACAGTCATTTGTTGGAATGAACAAATTCACAAACCTGGATTCATTTGTTTCAGAGGACGTTCTTGATATGCGACGTGTAATAGGACCAGGGTTCTGGAACATAAAGTACCCCAGAGTACTTTTTGCGTAGCACTGGGTCATTCCAAAGGAAAGCAACCCAGAGAGTTACTAGAAGCACAGTAATAGAGAAACTATAGAACAAGAAAAGCCCATTGCTGTCCGGGCTCAGTCCAATATTCCTTTGGTGAATCACCAAGGCTACCATTGCAAAGAAGGTAACGAGAAAGACTCCGGTAATTTGTCCTTCTGTGACCAAGTACCTATAGTGGGGAAGAAAGAATTTCAGGCTTGAAGTTCACATCAAATAAAGTCAACCTGAATATTCGTAAGATATGACAAACACATTCAAATGTTTACTAATGTAAATTAAAATACAGCTCTGGTGTACTGGCTTCAAATCCAGGTCGATCCACCTGTGTAGAGTTTGCATGTTGTCCGGGTACTCTGGTTCCCTCACACATTCCCAAAAAAAATGCATTGTAGGCTCATTGGACACTCTAAATTGCCCCTAAGGATGAGTGTGAGTGTGCATGGTTGTTCGTCTTTTTTTGGCCTGTGATTGGTGACCACCAATTCAGTGTGTCCCCCGCCTCTGCCCCGAAGTCAGGTGGGATAAGCTCCGGCACCCCACGACGCTTGTGAGGATAAAGCGGTTCAGAAAATGAGTGAATGAATGAATATAAATAAATATATTGAAGCAAAATGAAATGAGTGAAAACACTTTTCCTTCACAGGTTGTTGCTGGAAACCTACAGCAGGACACCGGGATAGAGCACCTGACCGCAGTAAGTTAAATCATTTACAACTCCAGAAAGATCAAGCTGTCCAGAAGCTTGTTAACAATCATGATTGTTTGATTCAGGTGTGGTGGTGGAGGGAGACATGAAAAATAGAACAGATAGGGGATCTCGAGGACTGTTATCTTAAGACAAAGACAGAACAATATTGCTCAATTCATTTTTTTAAGTGGAGGAAAATTGTCAGTATAAAGTCGCTATGGGTGCAGCATCGTGGAGATAATCCTAGAGATTGCTTTTAATAATAATAATAATAACAATGCATTGGATTTATGTAAACACTCAAAAAGGCGCTTTATATTATTTTTGGATTACTCTCTCGTACTCATTTATTCCACACCAACTGATGGCCGACGCCATGCAAGGTGTTGCCAAGCCACCAGTTCAGCTTCATACACAAAGTCCCTTCGATGGTACAGAGTCGTACACAAGAATCAAACTAACCCCTAACCCAAGACGACACGCGCTACCAACTACGTCACTCACTGTCAACCTTTATCCTATCAATGTTAGTATTTAATAATAATGGTGAAAATGTTAGAAGAATAATCATGTACATAGGTAACTTATTTTTTATATATTTTTTCCATTGACAGATATGCCATGTGGGTGAGATTTCAATGGTCTATATAAAAAGAATACGTTTTGGCTGATTAAAATAAATTCTTGCTTTTGTCTTTACTCACTTAAAGCCATTACAAATAATGATAAAAAAGAAACAATTTTTTAAGTACTCCCATCCCATTATTCATTTGAGTAGCTTTTTTCACAATGAGTCTAGAGTAAATTTGTTATTTATCTCTTCATTCATTGAAAGCTAACTCAGCCTTTTTATTGTTTATTTAAAGTGACACAATATCTACATGAGCCAGTAGTAATGCTGTTAGTCTCAGCCAAAGCGGAAGAATGGTACAGATGGCGTTTCCAAACACAAAGAAAGTGAGTACTGAAGCAATTGAAATGGCAAACCGCAAAATAAAAATTTATTTTCTTATCATTACTTGCACGCGTAGAGATCATTCACTTGCTAGATGAATTTTTCCCATAGAAAATATGAGCATTTTCTTACATTCTCACTTTTTTGTTCGTAAACATTAACATACAAAACCTTGGTAGTCGTATGTGGAGAATCTAGCTAACTCGACATCAACTGGCATTGAGACAGTGGACAATGATAAATCAATATAGAATTTTCTTAAGAACAACTTACCAGTAATAGACAGCACTGGGTCCAAGTAAAAGCTTGCCGCTAACTGGAATGTTCAGCTGTGAAGAAGTTGTGAAACATCCAGTGAAGTAGATGAAGAGAATAATAAAGAAGGGAATATACCTAAAACACCAAATATGGTTCAGGTCAACTACACAGATTAATTAATTTAGGGTTTCCCTCCTAAAAGGAATAACAATGCAGACATTACATCAAATATATGTATCATTCCTTTCATTACAAAACACTTTAACATTGAAATTTCACTACAATAAAGACTAAAATGCCCAGATTTGACATCTTTATACTGTACTTTGCGAAACATTGAATGTTACATTTTGCTTTGGGCTGTCAGGATTTACAGTTTGTTTACTGCTTATGTTTATGACATTACTTTAATTTTTGGTCTCCTTAACTTGTCAAAACCCAAATGAATAATACATTCTTTTTCTGTAATTATCTACCTACCACATTAAATGTCCCAGGTGTTCATCATAATAATATAACAGCTCAAAGGAGTCAATCTGTAAATAAACAAGAGGTTGGAATCATTGAAGACAGTCACAAATGTCTAGATGGGTCAGTACCCGATGTCAAAGTGTATGTTTAATCCTTGCCTTTGCAGACATGCTTAAAATATTTGCCCTTGGTCAAAGTATGCTCAAACAAGATACTGAATGCCACATTGCTCCAGACGTGTCATCAATAGGTGAATGTGCAGTCAGTGACAAAGTACTTTGAAAGATGGAAAAGCAATATAATATATTCATGTCTAGCCCATTTACAATACAAGTGAATGCAATACTATTCTCTCTCTCTCTCTTGAGCAACAGTGACACCTACAGCACTTTCTTTTTTGTGCGTCCTGCATTTATGTCACCTGTCCTTTAATATGTACTGCAGTTTTTTCTTAAGACAAACCGATTATTAATCAACATTATATGCACCCTATTAGTATTACAAGAATTTTAATTTGATTAAAAAAATCTAAAGATGTCAGGAAAATCTACTACATTAGCTCACAAGGAAACATGGACATTAACAAAAAAATTGAAAACAATTTTAAATTAACCATGTAGATTCTGGAAAATCAACACAATCTAAATAATAATACCAGTCAACAAAACACTGGGATAAAACCTGTATTTGCCGTCAGACACATGAAGGGTACAAGGCTTGACAAGAAGCCATATAGCCCTGGCTTAGTTTAAAAAATATGTGTTGTGCTTTTTCTTCTTTTTTTTTTTTACACATGCACCATTGTAGTTATGGTTTGCTAGCTTTCTCATCAGGACTTTCCTTTTTTTCCTTTGCCATTCAGCTTAGCATCTTTGGATACATGCACACCCATAAATTCTAACACCAGTGTGGGTGTTCAGTGGGTGCTACAACTTCCTCCCACATCCCAAAAATGAGTATTGTTGGCTGATAGACCACTCCAAATTGTATGATCGGTATGATCGTGTGCATTGATGGTTGTTCGTCTCCTTGTGCTCTGCAATTGCCTGGCAATCGATTCAGGATGTCCAATGCTTACTACAAATAGTTGGCTGGATTAGGGATCAGCAACTCGGAAAATGAATAAATATGGTTTAGCCAGGTTTGTGCCAACTTTGGGCAATAGAATAGAATCTAATAGTCTGACAGTGGTAAGGAGTTTTAAAGTTAGAACATTGAACTTGTGCCACATGAGCTAGTGTCAGTACTGCAAAGCAGTTAGTTTCCATGATCAAATAAACAATCTGCAATTTTAGTTACCATAGTAATATCGGACTGGTATCACTGCAAATATGTTGCAGCGGTCAACAACAGATTTCAAGAATAGATTTATATTAATAATGGGGGATACAATTTAAAAGGCGTAATTGAAAAAAAATCCATACTGGTTTCTTAAATGACATGTTTTAAGATTCAAATACTCGGATATTTATTTTTTCCGTCACTTACTTGAATTGGATTGGTGAACATTCGAGTTTTTGTGTGTGGGTCTCTGTGTTAAGCCCTTTTAAAAGAGCAACTAAAACTGCACAATAATTATTTGTTGTGCTGGGAATGGTAATAGCCCCACAGTTTTTTTTAGCATAATTGAACCAATTGTGATGATTTATGTGATGTTAGGTCAAAATTATATTAGCGCTCTCAGCTGTAAGGTTTATTACCACGCCTGTAGTTATAGTTAGTTTTTGAAATGATAGGACATTTTCTTGTGTATTATTGTGCACATCAAGCCAAGACTTGTAGATGATAGAAAATGTGTAATAATCAGAGTCTTACCAGTGAGGCAGGTTTGAGGTCCCTAATGATTGGGTTTTCTCTGACTGAAAGATGGAGCTTGTAGCCACTCAAAATGAGTCTGTGGTTGATTGAGTCCCCCACCAGATGGATGCTGGCACCCATGACAAAAGTGATAATGCAAAGGTAGACTGCTGAGCGAGGCAGCGACCTTGGACTGCGCTCAACCAGCTGTCAAGAATAAATGAAAATTAATACCAAAAAAAGAAAACAATAATTTGGCTCAAATTATCATCCATCGGCTCTGGAAAATTATTTAAAAATCATTTCAACAATGATTTTAAACAGCCCCTTACAAACAGAAGAAAGATGAGAATCTATTCAACTAACCCGAAGCATGAGGAAAGGTGTTATGACATTGTAGGCCATGTGGAAATAGTCACCAGCACTTGGTTTGTTGAGGGGGAACCACTCAAGTGGGAGCATAATCTGTATACAGTTGCACAAAGATAGACAAATATTGGAGAATGTTTCTTAGAAAATTCAACAATAATACAAATTGCTGCATCATGCACTAACATTTCCTTACCATAACAATAGGCCGTCCAAAATCTAGAATCCAATTCTGTAGAGTCAGGCAGAACCACAAGTCTAAATGGAAATCTTTCTTCTCTTGCACGTTCTGCTCATAAGCAATGGGACTGCTAAAAAGACAAATTCCAAAAGTTATAGTACATGGTCCTTCAGGTCCATACTTAATGTTTGTTCCACACAAAAATGCAAAGTATTTTTTTCCATCACTACAAGCAAATATAGGTAAATTTCAACCCATCCATTCTTGGTTAATCTTGTAAAATGGCAAATATTTGGGAACTGATGAATGCATAAAAATAGCAAAAAGATGACCACCATTTATTCTTGCAAGGTTTGATGAGGATTTGAGCTTTGTAAAAAAAAACGTTCAGTTTTACTTAACTCAATCAAAACATTTATTTATCTTCTCGTAAAGGTGGCAGGGTTGCTGGAGCCTATCCCAGATGACTGAGCAAAAGGCACACTACACTCTTGCCTGGACAGATGACCATTCGCACCCACAACTATTTATACCACCACCAGCGGGAATTGAGCCCACGTCTGCCGACACCTAAGTCAGGTGAGTAAACCACTACAACATTAGGTGGCTTTCAATCAAATCAATGTAAATAAAAATCAAAAAGACTACAACTCAAACCTAATATTCAGATGTAAATCTATCCAAAAAATTGAAAAAAAATAATGGTTATATGTGTGCTTATTGATTTTCCTAATCGTATGGAAGCACAGCAAGGCTGTACGTATTTTAGCAAGATTCATTCATTCATTTTCTAAACCGCTTTATCCTCATTAGGGTCGCCTGAAGCCTATCACAGCTGATGGCGGGGGATGGAAAACCATGCACACTCACAGCCATACTTGGGGGCAATTTAGTGTCCAATCAGCCAACCATGCATGTCTTTGGAATATGGGAGGAAATTGGAGTACCCGAAGGAAACCCACACAGGCCTTAGGAGAACATGCAAACTTCACACAGTTGGACCGACCTAGATTTGAACCCAGGACTCCAGAGCTGTGAGGATGGAAGAAATTGTGAAAGTGCTCAAGAGCCCCTTTGGCATCAGTGTGCACATAAATCCTATGGGTCATCATTCTCTGGCAGGCCAATGGAGCGAGTGGTAAGCCCGTCGGTAGCCTCACAGCTCTGGGGTCCTAGGTTCACATCCAGTTCACGTTCACTTGTGTGGAGGTTGCATGTTCCCGGGCCTGCGTGGGTTTCCTACGGGTACTCTGGTTTCCTCCCACATTCCAAAAAACATGCATGGTAGGCTGATTGGAAACTCTAAAATGCCCCTAGGTATGGGTGTGAATGTGCATGGTTGTCCGTCTCCTTGTGCCCTGCGATCAGCTGGCCACCGATTCAGGGTGTCCCCCGCCTCTGGCCTGGAGTCAGCTGGGATCGGCTCTAGCACCCCCCGCGACCCAAATCAGGATGAAGCTGTTCAGAAAATGAGATGATGAGATGTTCTGAGTGATTACAACATGAAATAACAATCTTTGACAACAAACAAGAGCAAAACTATCAACTAAGTAAATGGAAGCACTAATAAAAGAAATGCTTATTATTCTAAAGTACAACGATGGCCACTGCTGCATACGCTCCTGTAAGAGGAATTTGACAGTTGTCAAGGCAAAGAAAATGGCCACGATATAGTAGTCAACTTCCAAACGTGCTAAATGACTTTATTTTTTTTAATAAATGACACAAATACGACTTCATATTAAAATATCATATTGGACGACAAACAGCAGAGCTGCACAATTACACGATGGTCAACTGTTTATAGAGATCTTATAACTCGAGCTGTGTTAACGATACTAGCATAAAATTCCTAGTCTCGTTCACACTTTGCAGGCTTTTGCGTTACTGCCAAAAAAAGAAACAGACATAGAAGTAAATTCAATGCAAACATATATTATAATTTTGACCCCAGATCATGCAGTGAGTTCAATTGTACTATACGAACGGTAATAAGACAAATGCATCATTCAAACCAACCTATCTTGACTATTCGTTCGGCATATCGAATGTTTCTCCCGACGTCTCCGAACTGTCCGCATGTTTGGTGTTTCTCTTCATGAAAATTTAATTATAATTTAAAAGTTGAAGCCCACGATCTATAAAGTTTACACAACTCGCACATCCTTCCGTCATAAAGCTTTATGATTGAATCCCACTGCAGTTGTAGGCAGGACACGCCCCTTACAATATGATTGGTCGGTACATACTGTAAAAACACCCCATTCAGAGGAAATCCCAGTGCATTCACTAAAGAACCACATTTCACTTGAGTCTTGCGATTGGAACTGAATATAAAAAACGTGATTCTTTTTATTTTGTACAATATTTTTTAATTATGATTGTTATTTTAAGTGTTCTACTCGAAACCTGGCGAAAACCAAAGCAGGCCAAGGGTAAAAAAACATGCAAACTCCTGACCTGGACTCGAACCCAGGCCAGGCCGCAGGAATAATATAGTATATTAAAAAAAGTAATAATAGTACATGAAAATAAATATTTAGTCATAATATAAAGATGATTGGCGGCCCGGCAGCTTGAGTGGTTAGCGCGTTGGCCTCACAGCTCTGGGGCCTCCAGCCCGGAGTCAGCTAGGATAGGCTCTAGCACCCCCTGTGACCCTAATGAGGATAAAGTGGTTCAGAAAATGAATGAAAATGAATGAAATTGCTATTTGTTAGGGGACTCACAGTCCGTTTTGGGGTGTTCCCCTTTAGTCACCTCACCGGTCATTAAAAAAAAATGGAGTGATTCCTGATGCTGTGATTGATGGACATCTGGGAGGAATTCTCTAACCACATTGAATGTTACTCGTGTGGCAGGCGTTGGTCATTTAGAACACGTTAGTGTCAGGGAAAGTCGATTGTGGTTGCTTTTCCTTCAAATAGTATGTGATTAAATCTCTTCATTTATTTTGGATAACTAGTTACCATCAAAACTAATGGTTATAAACCGGTTCACAGTGAATGTGAAGTCCATATCTGTTTTCCTTTAAGTCAACCAGCTGCATCCTGCTCCAACAGTTTCTCAGTCTGGAAAATGATTTGGTATTTCATCAGGGACATTTGGGCCTCCTTGTGTCGGGTGTCATGTTAAGTTGAAGAGGAGGAGTCCATTGAAAAATATGTAGACTTGCTTACACACTATTTGTAATCCAGAGACTTCAGTTGTGTCCAGTCTTCTTGAATTCCTATTCCAAATCAACATGGGATCACACGATTTTCTGATTTTTCTGTTAATGAGTGCATGCACACTGCAAGGTAGGTGGCCGGTAAAGTTGTTTAGCAATTTTTCATTTTTTATTGTTATTGTTTATTCATGCCGATGTCATTTGTAAAGAAGTTTTGTTATTGTTTGTGGTTATTGTTACTCGCAGACACTGTAGTGCCCTTTGTGTGTTAAATAGCACTTACTTTTACTTATCTATTTATTTATTAGGACATATTGTGTGTGTGTGTGTGTGTGTGTGTGTGTGTGTGTGTGTGTGTGTGTGTGTGTGTGTGTGTGTGTGTGTGTGTGTGCGTGTGTGTGTGTGTGTGTTATAAAATAATTTAGGAAATGAACGCATTAGCTTGAAAATGTATTTTTTTCTTTGAAAAAAATTGATCTCTACATTTGTCCATTAATGCCACGGAAAGAACAATTAAACCCATTAGGATAATAATTTTTATCCAAATTTTGAAATATTTTTATTTGGTAGCATGCCATAAGAAAATTTTGAATACTATATTTTTTTTTCGGTCAAACACAGATCTTAACTGTGCAATACTGTTGTAGATTGAACTAGTATTTCTTTATAGAACTTTTAAGGTTCTGTGGCCTTTCATAACAAAATCAATCTATGGAGTTAATCTATACTCTACAAATTCAAATGTCAATTCTATCAACTGGTAGATAGAAAACAAATGAACATGTGAACATGTATATGTGCTAAATATAATTTGTGTGATACAAGGTTGTTACTACTAACAAGTATCCTGGTTTTATGACTATCTTGGGATGTGGACTGACAAATCTTGCATCACGTAATCTTCCAGATGTCTTTTGGCATAATTTGATTCCACATAGTATTCAATAATGAAATACAGCCAGATTTAGCTATGCTCTTTGCAACAGACCCTTCCTTTCTTTAAGAAACAGGATGTGTCAAAGAGCATAGGAATAAGAAGATGCCAACCTCAAAATAACCTCACTATTCAGTTATTAACAATGAAGACCTCTCAGTGGGAATCCTAGCACAGTCATTTGAAAGAAAGGGTGATAACAAAGAATCTCAATTAGATGCATGAGCAATGGAATTTTAATAAGTCATTATTATTTAGGAATCAAACTGATCTGATTTAAGATTATACGTATTATTCTGTTTCCACCCAAATTTACTGTGCAGTACACATATGCCTTCAACGACTCATAGTTTAAATAGACAATATAGAAAATTCACTACTCAATTAAAGCTTTCTGATCCCTTTATTTATTAATATTTCTGATTTTGATCAACCAATATATCGCATATTGGTACATTATGCTGTTCTTACATTGTTTCCATGAAAATGAATGACTTTTTTGGACTGACTGAAATCAGTGTTTAACAATGTAAAAATAGTTTCAAATGTTACCATAACTGTCTCATGTCCATCAAAATCTGTATGTCTTTGTTTATTAGTTTCTATGCAAGTACGGAATACGGCCAGACTGTTCGAAAACCTCTTGCGCCGCTATAATAAACTGGAGAGACCAGTCTTAGATGATTCTCAGATCCTCAATGTAGGAGTCGGCATCCACTTAAGAATGATAATGGATGTGGTGGGTAATTTGTTTTTTTTTTTTGTTATTAATATCTCTACAAGTAATTTCTAAAGGACCAACTCATATTTGAAAACAATTTTTACAAGACAGCAAATATCAGGCCAGCATGATTAGATATCAAAAACTTTGATTATAACAGCAGTCAAACACTGTCTGTTTTCCCACAGGATGAGAAGAAACAGGTTTTGACAACAAATATTTGGCTGCAATTGGTAAGATTTGTGTATAACCAGAGTTTCAATGTACAATTGAAGGAGATTGTTCCCTAAGGTAAAATAGTTTTGCTAGTTACTTTCAACATCTTCAATAAACAGAGATTTGCATCACAAATATCAAAATACGTAAACCCATTCTGTCCATCTGTTTTGGAATTTCTCTTACTGTCCCGTGGCACTGGATAAACAGATTTACCTCACATCTCAGGGTCTTTCCAACCTGCATTCTAGAATAACACCTATCTTCATGCACCCAAATATCTTGAAAAAGGCTGGGCTCATCTTTATGTTAAAGTGTGGCTTAATTATGTTTTCCACAGAGCTGGCAAGACCAGCATCTGCAGTGGAACAAATCTGAGTATAACGGATTGGATACAGTACGATTTCCAGATAATGTCCTATGGAAGCCTGATCTTCTGCTCTATAACAGGTGTCATTTTTTTTATTACTAACAAGATGCCCTCAAGATCTGAAATTTGAATTTTTAGAATATTTTAGACATCTGTCCTTTTGCTCACAACCATTTGATTACACTGCATTGGTTTTAAATGAGCAATAAAACATTTGATTAGGTATGTGTGTATATTTATGTACTCTATATATATATATATATATATATATATATATATATATATATATATATATATATATATATATATATATATATATATATATATATATATATATATATATATATATATATATATATATATATATATATATATATATATATATATATATATATATATATATATATATATATATATATATATATATATATATATATATATATATATATATATATATATATATATATATATATATATATATATATATATATATATATATATATATATATATATAGAGTACATAAATATACACACATACCTAATCAAATGTTTTATTGCTCATTTAAAACCAATGCAGTGTAATCAAATGGTTGTGAGCAAAAGGACAGATGTCTAAAATATTCTAAAAATTCAAATTTCAGATCTTGAGGGCATCTTGTTAGTAATAAAAAAAATGACACCTGTTATAGAGCAGAAGATCAGGCTTCCATAGGACATTATCTGGAAATCGTACTGTATCCAATCCGTTATACTCAGATTTGTTCCACTGCAGATGCTGGTCTTGCCAGCTCTGTGGAAAACATAATTAAGCCACACTTTAACATAAAGATGAGCCCAGCCTTTTTCAAGATATTTGGGTGCATGAAGATAGGTGTTATTCTAGAATGCAGGTTGGAAAGACCCTGAGATGTGAGGTAAATCTGTTTATCCAGTGCCACGGGACAGTAAGAGAAATTCCAAAACAGATGGACAGAATGGGTTTACGTATTTTGATATTTGTGATGCAAATCTCTGTTTATTGAAGATGTTGAAAGTAACTAGCAAAACTATTTTACCTTAGGGAACAATCTCCTTCAATTGTACATTGAAACTCTGGTTATACACAAATCTTACCAATTGCAGCCAAATATTTGTTGTCAAAACCTGTTTCTTCTCATCCTGTGGGAAAACAGACAGTGTTTGACTGCTGTTATAATCAAAGTTTTTGATATCTAATCATGCTGGCCTGATATTTGCTGTCTTGTAAAAATTGTTTTCAAATATGAGTTGGTCCTTTAGAAATTACTTGTAGAGATATTAATAACAAAAAAAAAAAACAAATTACCCACCACATCCATTATCATTCTTAAGTGGATGCCGACTCCTACATTGAGGATCTGAGAATCATCTAAGACTGGTCTCTCCAGTTTATTATAGCGGCGCAAGAGGTTTTCGAACAGTCTGGCCGTATTCCGTACTTGCATAGAAACTAATAAACAAAGACATACAGATTTTGATGGACATGAGACAGTTATGGTAACATTTGAAACTATTTTTACATTGTTAAACACTGATTTCAGTCAGTCCAAAAAAGTCATTCATTTTCATGGAAACGATGTAAGAACAGCATAATGTACCAATATGCCATATGTTGGTTGATCAAAATCAGAAATATTAATAAATAAAGGGATCAGAAAGCTTTAATTGAGTAGTGAATTTTCTATATTGTCTATTTAAACTATGAGTCGTTGAAGGCATATGTGTACTGCACAGTAAATTTGGGTGGAAACAGAATAATACGTATAATCTTAAATCAGATCAGTTTGATTCCTAAATAATAATAACTTATTAAAATTCCATTGCTCATGCATCTAATTGAGATTCTTTGTTATCACCCTTTCTTTCAAATGACTGTGCTAGGATTCCCACTGAGAGGTCTTCATTGTTAATAACTGAATAGTGAGGTTATTTTGAGGTTGGCATCTTCTTATTCCTATGCTCTTTGACACATCCTGTTTCTTAAAGAAAGGAAGGGTCTGTTGCAAAGAGCATAGCTAAATCTGGCTGTATTTCATTATTGAATACTATGTGGAATCAAATTATGCCAAAAGACATCTGGAAGATTACGTGATGCAAGATTTGTCAGTCCACATCACAAGATAGTCATAAAACCAGGATACTTGTTAGTAGTAACAACCTTGTATCACACAAATTATATTTAGCACATATACATGTTCACACGTTCATTTGTTTTCTATCTACCAGTTGATAGAATTGACATTTGAATTTGTAGAGTATAGATTAACTCCATAGATTGATTTTGTTATGAAAGGCCACAGAACCTTAAAAGTTCTATGTGATCTACAGTGCAGATGAAAAGTTTGATCCTACTGCTCATACCAATATTGTGGTTAGCTCCTCAGGCAACTGTATTTATATACCCCCAGGTAAGGAATATTGCACTCAACCTTCACTTTTGCTGAAAAGTATAATCCCATTCATTTGCTTTTCTGGACTGTGCATTAAGTAACGAAAACATGATTCGGATGCATGCTACTTTTCCCTGTTGTTTGCTTTCAATACATTCATTAAAATATTATTTAGGTAAACCTTGTGCTACTTATGCACAGCCTAATTTCAAAATGTGTCATCAGTTCCTTGAGTGTTGATTAGTATATTCTCTTATGACCATATTCTGTCTTTTTCATCTGTATTTTCTATTTATTTTCTTCATAGCAATCATCAGAAGCACCTGCAATATTGATATCCGCTGGTTTCCTTTTGATGTCCAGAAATGTACACTCAAATTTGGATCTTGGACTTATGGTGGCTCAACTCTGGACTTATCAGTGAAAAAGGCGGAGATCACTGAATATGTCCCTAGTTTAGAGTGGGACCTTGTTGGTAAGAACTATTCGTATTGTGTATTATCAATACAGACATGACACATACAGTATATGTGGCTTATTCATTTTCCAAAATGATATGGAATCACAGTAAGGCTGTATGTATTTTAGCAAGATTCATTCATTCATTTTCTGAATCATTTTATCTTCATTAGGACCATGGGGGTGTTGGAGCCTATCCCAGCTAACTATGGGCACCAGGCAGGGCACATTATGAATCAGTGGCCAATCACAGTGCACAAGGTTTCGGACAACCATTCACGCTCACACTCACCTTGGGGGAAATTAAAGTGTTTATATAGCCTATATACTGCATTTTTTAGGGATGTGGGAGGAAACCGGAGTACCCAGAGAAAACCCAACCAAGCTTGGGGGGAACATGCAAACTCCACACAGGAAAGTCTGAATGTGGGATCAAACCCTCGATTCCAGAACTGAGAGGCCGATGATCTAACCCAAGTGTGTCAGACTCGGGTTGTTTCGCGGGCCGCTTTAACGTCAACTTGGTTTCACCGGACCATTTTAGACATAATATTTAGACTTTTTTTAAAGAAATTGATTAAAAGAACTGGATTAAAATCATTGAATATTCACTTTTTTATAGATGTTAAACAATGTTTATTTTAGCTTTTTTTAAATATATTTTTAGATTTTACAAAAGGATTTTTGAATTAAAAACACAGAAAAAATGCATAAAAAATTACAATTATTGATTTAAAAGGGGGAAAATTAGGAAATTTAATTAACATCTATACTCTTCATTTTAATTTGATCCTAAAATAGAAAGTCAGCACTCATGATTTACTTTCCCGGGCCACACAAAATGATGCGGCAGGCCAGATTTGGCCCCCGGGCCGCCACTTTGACACGTGATCTAACTATTTGGACCACCGAGCCACCAAACAAGAAAAATTAAAAATATAATTAGATGGTGACAAGTAAAATTACCAAAGGATTAAAATTGTGGCTACGAACCGCTGAAATTGGTTTCTTTGCATACTGTTTCTTTGATACCAATTCACATGAGACATTTCCAACATCAGGACGGTTCTTAGTAGGACAACTGTCCTTCAAGTAGGCCGGAAAAAGATGCTGGATGAATGGAAGTCTACTCCTGCAACACGGCTCTTAATTAGTTGGGATTACTAGATGGGATGCATTAATGATGCAGGGATGGATCTATAAAGCAGTTTTGGCTACATAAACTCATATTTGTTTCTGTTTTGTATCACAGAGATTTCAGAAAAGAAAAACACCCAATATTATGAGTGCTGTCCAGATGAGCCCTATCCTGACGTCACATTCACCATAGTGATGCGCAGACGGTCTCTCTATTATGTACTAAACCTGCTCATCCCCTGCATCGTGATTTCCATTCTGGCCCTACTTGTCTTCCTTCTGCCTGCTGACTCAAGAGAGAAAATTACACTGGGTAGTAGAAAGATTCACATCACATGTTCTGAAAATGTTCATTCCTCCGATTTCAAAGAAAATTGCAATAATAGACATTTCTTCTCTGTTACATTTGATGAAAAAGATTGGATTGAATTGGATAACTTTATTCATCCCGTATTCGGCAAATTTCATTGTGGCAGTAGGAAGGGTACAGTTTAAGATGACTAAGGCTAATGTATACGGTTTGTATTTAGGTGATTTCATATTCACTCCAGGTTAGTTACTTAGACACTCCTGAAATGAACAAGAAACTATTCTTAGGAAGCGATGTTAGATTAACACAACTGTATTTTTTAAAATTTTCCACCACAAACATATTACAAAAAAAAAATGTGAATGGCCTATTAGACTTTACTCCTTCAGTAGTACATTGATAAACATCATGGTAAATACAAAGTAAAACATTATAAAGATTAAACAAACCTTTGAAGGTCTATTGTTCTTATCTGACTGATAAGTAAGGCCTAGGTAATTTATAGCTATTTCCGTAGACTATTTCTATAAGTAATTCCGTTTTAATGTTTGACATGGTACATTTTTTATAAGTCTATTAAGTTCTATTAGGATTCTTTTTTTTTTATACACCAAAATGAATGAATGTCCTGAAGAACAGTTCGACTCAAATAACTAAGCATTCATACTTTATATAAATGACAGCCTTGGAGAGATATAAAAACTCATTGGCAATACATCTGACCATCGATTGATGAACATCACAAGATACTTTTGTAACTTTTCCCATCTATGACTCGGAGATCTAAAAGCCCTGAGATCAATCTAGTTACCTAGGTCTACAATGTCTTCTGTGGCTTGTGTCTGTCTTGCTACTGCAACCAAGACATTTCCTGAATACGGGATGAAATAAAGTCTAATCTAATCTAATGTAATATGCATGACCCCAGGGAGGCTTTTCACAGCATACGTCAAAGGAAATCTTGTTCCACTGTAGCACTTTGGAGAGACAGGGTCAAAAAAAATATCAATTGATCCTTCTTTGTTTATTATTGTTACTTTGTTATCAGCATATTCAGAAATCACGATGATTATTCAGAAATACATTTGTTTTCCATCAAGTTAGGTGCAAAGATTTTGACTTTGGATGTTTGAAAATGCTAACTTGACTGTTGTCTTTTTAGCAATCACAGTCCTGCTCTCCTCAGTAGGCCTTATGCTCCTGCTCTCAAAAATGATGCCTGCCACATCAGATTCTGCACCTTTACTAGGTAGGTGGGGTGTGAAGTTGTCTAGTAGGATTTTAAATAACTTCAGCAGCCATACAATATTTTTAAGACCCATGTTCAGGGCAAGCTCTTTATTTGAATTGCTCCTAACCACATTAATTTCAGATTAATGCAAAGCTGTGCTTTGCTCTTGCTTCCCCTGTCAAATTTGGCTTGGGTTTGTGTACTTATTTGCATATCACATAATGCTGTTCTTTGCTAGTGTGTGTTTCGAAGGGGTTGTGGGATTTCTGCTATGTGTCTGCCTGGTGCATTTAATTTTTTTTTAGGAAGATTTAAAAGCTATTTTCTGTTAAAAGTGCTCAAACTTATTCAACATCACATTGCTAGAGGAGGTATTTACTTAATATAGACTGATAGATAGCTCAACATCAGAAGTGTGTATCTTTTACTACTGAAGTAAAATTGGGCTATAACATGATTAAATTAAGCAAAAAAAATGTATGGAATTGGCTCCACACCATCTTAGTGAAGAACTAACTCTTGCCCACTATCTCTATACTTTGTAGCTCAGTATATTGTCATTACCATGGTCATTGTTGCACTCTCTGTGGTTGCCACGGTCGTGGTCTTGAGATTTCACCACCATGACCCTAATGGTGCAAAGATGCCAAAGTGGGTAAGTGTCCATTTCATTGAACTATGTCTATACCAGAAACCCATCCCCAATCATTAGTTTTGTATTGATCCAAACTGTTATTTTAGAGTGCATTTGTTAATTTGTTCTCTTATATTGAATGCCAACCCTGTAAATTAAAATAGCAGAAATTCAGTCAAAACAATGGAAATTACAAACTCTTGAACTCTTTTCAAACCAATAATATAGCATTTATTGACCGGATCAGCTGATGGTATCCACCATTAGTCAGGATAATTTCCTTGAATTCATTTCATGTGAACTATGGTACTTTTTGTTAATGATTGATTAATGATTCTATGGTGTTGGTGTTCAATCCCAAAGGTCCGTATTGTCCTCTTCAATTGGTGTGCTTGGTTTCTGCGAATGAAACGTCCAGGCCAGGCCAGTCCCAACAGCACGGACACCAAAGCCATACTGGAGAGCATTCTCCCTCTCTCATCTGATTCTGGAAAAGCTAATGAGGATGAGCTTCTCCTCACCAAAGTTACGAGCTCCAATGTCAGCAGCATTCAACCAGAGCTTGCCAATATCCTTAGTGAAGTGCGTTACATTGCCAAATGCTTCCATGACAAGCAGGAGGGAGGGAACACAGGCGGTGATTGGAAATTTGCTGCTGCTGTCATTGACCGTCTTTGTTTTGTGATTTTCTTTCTCTTAATTGTCGGGTGCGCCTTTGTGATTTTTAAGGCAGTACCAAATGTCGCTGAGACTAATTAGAAGGATGAGAATTCAAATGAATGACGCAGTCAGCATAAACATTTGTATCATCCAATCCAATAAAGTTATCCAATCCAATTTAAATCGGAATTTAGCATGTGATCTAAAGAGTGTAGTCTGATTTTAAAAAAAAAATGTTGGTTAATATTTCGAGTGTATAATCAGCCCAAATTCTATGAAAGACTCGAAGAACAATCTTTATTTTTTATGATAATGACAAATAAAGTAAGATGTGAATAGAACAGAGTTATAAGTCTGATAAGCGCAGCCATAAATCTCTACAAGTGATTTTCTCAACAATTTATTCTTTTGCATGAATGAAGGGGTTAAGCAGCTAACTGAAAAGGTCAATGGTTTGCTAAGCAAGGCTATGTTTTTGTGTATATGGGAGAATTAGTTTACCCCATCAATAAATACAGTGTGCAACTAACTCTTACATATCCAGTATTGCCGTGATGTGGCAAATATTTGCATTCATACCTTTTTACTAAATCAGGAATTTATTATTTTGCTATATTAACCACTTTAACAATATCATTTTTTTAAAGGAAATTTGTAAGATTACAAGTAGTACTTTGCTAACTTCTAAAATGAACATTGTTTAAAAACTAAATGTCTACCATTCATTTTTTTGTTGAATATAAATAGACTGCAGTTATATTCATATAGTCAAAAATATACTGCATCTGTATTTTAACATGTAGTATAGTAACAGTGAGTACCTTCAAAATAAAATAAAGTTCAGAGTTTGAAATGTGATGGATTTGATAGAGATCTTCTTTCACTTTGTATGTATTTCACAAATGAATAACTTTTCCAAGATAAATTGTCCTGTCATATTTTTTTTTTTACACATTTGCATGTTCTCCCTTAGCCTGCGTGGGTTTCCTCTGGGTACTCCGGTTTCCCCCCACATTCCAAAAACATGCATGGTATGCTGATTGGACACTCTGAATTGCCCTTTGTATGAGTGTGAGCGTGAATGGTTGTTTGTCTCCTTCTGCCCTCCGATTGGTTGACCCCCAATTCAGGGTATCCCCCGCCTCTGGCCTGGAGTCAGCTGGGATAGGCTCCAGCACCCCCGCGACCCTAATGAGAATGCAGCGGTTCAGAAAATGAGATAATATGAGAGGGTTTTTTTTTTGGCCAGAACTATTATCCAGTCGTGGTATTTTCTATCAGGAAGGCATTTTGTGGTGCACTCCACACACTGTGCCGGTGTGTTATTCAACTGAGTAGAAACGAATCTATTTGTCGAGTTTGTTACCTCTAAACTATCTATTACTGGTATGTTTTTAATTTAATAGTTTTGGCGTGCTGAAATGGCAGAGAATTTGTTGCAATGGAGTTTAGACCAATTGCAACAGCAATTTGGTTTGGAGGCATCTGAAGACATCGTCAAGTAAGTAAGCCTGTCAAAAGCGACACGCTTTTTGACACGCTGGCTTGTTGGCCGTAGTAGACTATTATACTACAATTTATATGATCAAGTAATGCCTACTTTGACGATCTCTTAATTTTCCTGTTTTTATATGCACTTGGGAAAGCATGTCATTACATATGGCAGTTAACGGGCCTTAGTGAAAGAGCTAAATTCTTATTCACTCTGTAAATCCTCGCTTAATAAAACTTCATTATCGATTTTAAAAAAATAAATAAAAATACCTCGATCTACAATAGGATCTTAACTAGCTATTGAATGGGTCGTCACCCCCCCCCCCCACACGTCATCTTTCATTTATTCACGCGTTCATTATTTATTTTAAATGATAGACAATGGTGACGTGTTGAATATCTCCTCATTTTCGGGAACCGCTTTATCCTGGGGTGCTGGAGCCTATCCCAGCTGACTTCGGGCCAGAGGTGAGGGACACACTGAATTGGTTGCCAGCCAATCGCAGGGCACGAGGAGACAAACAACCATTCACGCTCACACTCATACGATGGGCAATTCAGAGTGTCCAATCAGCATACCATGGATGATTTTGGGAATGTGGGAGGAAATCGGAGTGCCCAGAGAAAAGGCACACTGGCCAAGGGAGAACATGCAAACTCCACACAGGTGGACATGGTCTGGATCTGAACCCAGAAACACAGAATCGTGAGGCCGACGTGCTAACCCACTATGGCAAAGTATGGCCCGCGGGCCACATACGGCCCGCGAGGCCTCTTAATCCGGCCCGCCGACCTTGTCCAAATAATGTTATTTTTTTTATCCCCAAGATGGCGCCGTCACGCGGAAGCCAGCGGCAGTAGCTCTGTCCACTCTTGTTTGTTTTTCCTGATATCAGAAGTAAAATTTCCGAATAAAAAATACAGGCGAACACATCCTTGAAAATGTGAAGGACACCTTTAGCATGCTTGTTATTGTGAATTAATGTGATGTCATTCTTTGTTTAGATACATTATATCAATTGAAAATGTAGAGGAGATTGAAGAGTATGTGGGCGACCTTCTCCAAGGTACAGATGGGAGGAAAGGACAGTTCATTAAAGAGTTTCTATACAAGTGGAAAAAGACGCAAAGACAGTCCGGAGATACAGCTGGTCTCTATATCCTCACAGACTCAATGTCCAAAACTGGTAAAGTTGAAATATTTTTTAAATCCATATAGTAGTTACTAAACATCGCTGAAACATTTTATCCATAACATTACTTTCCGAAATTAGACTCACAAAATAGGATCCAAGATTCCCAGAAGAAGTCTAAACGTAAGGGTCGAAATAAACAAGAGGCATTGACCGTGAGTCAAATTGACCCAGAACCAGAGGCTGTCAAAACACCAATTGACCTAATGAGGGTCAGTATACATATACTCCAAAAAAATGTAACAATGATTTACATACAACACATTTGTGCATAAATGATATATTTTTTCTGATGCTATTTCCTTCACTCACAGAGTCAGGAAAGCAGTAGTACTTATTCAACAAAGAAGAAAACAAAATTCACCAACCTTTACGGTAAAGAGGGCCAAGACAAGCTGACGATATTAATACCTGGACGACTAAACTGCGACTGCCTTGCTCAGAAGCACCGACTCATCAACAATTGCATCAGTTGTGGTCGTATCGTATGTGAGCAAGAAGGATCTGGGCCATGTCTTTTCTGTGGTAGCCTGGTAAAAACATATCGTTTTAGTTATTGTCCCCCTTATCCAAAAGCTATTTTAACTTTCTGACACATTCCTTTGCGATTTAAGGTCTGCACCAAAGAGGAACAAGAGATTCTGCAAAGGGACTCAAACAAAAGCCAGAAATTAAGAAAGAAGCTGATGGGAGGTGAGAATTTCCATAGAAATTACGGTACAAGTGGATTTATTTTGTGCATGGGTCTTAGCGCTTGGGTTGTTTATTTAAAGTAAAAAATTCAACAGATTCTGGCAGGAATTTCCAGGACTAAAATCAAATGAACCAGCTTTGTTCCCCAGTCTCTGAATTGTTTTTTTGTCCTAGCTGTCAACACACAATTCCTCGTGAGGTGTTTTCTTAGAAAAAGTACATTCAAACACAACACCGTGCACACAGATATTATAGTTATCTACAGGTGACTGCATTTGAATTAAGTTATGAAGCCAAAAAGATAAATATTTGACTTCAAATAACCAGCATAAACTGTTATTCCGCCTTTGTACAATATTTATATCTGTATAGGCTATTAAAAATTCCCAACATTAAAATTAAATACAAAGGGAATCATACATTTAGTAGTCAATCAATCAAGCACTGTGTACATTGTCTGTTCTGAACTGTAAATTCATAGAGCAGCTAATTGTGAGATTGAGATTTAATACAGCTTCTGCTGCTATTGTAGAATTTTCTATTTTTGTCGGACGATGCTTTCAAAGCTGTCATCATAACATGGACAGATATTCAGTCATGTGTAGTGGAAAGTAACGATGCAGATTGATCTGATTTTTCTCAATATATCCCTCGGAGGAAGGTTCGGTCATGGGTTGAATTAAGTGAAAACAGGTACTGGAATACTAATTTGTAGGAGCATTTTCTCCTCTTTTTTTAGATATTTGCATTTGTGTTATTTCCCAGAGCAGTGGTGGGCAAACCGGTCCTCGAGGGCCGCTGTGGGCGCAGGTTTTTGTTGCAACCAGTCCAGCACAGACACTTTAACCAATAGGATTTCTGCAGAAAACAAGAAGCACCTGACTGCAATCCACTCATTGCACTTGTAGGACACCAGATTGGTGAAAATGTGTCCTCTTTATGGTTTAGAATGAAAACCTGCACCCACTGCGGCCCTTTGTGGAATACTTTGCCCACCCTTGTCCTAGAGTGACATTGGCCTCTTGGAAAGTGTGTAAAAAGACAATTCAGTTCAAGTTGTGTACATTTCTTTGACATTTTTGTATAATCTTGCTTCAGATTGTGGTGAAAAAGATTACCCTGGACATCAAGAAGGGAAGATGAAGGCTGGCTTGGAGAGGGCTGTCCAGCACAGAGATAAACTGTTGGAATACGACAAGACTAGGTAACGTGATGGAAAACTACTCATTGTAGTTTTCAATCAAATCAAAAATGTTATCATAACTAGAACTGTTTTTTTTCTTTCTCCTGCAGTGCCAAGAGAACTCAGGTTCTTGATGATGAGTCTGATTACTTTGCAACTACCAGCCAGTGGGTGTCATCTGCTGAGCGCGACAGACTGAGGAAGAAAGAGGAGGAGCTGAGAGATCTTCGTTATGCATCTCGTAAAGATCGCAAAATTACCTTAGACTTTGCTGGTAGACAAGTCCTTGATGAGGGAAACAACATGAAAGAGTACTACAATAAGTGAGCAAGATGTATTGGCATAATTTCAGTCATGGCTCACAGGCTTTAAAGTTATGAGTAATGACAGTTGTATATTTTACTCATGCAGATTAGATGAGACCCTCCAGGCAATGCACATTGACTCTGCGGTAAAATCCCCATTATATAAACGACAAAGTGCACAACAGAATCTCGGAGACCTAGTTAACCCCAACATAAAGCAGAATGCACCACAGGTATGTTGATTTTCACTTCCATACCCTACCAATGTTCCTCTTTGTCCTTCTGTTTCACTCATAAGTTGATCTAAGTGTTTTTTTCTCCTTTTGTCCTTTCTTGGAATATATTTTGTTCAAATTTGGTTATACTTTTCCTTTCTCCTGTTTATATTATAGTGGGTAGATACTGACAACAGGGTAAGCAACAAAAAGAATGTAGTGAAAGGACAGAGCTTGACTCTTGATAAGGGAGGAGAGCGGACCAGGTTGAGGCTCCAAGATAAAGAACTACAGGAGATGTCTGACGATGGCTGGTGTCTCAGCATGCACCAGCCCTGGGCATCACTACTGGTGAAAGGCATCAAGAGGTAGGATGTCTACAAACGAAGTAATAGTCGCTATTTTGTCATCAAATGGTCAATGGGGTAACAGGCAACTTTTTTTGTGAAGTGTTGAGGGCCGAACATGGTACACAGCTCACCGTGGCCGTATTTGGATAGCTGCTGCCGCCAAGATACCGACTCCAGGGGAGATTGCTCAAGTGGAGGCCATGTACTCTTCCATCTACAAAAAAGGTATAACAAATAGCACATGTTAAATGTGTCACTATATAGTTAGAGTTTTGGTGTGAAAGTGATTTTACTATTATTGTTAGTAATGCTGATAGAGAACATCAGAATTTTATTTTGAAATAAAAATTTAAATAAAAATTGACATACAGAAAAATAGCCATTTCTCTCTGATAGGTTCACCAATAGTCATTCCCAATTGCACACACGAATAAGACGTATGTCTAAATCTATGATAGTAAACACTTATTGTCCATATGCATAGTGCAAAAACAGTCTTTACATGTCTGATCAGATGAAAATCAAATAAGTGTTCCTTAGGTAGACTCTTAAAATAAAACATTTTGATAATGATAATCATTTGACAAACTGTAGGGTCAAACATATGCTGGAGAAGATAATTGATCATAGTTTTCAACTAAACTAAAAGTAAGGTTTCATTAGATGCTACAAAACACTGACACAACCAAAAAATAAATCATATTTTCATTGCTGTGTGTTTTTGGGAACCTCAACTAAAGTATAATAACTATCTTAAAACCACCACCAAGTGATGTTCAATTAAATAGGTAACGACTGATTACTGAAATCAACCTACAAAAATGTTTGAATCAAGAACAGGGCTGAAAAGCCAAAATTAAATCGTGATACGTGGGAGTAAATTGTATGTTGTTGCATGCCATGAAGTCAGGAGATTGGAGAGTATCATACTTTTCCTAGGTACAGAATTACATATGACTTTTATTCATTGTTTATTTTCTTGCAAATGTTATATAATGTTGGTGTCGTGTTTCTTTTCTTCTCCTTATAGAACTCAAATTTCCTTCCAACTATCCCACTGGTTGCCTGTTGGGTTGTGTAAACATCACCGATTGTCTTTCTCAAGATCAGTTTCGAGAGCAGGTTAGTGAAATATTTAATACTTTTTAACTTTATTACAAAACCAACATCCTAAGCAAATTCTAAAGGAACAGAAATGTCAAGCCCAAGCTAATATATAAACATTGCAGGATTCCCATTTAATTTAAACAGCACAGACTACATACTTGCAATGAAAAGGCAGTACAATTAAAATTTCAAACCTTGTACTTGTATTTGGTGAGAGATTTAATTGAATCCAAATGCATTTAGGAAAGGTCTAATTTCTTTAATCTTGTTGGAATTGACCTGAATCTGATTATCCCATATGGTTTATGTTGCATATAACCTCACAAATAATAACCTTAAAGGTAGTAGCTCTTTATAATGCAACATTATTTTGTTACCAGCAGAGGTCAGCTTACACTTTTTTACTGTAGTTTCTTAGTCAGATACAGTATACTTGCCAGAGGAGGCAGTGCACACTTGGATATATCTGAAAGTGAAATCCAAGCTCTCTTCATACAGTTAACAAAATAGTGCTGCATCTGTAATTCACTGTCAAAAATGTGTGGTGTGGGAAAATACATGAAAAATATAAAGGTTCATCTTGAGTCCAGTGAGTGTTCTGGAGAGTGGGAAACCCTAACCCTTAAACCAAACCCTTGCTCTAGTACATATGTTGTGGCAGGCTCTATGCTCTTTATGATTTCCTAAATGACTGCTGAATCAAAAATCAAGTCTTAAACAAACAGATAAAAACCACGTATCGTCGTATTCCACCATTAGCCCATCTTATGCCTAAAAGGGCGAAATCTAATTATGTTGCTGTAGTAAGCAGCTGTAATAATAGATTTATTTATCTGAAACTAACACTGGTTTGATGTGGTATCACATTGTTTCCTTTTTATTCCCAAACCCATACTGTAAAGGGAAAGTCTAGCATCCATTATACTGTGCAATGGGTTGTTCTCGAAATTCATGATGCTTACACTGCTGTGGGAATAACAGTTATAACCATTCATGGCATGTATCCTCGCATATCTCTTCCTCGGTACCTTGTCAGAAGTATAGGAAGAAAGGGGAGAGGTGGGGCATTCAGTGTTTCTACATGGTTTGCATTATGACTACTGGGATCTGTTTATTTCAGGGCTTTCCCCTTTTGTACTCTGGCCTCATTCTCTCCTCCACCACTCATTCCACCCAGGGCTGTAAAATCATGTTTGCAGGCTGTGTGACTGCCCTTTCATCCTGTGAAAGGATGTGTGTGTGTGTGCGTGTGTGCATGCGTCTGTGTGTCCACTTGCACACAGAAGCCATAAATAACACCCCCACCGCATACAAGGCCCCACTGAAAAAGAGGCAGATGTAGGGGGGAAAAAAACAGAAGAACAACAGTGCCAGAAGTGTAACGATGGCTCTGAACAGTTGGTCTGTTTAGTCATTGCCATGTTCAATAGGGTGGGCCAGAGACTGTTTGCTGGTTAACACAGCATTTAGTGTGCACACATTCATTTAAGCAGACATGTGAGTGAAATGCATAGGATCACATAATAGTGCTCCTTGGCTAGGGGAAAGGGTGAAGTGGAGGATTTACAGGCCAGTAGATGCTTTAAATGGAGGTCATGAAGGACTGACAGCTATTATTTTTCAGGCTTGGCTAAAGCTGTTTCTGAGGCTATATGAGATATTTAGAGAAAGTGAGATATGCCGGTATGAGTTTAGAATGAAGTACAGTGTTCCCCCGCTACTTTGCGCTTCAGTTAACGCGGACGCAGAGCATAGCGGATTTTTTGGGGGAAAAAAAATACAAATATTACATTGAAACAACATATTCTACATTTTTTTGTTATAACATGAATTTCACTCTCTCTACCCGTATTCTATATGGTGTACTGTATACAGGGGGGTAAAAAAATGAATAAAAAAAAAATCAAAATTAGAGTTAAATTCAAATTAAGCATTTTGGAAGGGGAATCTCTACTTCACGGTAATGCACTTATCGCGGGTGGTCCCGGTCCCCATTAACCGCGATAAGCGAGGGAACACTGTAGAATCAAATCTCCAAATACTTAAAATGCTGTATGTATATCAAAAGCAATAATTTCAATCTAATGAAACAACAGACGCTCCCCTCATCACTGTTGGCCAAAGAATCAGAGGGCATATATTTGGACAAGAAAGAATCACACTTGGACCTATTCTTGCACTCATTAGAAACTGACTGGTGAATTGATCCCTTCTCCCAGTAATGTCTTTGCACAGACCCCCCCTTCCCATCCAACTGGTAATTGCCTAGCCAATATGATATGTCTCTCTGTGTCTTCGACTTGCATTAAGTGAATATGTGTATATTGACTTGCCATTATTAGATCCAAACGAGAGAGTGCACGTTTGTGTATTCGGTTGCCATTCCTTGTACAAGCAAAGGTGCAGCACACTTCATACAGTGCCAAAATAGCACTTTCTACTGACTCCTGCAGTGGAAAAAAATATTGGTGGATCAATCCACACTCCTAATAAGGATCTGATTTTCTTCTCGAGCTTTCAAGGACCATATCACCAGCTGGCCAGCTACATGTTTCATTGAATGCAAGTCAAAGAGGTCTAATCTCTTGGACAAGCATGCCAAGAGCAAATCCAGTGACTGTTAAAATCTGTATTGATTTTATTGAATGTCTAACAGGGCAAGAATCTTCATGGTCTTTGTGTGTGGGAGCATAGTGTATATCGCTGTCAAATAGCAAAAACATTCGCTAAAGTTGTAATGTCTACATTTTTAGGGAAAAGATTTCTGTTGGCAATTTTTGTTGTTGGTGTTGAGTGCCCTAATACTTTAAGGGTAACAATATTTTACCAACCTCATGTCCATGGAGGGCTATTCATGTTTTTATAGCAGATAGACACCAACCTGAAGCATAGTTATACTACCCTCTATTTGCCAACTGTCCCTTTTGTCTTTATATCATCAAGTCAATGTTCATACATAGCCCAGCAATACTTCTATTCAAAGTAAGGCATAAAATGGTAGTAATTTAGCATTTCAAAGTCTTTTATGGCACTCTGGATGTACTATAGACACTTAAGATGACCTGTAGTAAAATCTAAGAAAATATTTTTATTAACAGTGTAGTTATACTAAAATACAATTTTTTTGTTTCTAATAAAGTAATTGTTAATCAGTGAGATTCTGGTATTCTATTACCACATGAAATTTAGTATATATATATTTGTTCATATTAATTTGCAATAGAAGTCTATCCTTTTTTACAGTATTTAACTAGTACAGTACACTTTGCATACAGATTCAAATTAAATTCATGAAGATACATGTTAGGTTATTGAGGTTAATGACAAAGCCCTATTGGGCATTGTAGAAATTTTTATACTTATACAGGCAGTTGTCGGCTTAGAGCCTTTGACAAGTTATGTCTGTTTGTTTTTACGACCGTAAAAGTCGTGAAGCATGATTCACGACAATACAGTGCGAGTGTTGCGTAGGGGCAGTTGTTTGCGCTGCTGTAAGTGCCCAGTTTCACTTTATAACTGCTCAAAGCGCCGTTAACAGTATAGTACAGCATGTACATGCTATACTTTGTCCTTAAACCACTACCTCAAGATGGACACCAACTTTGAAAGACAATTCTTTCTTTAGATCCTTAAGCATGTATGACTAATACTGACAATCGGGCCACATGGGTAAAACCATAGGCTTCTGTACCATACATAGGACATTGCTACAAGCCTTTCATTCATTTCCTATACTGCGCAGACTACACCCTAGACTGGTCGCCAGTCAGCTGACAACCATTTACTCACTCATTCATACCACCACAAGCGGTGGTCGGACTGAAGTCAGGCGAGTGAACCACTACACCACTGCCTTAGCTACAAGCCTTGCCACTTATCTCCATTGGAATTGTGTTTTCTGTTGAATTTCATTTGTGCAAGCACTGCCTCTGACCTCTGAGACAGAGCTTTGTTGCTTGTTAGGCTGGTTGGGAGCTCAGTCTGGTGCGTGCATTTCCTTGTGTGGTAATGTGATATTTATATGCTGAAAGCCTTCCTCCCAGCTAGCCACACATGCACACACAGAAAAAAAACTTGGATATGCTCCAAAGAAACTAAAGTTGCCCAGTAAATGATTTTATTTCATTGTTTTTGCACCACTGATTGTCTATTATGGTGCAAATGCTTTGTCTTCATATATCCCTGACTTTGCATTCAACATTGTGGGTTTCACACCAGTCCTTTTAGCAAAGCATTCAATTCATGTTCTCTCCACGGACATTCATAGTTTATCCCTTCCCTCTGCCTCCACTCAACCACAGTTGCTCATGAACAACCCCTCTCCTCACATTCCTCTCTTCTACTTACTGGGCAGTTTGCCATAGCAGAGAGGTCAAACATCATGTGATTCTGCAGTTGTGTGTAGTATGCATTCAGCCTATCGTCTCCAGGCACTGAATGATAACTAGGCAAACCTCTGTCACAGTTTTCCAACGGCTTGAAAAATACATAGAACCATCTGGATGACGAAAATGGTCTGGTTCACTGTTTAGAATTTCACTGGTGTCCATAGTCCACTTCACTCAATGTCAGTTTCTGCTGTTGAGGTAATTGGCTGTGAAGCCCTATTTATTGTATGTAGAACTTTGGGTTTTTGTTTGGCTTAAATCACAACATGCTCCTTTCTCTAAGTATTGTTTAGTAGTGTAGTAATACAAACAATATGCAAGGGATTTTCAGCAGCTTTGTTGTTCATTCAGTCAGTTTCTGAACCACTTATCCTCACAATGGTCGTGGGGGTTGCTGGAGACTATCCCAGCTGACTTCGGACACCAGGCAGGGGAAAATCTGAATTGATGGTCAGCCAATCGCAAGGCTCGAGGAGACAGACAACCATTCACGCTCACACTCATGCCTTGGAGCAATTTAGAGTGTCCAATCAGCCTACCATGCATGTTTTTGTAATGTGGGAGGAAACTGGAGTAAAAAAAAAAGAAAGTCGCACATTATTTTATATTTGTAGAGCCCTGTAACACTCTGTCTTAACGTGTTACCGTGAGCATGAACAGGAATGACTGCAGTAAAAATAATTTCATGGCCGTTAAGTACTGGTTTATGTATTTTACTGTTTTTATGTCATCAACAAGGAATAGAATAGAGAGCAATCCCCTCTGAATTCATCAGTTCTTGCTTTGATCTAACCTAACACTGATAGTGAGTGACTGACTCCCTCTTCCTAGGTGAGAAAATAGCTGTTAGATATTTTCGTGCTTTTTTAATAGCTTATTGCTTTCTAGACCTCACACTAGCAATAATTGTTCATTACTAATTTGACAAGTCAAGATGAAACACATTTTAATTCCCAAATTAAGAAAATAGTATTTGACGTCGTAGCGTATGTTTGGGTTCACTTTTTTTGTTCCCAGTTATATGATTGAAACACTACACTGTATTTGACATATATCAGTGCATGAAATGCTAAGAAAAAATCAATATCTTGCTACATTGAGTCTTGAATGTGCTGTGATAAAGTGTGGAATCAATGTTTGACAGCTGTCTTTCCTCTGTCTTTGTACGTTGTTTGTTTGTATTGGTTCCAAATTACCTTCCCTTGGGTCCGCTCTCGGTGTGTATTTTTTGCGTTTCTTTGAAATACTGGTTTTAGGTCAAAAATGATTACACCGTTTTATCGGCTACGTGTCACGTTTTGCCTCAGCTGTTTAATTATTTTCACCACAAAAACTAACATACACTATATTGCGGTCACTGCTTTGGGGAAGCAGACAAATGTGTAATCAGTGGAAAGATTATTTTTCTATCTCTCTCTCAATAAAAAATAGAAAACGTAATAAAATCAAGCAAGTGACTGAAAATTGAATTACACTGATTTAAAGTATTTATTGGAAATATGCTACATTGAATCATCATGATTTTTGCAAAGCTGCTAAAACTCAACATGTTTTACTTATTAAAACTACAGTCCTTATCTTTTAACATCAAAATATAATGGGTTCATAATCTGACAAAACTATCAGCAATGTACTATACAATATTTTGTATGCCAGATGCACATACTTATCAGGTTTGAGATTGACTTAACATGTCAGCTTTTGATCTTTTATGTACATTTAGTTTAAAAACTCTTCATTCTTGTTAAATGATCAATGGCTGATTATTTAAACATTAGATTGACAGGGTACTTTTTCAAATCTCTTTGTGTATTTGGCTATGATATAGTGTTCCCATGCTGTAATCCAATAACTTCATGAGGATATCTAAAACATTTTTAAACTTGTACAATAGTGATTAATTTTATGTGTATTTTTTCCTTCTTACATCAAAAACTATTTTTTTTCTACCATATTTTGGGAATTGTATTGAGCCATATCAGGCAGAAGCTCTTGCCAGGCTCCAGTGGGCAAATATGCTATCAAATTCTTTTGCAGACTCAGTCTCAGAGAGAATATTGATTTCTATGCAACATCATTCCCTTTCCACTGGAATTCTAGTAGTGTCTGCAACAAAAATGCAATTCAGCTTAACTACTTGAACAATGCTATTTACTTTCAATGGCTTTCTGCCAAAACTCTCTGTCTAAAATCAAGGTTTTTTTTTTTATTGTCTGCAAAAATAGTCAGATTAATTCCCACTCACTTTTGAGTCTGCAAATCTGCAACTCTTGGAATATTTTACATGTATTAGAAATCTAATCTCAGTCTTGTAATCTAAATTGGAAATGTTAAAATAGTGTGTTACATTACATCATGAGCTCAAAATACCAGAAATATATTCAATTGACATAATTTATACTGAATATGATATGTACCTGTTGCCGAGTCTGTTTGTTTTTCAACTGCTTTCGTATGCTTTGGAGAAGATGATCCTTACCACTTACTAATTAGGAGTGTGACCTGCTCATGTGCTTTTGTTGTCGTAGAGGTTGTTTTTCTTCCTCTATTTGTAGACCACATAATTAATTCTAACGGTTTTTGTAAGTTGTAGCTACCTTAGTTTATGGAGCCTACAGAGCGATGGCAAACTGGAGGAAGACAAAAATATATTTCGTAATTGAGTGATTGACAGAGGGCGCAACGTAATCAAAACAATAGCAGCAATAGGCTTAGTATTGACTGGGGATAATCTCAAATTATACTTTGAGAACCGTGTTAGTAGTATTTCCAAAATGTCTATTGAAATATTGGGGCCATTTAATGAATAATTCAAGTGCCATTCCTACTTATAGCTTCTCTAAACTTTACCTCCATATCATTTTATGAAATTAAGGAGTGGACAATCTTCTAAATTACTCTTGCGATTGCCTTCTAAGTTAGATTACCCATCGTTTGATTGACTACATGGAAGGCCAATGACAGAATAGCAATCTAGCGACCTTCCTTGATAAACTAGCATGGTCATAAACTCCCCAGTCTGCATGAATTTCAATATGCTGTAAAAAGCAATTGATGTAACTTGAGGTGGTTTTGAAAGCATTTGCAGACTTGCTAACCTCCATCGAACCCATTTCAGGAGTACCCTTGTCCCATTTCCAGAGTTTATCCAGAGTGAATACGATTTACGCAAAATCCATATGTGCACAAGACGAATCTTTCGTCAGCACTTGTAACTTGGATGATTCACAATGCACTCGTGTTACCGATTTCTTCCGGCTTACAGTGCAGTTGAATCAAGATGGCGGAAGCCGTAGTGATGGTGTGAATTTCGAGGCATTTAAATTGGAAATTTGGTACTTTTCTGAAATGGTTGCTTCCAAAAATATTTAAGTGACAATATTTTGGGATTTCCGGAGTTTAGGGAAGTTGTCCGGAGTCCTGGAGTTTGTTGCATTTTCGGGTAAACTCCTGGAATTCCGGAGTAGTTGGCAGCTCTGCATTTCTGCTACAAATAGCAATGGTTGTAAAACTCAATTCCAAAAATAAAGTACTTGGTGGAAAGTTCTAAAAGGGAGCTAAATCAATTCTTTTTCTTTAAAAGAATATTTTGTATGTTGCACCAAAAATTCAAGACACTCTACCTGGATGAATACTTTTACCTTTTTAATTTTTTTCTTTTTACTCTGACAAATACTGTTTGTGCAATGATATGTGAAAACTATCAGTCGGGTTTGTCAATCTCAGTGGAGCGCAATGTTAGGACTGATCGGGGAAATCAGCACCACTGGAGCTTTAGCTGCTCACACCGCCGAACTGTTTTATTAACACAATCATCAACAAAACATCATACTGAAATAGTGTATAAATGCCTACTATGGACGCCAAATAGAAATTAAAAAATAATTGTTTGTTGCTTTTATTTCTTATTCGTCCAGCAGTATTAATTGGAGTACGGGGTTTCAACTAGTGATGTAACTTTGAATTAATTCTTGCAAAGAATAAAAATGGTTTTAAATGTCCTCTAACAACGTAGATAGCTCACATTTTTTCTTCCAAATTACCATTTGGTAGCTCAGATTGTAATTGTCTTCTTGCTGTGTATGAGTAGGTGTTGCACAGGAAATAACTACCTGCTATTCTGTTGAGTTTTATATGTAATTTACTTGTGATTTTTTGTCTTGACAATTTTGTCATCTTTTGTACAGATGTGTATATGATTGAAAAGAGATAACACTCTCGCCTAGAAAGTTCCCACAGTTATTACCTTTTTGAGACTCAAAAGCTTACCCTGTTGTCAGGCAGTCTTGTTTGCTCCTTGCCAGAGGGCCACCGCAGGAGGTGAAGTCATAAACATGGCTGGGAAACTAGAACAGAGCAGTGCAAGAGAGCCTGTGTGAACCTCTTTGTGAAACCACATGTCTTTACTGCACCTGTCAGCACTAGTGCTAGCTGAAGGGCTAACCAATTTATTTTTCCTCAGTGGAATTTGTATGCAAACACCAATGCATAAAATTAAATGTAATACCTATTTGTAGCAGAATGTGATCAATTTTCCAGATTACAATGACACTTTTAAATCGAATAGATCTGTTTTACATTACATGAGTGCGCCAAGATACTTGCAGTGTTAATTTAGCCTAAATAACAATGTTTTCAGCTCTTAAACGTACAAAGAAATTGAAGAGAAAATGCTTTACTCTGTTTTAGACTAAAGCAGTCATTTTTCCTGACTTAACATATGTCTTTACTGCAATTAAACATCAATTAAGTTTACTGAAACGGTTTTTGAGTGGAAGCCACTTTAATATTTAAACATAAAAACACTTGCACAGTCTGTTAAGCTTCTTGCAATGAATATCCCCTTTCCTTGTCTCTGGTATGATTATTTTTAAAAAACAAAATATGTTGCTGATCTTGAGATTTACAGATAATTATTGTTCACTCCACAATATGATGCTGGTTGACTATGTCAGTTAAGGAATATTTATTTTTAATCATCAACATGCATCACACCCAGCTTGTGCCTGTGATTCATCAGCAGGGCATGATTTGCAATTACTACCCGCATTTTCACATTGACGTAACCCTATTTTGGAGTAGCTCTTCAAAACAAACCAAAAAAATGCAAGGCACGCGTAATACGTGTAATGTAAAATACAGACAGCAATCAAGCTGTACAGCTATCCTTATTTTGTTTACACTGCAAGCACTTTGTTTGGATTTGCTTGTTTATGTGTGCTTCTATTCTGGTCTCTTGCAGTAGTAGAAAAAAACTCATTATCATGCTATAGCATCCAACGGCATAAACAACTTTCTAAAGTAAGTTTCCTGAGGGCAGCTGTATTCTGTTATATAGGTTAACAAATGCAAAACACAACTGTTTTCTGGACATGACAGATTAAAGAACATTTGCTGTACAATTGCTTCTGCACAGTTCCCAGCAACACCCTTTCACCTCCCACGTGTAGCTCATATCTCAGAATACCCATCTGTTTATCCCTCCCTGGTTAGAAAAACAGCCATGACAGGACTGGGTTACCAGCGTTTAAAGGAAACCTCATTCTCTGTAACTATGTATCAGTCAACATATGCCTTTTTGTTTCAACCTCCTTGAATACAATTTCCCAATTATTTTGTGTCCTTATTTCTACATCGCATTCTTATGTTTACTCGAGTTCCTTGTCTCTTTATTCTCCCTCTCCCCACCTCCTTCCTTCTTCAATCCGCCCTACTCATTTTTAAAAGCCACATGCTCCCAGCCCGTCTGGCTCAGTTGCTCCTTGCCAATGAAGGCCTTTTTATTGGGCTGAGATTGTGTTCAGCCAAGCAGTGCCTGGCTAGGGCCAGCCACACACATACACACACTACTGCCCCTACATCCCCTCCCCCTCCTGCAGCATAGCTCTCTCCACATGCCTGTTCTGGTCTGGCCCTGTCGCCCAGAAGGAGATTACTTGTTTCTGTTGCCCTTAATTGCTGACAGCAGCTGAGTGGAGTCAGAGAGAGAGAGAGAGAGAGAGACATTGTAGAAAGCTGGGAGAGTATATATATATACACAGTTAGCTTGTTGAGCTGTTACTTGACATGCAAGGCGTCAAAAGTTTGTCTCCCTTGCCACAAAGAAATGATTCTGAATTGTGTAAATCTGTGAAGATTGAAGTTGTTACTAGAATGTCTGTGTAGCTGCATATGTTGTCATTAACATGGTTGATTCGACAGAACCAGATGAATAGTGCACTTAATAAGATTACGGTTTTAAGCAATGTACAGGCCTGCGGTACAATTACTTGACAAGTTAACACATTCATTACCAATGATAGCACTAGACTTTCAATCCATCTTAACTTGCAAGTGCTAGCAGCAAATGATCAACAAGAGCATTTGCCCTTGTAGACAGAACTTTTAAATGAGAAGCCTGTATGGGCTGTGGAATGAAATGTATTAAAATGAACACATAACCTTTGTTTTTTTCTTCTTTTTAGTTTGTTTTTTATTAGGGAAATATTCAGCTCATTACAAGAGAAAAAATCCATAAATAAGCCACTTTATTACAAAACCCACAGGATACAAATGGAGAGAAAAAAGTAAGTGGTTTATAGTGTGAAAAATACAGTAAACGATTTCTGCTTCTATGAATTTACCAAACATACAATTGCTCTGCCTTGGATTCTAACTTATTTTATTACACTGCAGCTTCCAAATAGAAATATTTTTTTCGCTTTGTTATCTATTTGCACAAAAGATCCAAGTTTTAAATTGAAATAAGAAATACTAGTACTTGGATATAACAATTTAGAACTAGCATATTTGTTAATTTTGTCCTCTGAAATGCAGGACTTTTTAATGTCACCTTTAGCAATAATCATTGCTGTAAGTTATTTTTTCTTTTTATGAGCTTTCCACATTTTGCCACTGGGATTTTTTGCCGATTCCACAAGAATGTGGAGTCAGGGTTCTATTACTATACTAAATTGAGAGCATGCTGACTTAGGCTTTGTCAGTGTGGTACTCGAGCCGCACAAAAGCAGACGGGAAAAGACTGCACAGGGTGATCAACACAGCTAAAAAGGTCATCAACTGCCCCCCTGCTCCCCTGTACACCATCTACAAATCCCAGTGCCTAGGAAGGGTAAAGAGCATCATAAAAGACAATACACATCCTGGCTTCCACCTATCTTACATGACCATAACAGCCAAAACAAACAGACTCAAGGACAGTTTCTTGTCAAGAGCCGTCACCATACGTCACCATCTTATCTTACTACTACTTACTTCATACTTGCATTAAGATCCATATGCTACTTATCTCTTTAGTCCCTTTTTGTACCTGAGTACTGATTTATGTGACCACTTATTCGTGCTAACTACTTATCTATGTTGACTACCTATGTCATTATACTTTTATAATGACAATAAAGGCATTCAATTCAATATGGAGAGAGTAAATAGACCAAAATCACCAATTGTGGTGGCCTGGTCCCAATTGAAGTTCACTTTTTACTGGACCAGCAGCCGCTGTTGCTATACTTTACTGTATAACTATACAATATACTATACAGTAATTATTATTGATCAGAGTAGCTTATGAATCATTAAGTGGCCTTATGAAATATTAAAACAATGGTGGGTATACCTCTTAGCAGGAACCATCAGCTTCATGAGGTTTGATGGTATGAAAGAACAATACATTATTTTTTTTCAATATTATAATTGTTTCGCACCAGCTACCAGTTGATTGAAACCATATGAAAACGGTTGTAAAACAACCACAAGATATGGTGTTGCCACAACATTGCCGAAATGGTTGTGACCTTCGTTGATAATTACAACTGATTAGAGATGTTTTGATTACCAAACAATGTGGCAGAGAAAATCTGTCCCACTAAATTATGAATTATTTTATATAATATATATTATTTTATTTGATAAATATTTTGTACAAGTAAACTGAGTCATATAAATAGATTTATGTCGATGGTGGGGATAATATTCACCAGTTTCATGAGGGAAAAAATGAATATTTGGATCCTGAATATGGCCCTGTGAAAATTTCTTAAACTTTCTGTTTGTTGTCAAATGTTCAACATCTGTTTCTAATGTGGCATATTGCAATGGTGATATAAAAAGACCCCTATCATGATCTTGTTTTTGTCCTATCCTTAAAATTTTTCATACATTGTAATTTGTGGTGGAAAAAAATACAACATCAATTCCAACAAAAAAGGACAAATATGCTATGTTTGGATTCTAAAAGATGTATGAACACATTTTGGCACTGAATGAATTAATGATTTAAATGTTTGCTATTAGCCATAAAGTCTGCCTGATGGCTAATTGTCTTAGGTTTGTCTTTCCCGTTGAAGAATGTGATGATTCTAAAAGCAAGATTTTTTCGCCAAATATCGTGTGATTGATGACTGGACTTTAGTTTATTTGTAATGTGCTATAGGATGAAGGAGACAAAAGACTTGACGTTAGTTGACCATTTGTCTTTGACTTCTCTTGAGTGTTTACATTTATTAGTACTCGTGTATTTCTCTCTGGTTGACTGTCATGGACTGTAATCGACAATGTACATCTCTATCATATCTTCCCGGTTTGCCACACACCATATGGCTGGGTTACTGACTCTGATGATCTCCCCTAAAAGCCCCAAATTTGTCACAACCTTCACTGCTCCTTCGGGGAAGATAGGGAAGCTGTGATTAAGTGAGAGGAGTGGTGTGGGGGTGTAGAAGCATGCTGTCAGAAAGAGAGCCCCTTCCTGCCTGCCTAGATGCAATCATAGGAACTATCTGATAGTGCTGGGGGAAATTGGATGAGCTGAGAGACATTGGCTCCAAGTGATGGAAAAGATGACTCCTTTGTCACTGTCAGTCAATTCCCTACTCTCACCCAAGAGACCAATCAATAACACATGGAGAAATAGGTTTCCCTTCCTTTCTTCTACTCATTAGAACAAATTTGTTGTGCACGCAGTCTTTGTGATAAGTTCATAATGAATTTACTCCTGAATCTGGAAAATCTTTTGAATAAGTGTTTGTTTTTGGTTTTAATACTTGTCAAATTCCCATGTTTACCTAGGTGTTATTGACCATAAGAGCCGAAAGTAGGAGCCTCACATCATCTGTCATGATGTGCATGTCCACTGAATGATTCATTACAGAGATACTGGGCATCTGGTCATGCTCAGTCAACATTTAAAAGCTATTTCACTTCATGTCTGCCCACAGTTCCCCAGCATGTGTGAGGAGTCTGCTTCCCCATTCGTCTTCATCTGCACTAACCCCCAGGAGCTGCTGGTGAAATTCCCAATGAAGGGGAAGCACAAGATCTGTAAGTCCAATCTCCTTTCAGATAAAAAGACTCCCAGATGCATAAAGGTTCATGCATGGTATGTGCGTGCTCACTTGGATACATACATTAAATTGAATGTGTAGATATAACTACACAAAGTGAACTCAAGCCACATACAAAAAGCATGAAAAGGTACAATACGTTTTCATTTCATCTGTAAATATGAGATTTTGATGTCTGGTTGCCTGGGGGAATAAGCTAGTTCTGTATGTTGTTACTGCTGTGTTGTGTGATTTATTATAGCAGCCACACACATTGTCGGGCTCTGCTGCTGCCTCTGCAGTAAAATGATGTACCTGTAAGCTCTTTTGTTGATATTTCAAAATCCTCTAAAGACTTCAGAGTTATTATCTGTGCAGCTGCACTTCTTTCAAGATGCATTCACTTAGTGGTTTGGTTTCAATTAGTGGTCATCAAAACCTGGTACTATTCTAGGACAGCAGTTGTTGTTTTAGTTGAACATTGAGCTTTTGTAATTTTCACATTCAATCCCAGCCTTTTTTATCCACATGCTTCTTTCACCAGGGGAAATAAGTGAATCCACCTTTTTTTAATAATTAGAAGTAGATCATAGTTAGGTTTTTTTAGATTTTAAGATTTTCTCTTAAATAATAGAACTAATTACAATATCATTGTTAAACCAATGTAAAACAACACATGGGAATAGCATTATTATGATAAAATAATCACACATTTTACATTATAGACACACATCATGAGTGATATCTACATCCCAGAATACAGATTAGACCCTTAGACCAGTTTTCATGAATTGTTTTTGGAACCCCTACCGTTAAAGCCTATATACTAGAATAATTACATGAAAATTCTTCAATCACTATGATAAGGATTATCATTGTTGTTATTAACTTCCTTGGTAAAAAAAAAAAAAAACAGGAAGTGAGGCAAAACAGAGTCTAGTAAAAAATATAGTAGTGCTGCACACGTCTGTGTTGCAGCTTTTGGCTCATGCACCTCGTGAAAAACCTGGTGTTAGACTGAAGCACCTTTACATACTTAAGAACTATTTGTCATGTAAAAACTTACAGTAACTAACATGATAATTAGAAATATGTTCTTGGGATTGAATTAAGTATAAATGAACAAGGTGGTTTTTACACTAGTTCTAGTGCTAACTGTACTTGAGACACAGAGAAATTTAATGTTAGAAATTGTCTTCGTTAAAACATAAAAATGATGTATACTGCAAGGGACCTGATGCTATGTGGTGTATCATTCAATCTTATGTTTAAACTCCTGGGGCCATGCTTTGGTACTGTTTGGAATGTCGCAGTACAGTTTATTGGATCACAAGCAGTGCATTACAGTCCCATAATTTCTCCAGGAAATTATGCTATTTTGAACTGAATGACTGAAAGGGGCAATACAATGTTCAATTTTGCAATTTATAAATGATTGCCAATTAAATACACAATGTCAGTTATGTACACCAATAATCTTCGATAATATTTTTAGTTTGCATTCTCATTTAAAGATTGTTTGTCCCTACTTCTGTAATCTGATAATGAATTTGAAATATTTTTTTTGGTTTTGCTGAAGGTAGTTTTTGCCTTAACATGACATATTGGTGACATTGATAGTGCTTTACCGAGTTTTTTATTGGTGTGGCATAGCAAAGCTCTCCGTCTTATTCGTCATATTCAAGTGTCACCAGCATTTCTCTCCCATTTTTCTCAATTCCCAATGCTCATGGCTTTCACAGGTGAACCCATCACTACTCATCTTACTCATAGAAGCTGAGCAAGTGTTTTTTTTTCTTTCTCACCCACCATCTTATATTCATCTTGTCCTTTCCTTTGTCTGCTATCTATTGCTATATCAGTATGAGATGAATTAGGATTTTCTATATAGGTTGTAAATATTAATACTTATAATAGCTAATAATAGCTAATTTACTCATTTATAATTATAATAGCTATAAATATAATTATAATAGCTAATAGCTATATCTCTCTGAATTGGTTTTCTTTTATGAACCTTGTTATCATGGTTTTGTGATCCACGAAAGAAACCATAAAATAGAGACAAACCTTTGTGCACCCTTTACAATTTCTATTATTTTCATTTATACCATAATTATAATTAACGGGATTGAGAGCACACTTTCCAAATTTCACAAAAATAAAAAATATCAATAAATGACCTAATCTAGTATTAAAATAAATTATCTTTTTACCACAATAACAACAATTCTTATGGCTTCCAATGAGGTTCCAGATTCTGTATTGTGGAGCAATTTTGGACAATTCTTCCCTACATTTCCCATTCATCTAAATTTGATGGTTGCTGTGCATGGACAGCCTGCATCATCATTTGATCATCCCACAGATTTTCAATGATATTCAGGCCTGGGCACTGAGAACATTGTACTTGCTCCTTTTGTGACTAATGACTAGCAGTAGATTTTGAGCAATGATGTGGGTCCCTGTATTGCTGAAATAATCATTCCTGGTGAAAATTCAACCTTGTGCCTGATTTTTGAACATTATTCTGCAGAATCTGTTGGTAATGTTTGGAATCCATGCAAACTTCGTTTTTAACAAGGCTCCCACTGCCACAACTGGCCATGCAGCCCCATACCAGCCAGGATTGCTCTATGCCCCAGTTTTACTGTTGTAGCAAGTGCAGTGGAATGCAGTTTTTTTTACCACCATCTAAATCACCCTTGGTTAAAATCAAATAATTCAATCCCCGTTTCATCAGTACACAGCATCTTTTCCAAAATGAAACTGGTTTATTCAAATGTACTTTTCAAAGCCTTCATCCACATCACTCCTTGTACAACTTGTCCTTGTGTGAAGAGCACTGAATTATTGAATGGTGCACAGTGAAAGAAACCAACAGCAAGTCCATTTTATAGTTCTTTGGTGGTGGCCAGTGAGTTGTCTTTGATCCTTCACACCATCCTCCGCCTTGGTATTTTTAATATGTTCTTTTCCTGTCACTTTAGAGATAGCTTTTCATAGCATTTTCTTAAACCAGAGTGATGAACAATCTTTTCACTCCAGTCATTTTAGAGAATTTGAAGACCCCATGTGGCTACACTTAAATACATTTCTCCCCATTGCATGCATCTTTCTATGTACTAGTTCACAGCGTGATAAACTTACATGCCAATTATGGTTTCCAGTTAAACTTTTATTGATATGCTAGTATTCAAAACAACAAAATGGCCAAATTATGACACCTGTCTAATTTTGTTTTCATTGATATTGCACTTTTATCCACAAAATAAGTTGTTGCTCACACACACACACACACACACACACACACACACACACACACACACACACACACACACACACACATATATATATATATAAGTTCTGGTGTGTAGAGGAGAAAAAAAGTACTAGCTTTGTACCCCTACTCCATCATTTATTAATCGGTTGTCTTAAAACTTAGTAGTACTAGTAGTTGTGTAGAATTAGGTTGTCTCAATGTATCCTTGGAGCCTGATAAGTATTTGCAGAGCTATTGGTGCCTGTGTTGTCTGTAAGTTACGAGCTAGCCAGTAGTGGTTAGTCGTGTTATGTATAGGCTTTAGCCTACATTTTGCTGGCACATCCCCGTGCTTGTTTTTCTTAAAAGAATGGTCATTTTTAACACCCACATCCTCATTGCAAGACATCGACCTTATTGTTTGGAATTGCAATGAAATATAGCCTGGATTCTAGAATCATTAAATGTTTGTTTCCTCTTGCTCAATCTGTGGTTAAAAATTCAGACATTATGCAAGGTTTTGCTGGATGCCAAGCGGAGGTTGATCAGTCATTACATTGGAGGAGTCTGTGACATTTAAAATGGCAAGAAGCCAAGACTGTCTCTCTGTAATAAGGGATGTGCATAATGGTTTATGTTCACATCCTGTGAACATTTGTATCAGTGTGCACACTTGTTTATAACCTGAAGGTCATAGTGAATGCTAAAAGCTATTTGCCTGTCTGTCATGATCCCAGATGCCCTATAGCCTTCGGTTCTCCGGGTCTGTTTCTTCCTTTGTGCCTGAATTGAACCACCACTTTATTCTAGTACTGGGCAAAAATGTTAAAATATAAAATTTTGTAGTTGTTTCGCTAAACATGTTTTCACTAAGTAAATCACTGGCCTCTTTACCACTTGTTTTCAGTACAACATCTGAAGAACACAAGCATACATGTTAAAATGTGGGATCTGTGCATGTTTTAGTCTATTAGTTATTTTCTAGTATTTTTTTTATTGTTTAAAGCCACACTTAATGTCATTAGGTCAAACTGAGTAGCATTACTTAAAAAAAACTACTCACATGTATTATCTTACAAATTGGCTTGTATTCCAAAAGAATCAAGAGTTGTTAATAATAATAATAATCGGACATAGGCTTTGTCATCATCATTGACTCGACAAAAGCCTAATTGTCATCATACCCAGCTGCGTATGACGAAATTGGTAGTGATTCTCCACAAGGTGCGCTTTCCTGGCAAAAGGCCCAAATAAGTGATCATTTCTGACTCGTTGGTATCACTTACCTCTCACTGTCTCCTGACTTACCTTCAATCAGCCAGTAGGAGGCTAATAACCGCCCAATGTCTTTCAAGTCACCTCACTCGGAAGTTATTACACAGAAGGGATGGTTTGTCGTGCTACCGCAAGTTCAGAGTCCTGATGACTAGGGGAAAATAACTGTCCTTAAGCCTATTTATTCGTACTTTGTGAGACCTGTAGCGTCTGCCAGAGGGCAGCAGCTGGAACAGGTTGTGATAGTTGGTATGGGTCCCTGACAATGTTTCCGGATCTGCTAAGGTAACAAGGGCTGGCAAGAGTTTAAGTGACAAGTGCTTGTTCACATCAATGAAAATTCAAAAATCCCAAACAGTAAAACTGCAATACATTTGTGAATCCCACCTTGTTTTGTGTGTGAAGTCACCATAGAGTTGCAAATATAAAAGAAGACAATGACACAACAAATGCCTACCCTTGTTATTAGTCTCCTCTGTGCTTTTTCTCTGCTCTCCACTGCTGTGAGACAAAGGAGGTTTTGAGAGCTAAATAGCTTCATATTCCCATTTAATATTCATACCTTTTGAGGTCAATATTGAGGAGAATCTGTAGCATCAGAGGCAGCAGGGGCCCAACCCCATGTTTCGGCTCCAATGAGTCCAGCAAATGAAGGAAAGTGGGAGGAAGAGAGAGGATATGTGAGTGCAGGGTTTCATGTGTTCTCTAGTAAATGAGAGGCAGGCCTTGAAGGTGACAGGCTGTGTTTATTATGGTTTTGTCAGCCAGTTAATGGGTAGAAGAGGAGAGGGAAGGAACTAGCTGTGCTGGTGAGCTGAAAGCAAAGCACACAGGCTTGGGAGCTCTGAACAATAAATTTTCCTCCACTAGATCATGCTTGCTCTATAAGATTAATAACACTTCTGCACCACTGAATGCCTTATCACTGAAAACTGCATGAAAAAAGTATTAGTATATATATATATATATATATATATATATATATATATATATATATATATATATATATATATATATATATATATATATATATATATATATATATATATATATATATATATATATATATATATATATATATATATATATATATATATATATATATATATATATTAAATATTGTTGGTAATATGAAAGTAGTTCTGTCATAGTAATACTTCCTATGTAAATCTATTTTCTGAGAAGCCATTGTGATAGACAATTGTCTTGTTGATTATTTTTTCCCTGGCTGGTAAATAATTTCAATGTAGAAGTTAATTATCACATAAACACATGAAGGTTATAAAAATGAGATCTTGTGGTTTTAAACACCATTTACATTTAATATAAGATAGTATCTATCATTTCTTTATCTGCAAGACTTAGACCAGATCTATGGCAAAATATGCAGTACCACACATCATTATTTTCCACACCATCTGTTTGTGTGTGTGCGAGTCGTGCCTCCAGCAGAGAGCTAGTTTGTTTAACGAGGGGGGGAGAGAACAAGGCATCTCAAATAAATGTTGATGATGTTGCTTTAAAAAAAAAAGAAGTATTTAGTTCTTTTCTAATTGTACCTTTTTATTAAAACAGCAGTAACTCGTGTATATGTTCACATATAGTCCCATTAACATTACAACTTACCTGTTCTGGTTGTGTTTAAATGGGTAACAGTTCTCTTACACATGAGGAGGTGATCAGATAGTCAATGAGTGTTTTGCATGCGACAATTGAGTCACAATTGGAGCGTTCACATATTACCAGTGCTCCCTTGAGGCCTTTGACATTTCGTTGAAAATCAATCTTATGTTAGTTCAAATGCAGTCAAAGAACGCTCGTAAATAAGATCAAAAGTAGTTATTATTCTTTAGAAGTGGCTGCCCATGACCTGTCAGTGTTCTTCCTCTTCCCACTTTCAAAAAAATGATTTGATTCTTGGAGTTTTCCTATTCCACTGAAGAGAAGCAGACAGATGTAATAGCCATTAGCCTCAGGGAGGAACAGCACAGATGTGTCAACAAGACTTGACTTTTACAGTCCAAGTGAATCCTGAGCAAACAGTAGCTGTAAAGATCTTTGTGTGGTTGAGCACTGATCCAGGGATATGGTCGCATGGGGTTGCCTCGGGACTCCAACAGACCGTGACTCTACTTCTCATTACACGTGTGGGTCAGACCACCCCAATATAGAAAATAAATAATGCAAAGGAAAACCTGAGTGCTTCCACCTTGGTGACAACAGCTACCCAACCTTAAATGTCACATATACGTGGCATAGCTTTTTATATACAGTCTTCTTATAATCGCAATATTACAATTTCAAACAAGGGGTGTACAGATCACATATTTGGGGGGTCCGACGGTGGATATTTTTAAAAGCCTGGCAAACAACTACATGAGTCTTTAACATTTTAATCAATCTAGTTTTATTTTAAAAAAAAATTGAACATTACCTGTAGAACATTCTTTGTTTATGTAAAAATTGCACCTCAATTATTCATTATTTTTTTTTGTCCTGCTTATCCTCGAAAGGGTTATTGGATTGGATTGGATTGGATAACTTTATTCATCCCGTATTCGGGAAATTACATTGTGGCAGGTAGCATGAGGGTGATTAGACAGAATAAACAGCATCAATCATTAAAATCATTATGTGGGAGTTGGAGCCTCCTCTGGGCATTGGGCACGGGATCCCGTAAAAATATTCCAATAGATAAATGGTCTAACCTTTCACATTTTCATAGTCGTTTGTTAGCATTTCTAAGTTACTTTTGTTCTGTCTTTGGAATGAATGCCTCCACCAATTTGCCTATTTTGAGATGGGTTGAGTGTCCAGATTGCCAGATTTCAGTAAAGCATAGGCTACTGCAAGTTTCGCAAACTGTCCAAATGAACTTTGTTGTATACACCGAGAGAAAAAAATAGTTGTGAATCTCAAATGAGTGATGACAAAATACAAAATAATCCATTGTTTACTTTAATTTGCCTTGATGATATATTTTTAACGTTATGAACTTTAGTTTTATATCTGCAAAGTAGTACTCAGATGAGGACAATAATTTCATCCATTTTGTCACAGGACAGGATTCATTAGTCGTTTTTTTAAATGCCGACGAAGCAATAATGGAAGTAGTAAGTATATTTTGGCTTGCGCCCCGTGGACTTTTCCATCAGCACTCCCTTTCAGACTGAATGTTTAGTTTGATCCATTCAAATGTATTTCCTACTCCATAACCAAAGGAAAGAACCCTTGACTTACTGCTCCCGGCAGCCACAGCTAAGGCAGCCATTTATGTTGTGATTAAAAATTAATGGTTGAGTGAGAGGCAGCGGAGAGAGAACAAGAGAGTGTAGGCTAGGAAATAGGCATTACTTGAGCAAGAGACGAGCAAGCCCAAGCAGCAGCTGCTCCCAAATAGAAGATTGGAAAGTCACTCCACAATTCAGCTGTGGTTAACTTCTCCGCTCACACCCCACCATGAATATTGCATTACAGCTCTATAAGGCTCTTTGTTTGATCTCCTACTGAGTGTTGAGCAGAGCTAATGCCATGAAGCTCAAACTTCTACACTGGACTTGCCACCATTGGTGCACATTTCAAACTAGACCTGTTATATGTGCATCTGTTCTTGCACTAACCGACAAAAACATGGTTTTGTCAACATTGCTGTCTGTGTTAAAGGCCCTCAGTAATGCTCCAGAAACTGACAACTGACACATTTTCCTCACCACAGTTATAATAGTAACATGCAGTGTGCTGGAGCAATTTTTGCTTGCTATCCTTATTCTCTTGAATAATATGTGTCCTCTTGCTGTCTGCTAAAGTCACATTGAAAGTATTTAAGAATTCCACACTCAGCCTGGATAAATAGATTTAAGTAAATAATGTATCCAAATAATTGCAATAAAAGTAAAAAGTAAAGTGGTTATTTGAAACTTTGCTTTGGTATAACACTCTAATACATTTTCGAATATTTTTTTTTTACACGATTTTCTGTGGATTGAAATCTGATATTTTAAAGGACTACACGGTAATAGTACCAGATTTTTGTGCTAGTGTGTAAACATGCTTTAGGATTTAGAAAATGTCTGGTGCCACATATGACATTCAATCCAATCTATCCCAACTGAGTCGGGCCAAAATTAAATATTGTTAACCTAAAAAAATCCAAATAATTTTGTCCCCAGTGAATATTCTCTCGTTTCTGTAGACCTATAAACATGCACCGATTATTTTTGTAATCAATCAAAATAAGATATGTTTTTGCTTTGGAGTACAATGAAATTGTAGATTTGTAACTAAAATGTCGATCAGAATTTAAAACAGTAAATTGTGCTAAATGTATATGAACCGGTTAGTTCATGCATCATCAAAATAATAATTTACTAATTGGCTATCAAATTAGTCGTTTGTAGCAGGGACACATTTAAATTGCTACATTGTGCTATTAGTGATAGAATCGGTTTAAACAATCGAATTTCACAATAAATACAAGTACCGTGAAAAACCTAACTAAACTTTATTATTGAGCACTCATTCATAGGTGTACATAAGAATGGACATGGAATGAAAGCCTTTATTGTCAACATGTGGAACTGATTCAACAACATTGTGGTTATGGAAACATAAAACACAGCCCATAAAATGATGTGGTTAAATGTATACCTTCCTGAAAGACCTAACTGTAGGTTCACTAGATTGATTTTGATTGACATTAATAGCAGTCCACGCAATATTCTTTGTCATGGACAACAATGAATTATGCCTGTGGAAAATATCTAATCTAAGAATGTCAAGTATATGGTATTTTCTGCATTGCAATGTGCTTTTAGCCTCCTCCTCCCTTTTGGTTGACTCTGTTCTTTCCACTTATCCATGCTTCTTGCATAATCTCTTAATTCTGTCCTAGTTCTTCTGCTGCCTTCACTGTTTTCGCTTGAGGTGGTATTTGCAATGCTAATGAGGCAAGGCAGCAAGTAATGGGTGGTCGGGAACATAAGCTGCCTGGAAAGATGGTGATATGGTAAAATGGCTTGCTGTGGAACTTCATTATTTTACTTGCTGTGTCATTATATCATCATAGTTTAGACTCAAAACCTGAATCCGTACTGATCATGAAGCATGTAAAAATAATTCTGTTGGCTGACCAACGAATTGCTGTGTGACCTTCATGAGTTCTTTATACACTGCTCCCTTAAGTACTCACTACTCATTAACAGTGGTAACCAGTCAATTGTGTGAGTCTGTTTTGGAATAACTACTAAAACATGCCGTCATTAATGTTGACGTTATACCGTGTAACATTCAGTTACTAGGTTGCCTGATGCTGAAAGGAAGTGTCTTACTTGAAACGAAACACTAATGGAAATGTTTGCCAATCTTACAGCAACATTATGTAAATGTTTTGATGGTCTTTTTTTGCTGCCTCTTATTTTCATTCATTCATTTTCCGTCCTGCTTATTCTAACAAGGGTTGCAGAGATGCTGAGCCTATCTTAGCTAACAGAATAGGCAGGGTACAACCTGAATTGCTTGCCAACCAATTGCAGATTTTCCAAATTATTGTAGAAATAGGTGACGCATTGTGTCGCATAGGCATTGTAATATTTGACAATATGAAAAGTCTACGATCATGTATTCTAACACCATGAATGGGTTAAACGTGTAATAAATCATCTTTAGTTCTTTAGCGGAATATAAAAATGTAAACATACATGACGTTATCCCCAAGTCGCATGTAGCATGTGAAAATGCGGAATCGAATAAGTACCACTACATTTCTCTCTAGTCTGAACACGGCCAGGCAGGTTAAGCACTGGTGCATTTCCCTATGTCTGGAAGCCGTGACGTAGGTACATTCCAGTCACATAATCCGGTCATGCTGTGGTAGGTTATGTTTGAAAGCGGCTTCAAAAACATGCAAGAGCAGGGAAATTGGGCCAATTTTGAGTAAACAACAGACAATCCACTTGCTTTTTTCTTGTAAGAAATGTTCTCAAATTAGGGACGCTAACATGTTCTTAGTGACAAATTATCATTCATACCTTTGTTTTCCCACTTCTTGAGTATTGCCATATCTTAAAATATTTTGGGACTAGTGAACATGCCACAAGCAGAAACTAAACCCAGATTACTGAGATCAAGAAAGTATATTGTACAATGCCATGCACATGTTTTGGCACTGTATGTTCTCCTTGGTTTTTAAATTCGAATATACAGTGGTATAATAAACCCCTTCGGCATCCTGAGTAAATTGTCATGCGTGGTAATTAGAATCGTGCTCGAGCTTTCAGGGCTGATGGAGAATAGAATATTTATGTCTTTAATATGCCAAAATGAGTATTGCAGATGTTGGAATACAATTATTTAAAAGAAAAAAAAGACATGGAAAACTTGTTTTAGAAATAAAAGATTCCATGTCATCATCATGATTAATACTCAATAGGTTTTGGGGGCACAATTCCATTCAGCTTATTGTAATGGAGGATTTGGCCATTTACCCCAGATGAGAAAGATGAAAGACTGGATATGCTTGCCCCTTTATACAATTTACAAGAAAAACACTGGGTCACAGGCATATGGTTATAACTGCTGCTGATTTTCTGATCCCTCAGACAATTCTCTTTACTTAATCTCCAGCTAGATGACTCCTGTCTTTGCTGGAAACACTACAGTCCTCTTGGCTTCTTCTTTTTCCTTGAATAAAACATGCCTGACAAGCACATTTTGTACGTTTAACTTTCAAGTACTTAACTATACATCTGCTCTGACACATTCAATTATTGTTATTTCTTTTTGCAAATTGCTTTCGAACATTTTAATAGTCAAAATTTGAATTGCTGCCAGCATAAGTAGGAATTTTCCAAAAGATCATATTAATTTGATTGCCTGCTATTTCCAACATTAGGTAACGCTTAATGATCATTTTTTATTTTCAAAACAATGGATCTAATGTCAGTTGTCTCATTTTGATACCCATAAAAGCCAAAAAAATGCTTTCTATTGAGGAAACCTATTTGACCTTGATGGCAGATTTATTAAGCATCCCTAGTTATTCACCTTTCCGACATGAATCCATTGCAATAGAGGAGAAACACTAACCCAAGTAAAGATTCCTCTATATTTTACCACTCAATCTTTACTTATTACATTACACACACACATTAGGGTTTTTTAAAGCTCAAATTTGTATGCGCATGTGTTTGAGCAGCATGCCACTTGAAAAGCCTTTTCATGCGAGATTGCCAGTTCCCTGTGGGAATTGTTCCTGAGCTTCTGCAAGCAAACTGAGATGAGAAAAATGAAATGCGCAGAATAGGATCAATGATAATGTTTAAACAAGTAAATTGAGTATAAGGAAACGGTAACATGCACAAAAATGACATTATTCTATGACTGAATGAATAACAAAATGTTACATTTTAAATTTGACATTTATTTTAGGGGTTGGCAGTACAACCGTTCTGTTTACTTGTTGATATAAAAGACAACTAACCCATCGTATTAATTAGAGGGTTACTCGGTATTTGTTAGTAGAGTGTATTATCTAGCCATTTCATTGCTTAATGATTTGTGAATGTGTGTGTGCATATAGGTGTAGCCCAGACTGGACCCCTGTAGCACTGATTGAGTGGTGCAAACCCACTGGGGTGCTTGAAACGACCCCTTCAGGGCATTTACAGGCATTTTCTGAAGCCATTTTTAGAGAAGCATGTCATACTTTGCAAGTGGCGAGAGGGCACCACTCTTTGCACCCAAATATAAATCAACAGCAAGCCAATGTAAACAAGTCATGTGCTCTTCACTTTAACATCTGTTGAGCTATTAAAGTTCGAAAAAGCACTTGCCATCAAAACATAAGCATAAAACAACAGCTTTCCTTTGAAAATATTTTTACACATCTACTCACTGCAGCATTCTCTGATTTGTCTGGTACTTGATGAGTGAAGATTCCCTTTTGTGGTCTGTCTGGGTCCTTTCGCTTTGAAATTCCAGTAAATCTATTGTTATCCATTCTTTCTTGCATAATTCACTTTACATTTTGCCTGGGATAACCTGAATTTTCTCAACAAACTATATAGATATGTGGTTTAACCCTAATTGACGGATATCTTTTGATCCAAAAGCAAGCAAGCAAACTGTTTCTTTGAAAGTGTCTGAAGGAAAATTGTTTCCTTCATTCTTCCAATTATATATTTTTTGCTTTATCCAAGCCATAGTTCATGGGTTAGTGGGGAAACCCGGACTACCAGATTTTAATTTTATTTGATAGATGTTTGATGGAAAACTCACTTCATTTTTAATTTAAGTAGATGAACAACAATAGTTTAACAATTTATTTGTCATCTCTTGGCATAGCTTGAGAGGCGTGAACAGATTATCAATCACTGTGCAATTGGCCTTGAAGTTTTGAAGGGCTTTAATCCCACAGGAGTTGTGCGAAAGTCATATTTGTGAACCACTACTATGACTGTAAACTTAATCTTTGTCTTGTGCTCATCTTAATCAATGTCTTACATTTTGTTTATGAACCTGTGTTTACAACATTCTATGAATGACCAACCAATGAATGTACTGAGACAGAATGATAGAGGTGCATTACCATAGGGCATTTGAAAAAAATCTCTCTGATCAATTTCGTTTGTATTCACACCAGAACATCTTTTCTCTCTCAAACGAGCAAAGGCACTGATGTAGCTGTGAGACTCTTTAAGAAAAAAAGATTATGCAAAATGTGCAATAGAATTAGTAAATTAATCTTCATAACTGCACATTTTCCATCTTGGAGCAACTTCTTAATGCTACATCCCGCTCTAAAGCATGGCTTCTTTTCCCTGCTAATTATCAAGTGGGCTGCTCCAGCAGCTTGTTAAATTCTCCCTGAGCATAGTTGACCCACTTTACAATCAGATCTGGAGGCTAAACTTCCTTTTATTTCCGTAGAGTCTCATCCTACACAAGTTTGTAGCTGCACAAATATGTAGTCATAAAGAAAGAAGGGCATTTCAGACTGAATCATTCCATATTATACAATACATGATAAAGTAAGCCCAAGAGGTATACTCTTTTGTTTTACCAACAGCTTTAAATTAGTGTCTGTATATAAAGTGTTTTTCAGACTATAAGTCGCACCAGCCAAATATTGAACAATGAAGAGTAGACTAAAAATATATAAATCGCCACTGAAATATGCTGCATTTTAGAGAGAGAGTTTTTTTTAATTGATCAGAAACCAAGAACATATAAACGTTAAAGTAAAACAAGGTAAAGGGAGAACAACAGGCTAAATAGACCCGTGTTCATGTATCATTTCCTTTTTTTATAACTATAGACTTTTGGTGGTGAGCTAGTAAATACAAATATACATATAAGACGCACTTGAGTATTAAACTAGGCAAAGAAAGTGTGATTATTAGTACAGAAATTACAGTATTAAAGTTCCACATTAGAATAACAACATTCTTTATAAAATGGCCAGCCAAAAAATAATTAATTCATTAAATGTGTGTGATACCTTTTCTTATCATTGGCTTGTAATCAAAGCACATTGCTTTTGAAGGGACTTCATCAGCCAAGTAAATATTTAATAACGGTAGCAAAAAAGCAATTGAGGACCATTGATTAATTGGTTCACCAAACTGTAAATGCATTATGCATTTCATTATTATTTGTAAACCACATGATATTCTAGTATATTCCTAATTTTCTTGTTCCTGTAAGACCACTTTATAATGTTGTCATCATGATAACATGGTTAATCAACGTGCAAGCTAGTAGGTCGCTGCGTTGGGGTTTCCATCGTCTTCTTTTCTATTCAAATGCTTGGTAAATAATAATTTTAATAACTGTTGCATTGATTATATATGTACAATGCATGAATCTCCTGGTATGGTTGAATGGAAATCATTGTATATATATTGCACGGGGTTTGGATCCCTTGATAAATATAGTAGTAACACCAGGTCCGCGTTTAAATCAGTTTTATCAGGGGAAAAACAATTATGTTCACCTTTGCTGCAATGTCTGTTAACAAATATCTGCCTTCTTTTTGCTTCTTGCTCAGCTATCTACCCATCTTCTAATGCAGCTGAATTATATGTCTCATTTGCATATTTGAGTCGTTAAGATGTACTCTGTGTGAAATTGTGCTTTTATTGTCGCCCATTAATCTGGACAACAATCTCGCTTGCAGAGTTGCTGTTGTATTTATATGGTTTATAGTATAGTATTTATTTATTTTTATTCATTTATTATTGTTTTTTCAAATATCTGAGCAATTTGTCAATGTGTTGATTGCGAATAACAACAGAAACAACTAATCTGCTCACTCTCATCACAAGGGTCTTTTAAATCATGTTAGTCAAGTGGAAATTTTCAAGTAATCATAGTACTTAGGTGGGGAGGGGAATTGATTGGTAAATGTAATTTTCTTGGGAGAGGGAAGAGATGATTGTTCAGCAAACTGTTGGAAATTAAGAAACACATAAACACAATGGAGAGAAATGCTACCCCGGAGATATGTGACCATTTCTCAAATCAATCATTTTCCAGTTTCCCTCATTACTAATTTTATTGTCACAGGACAGCATTGTGTTTACACAGTGTTTATAATTATGTGAGCATATTTGCTTTCAAATTTAGCAGAGGCATTTGTAATTACGAATAACTGACATATTTATCACTCTCAAGACACACCCCCAATCGAAAGCAAATGTATGTCCGAAGACTAATATGTCGTGTATCTCTGGATCAGAAAATGCGTCTTTAGAGATGTGTTCCCAATGACCTGTAGCGTTCAGTTTGACACAAACGCACACAAATGGAAATTATCACCTATGATCTGGTTTACAATTCCACTGCAGGGTATGGTGCCATGTTTATGGCTGTGTCAGCTCCTTCAAACACCCCAGTATGCGACTCAAGTACTTCTCTGGCTGGAATTTTCTAACTGAATAATTATCTATATTGTATCTTGCCTATATTATGCTAGCACTATACAATGACAGACAAATTCAATGCGCCAAATGCATCTTGTTTACACGTCCCTACTTATAGAGAGAGGAATTTCCAGAAAAGAGGCAAGTATTTGTAACTATTTAATTGATCAAATGCTCCATTAATGCAGCTTGCTGTTAGTCCACTAAAGCTTCTCTGAAAATTTCCATCATTAGCCGAACCTCCTCTGTGTATCCCTGCTCTCTTCAACAGAAAAAATCAATAGCATCGGCTTCCACACAGCTTTAGCCTGCTACATTGCTCAAGGAGACAAACAGTGGACGAGATACATTGATTGAACGTCCATCTGCCAATATTTAGACATGATTATTTCCAGGATTGTCTGTATTGATAACTTAGTGAAGTAGTAGGTGCTTTGAATGCATGTAGTTTAGGATCATAACAAAATTCATCCATGATTCCTTAATACCCGGCTCAAAGAAAACATTAACGTGTCACCTTTAGTCTTTTAAATAATGATAAAGGGGCTTAGGGAGTGTGCACAAAGCATTTATCACATGCCTAGAGTGCTTGGGGGTAATTACCGTGTGACACAGAACATAGCTAAGTTAACAAATGACACATATATGCAAGCTAATTGCATGCTTTGGCATATTTTTGTAATTGCAAACCCCTACCCATCCTCATTGCCACCCGCTTGATTGAAGTGTTAGCCTCTTTAAGTATTATCACAAGGCACGTGACAGCAAACTGTTAATCAGGAAGGGGCTTTGCTTCCTTCCCCCAGCTGCCTCTGTTTACTTGCTCTGCATCTGTTTGAAGTGTGTCTTTGCTTGAGTAAGAGCGCTGCACCGGTCCAGGAAATGTTTGTATATAGATAGCATAGGTCGCTTTGAATTGTTGGTAGTTTTCGTAGTCATAACATGGATCGGGTGTGTGTTTTCCTCAGCGTATATGTCATGCAACCACATTACAGGGTGCATTTACTTTAAGATTAATTCATGTATGTGTCCTCTTTCTGCCTGTTTGAGTGTGAATAACATGACTCACTTCCATTTGTATTAAACAATCCCGTTACATCTGTCATGGGAAAAGATGGCGTGAGTTCCGCCAGATTAATGTCACCGTGCCTCGAGCATGCCAAGGAGCTTTTTTTCCTGTGTTGTGACTTCCTTGACTTTCACTCCTCCTTTCCCCCCACGCACATTCATACAGTAACAAGGGCAAGTAGATCTACTTTATAATATATATACTACTCTGTCTCTCACCGCTTCATCTTCTTTCCTAGCCATTTCTCACCCGTCAGTGGACAGGATGTATTTTGACATTTGGCAGACCCATTAGCATTTTCCCCTCGTCTCGACTTTACAGCTAGCCAGCGTGCAGAGACCCAAACATAACCTTGAGCTATGTTAACCTTGAGAAAATTGGCCACTTAACCATTCCCTCAGGAATCTTCTGATTATTAGTTGGTCACAGCCTTCATGATAAACACTGTAGAGAGGGGCTAATATATAGATACTACATCCTAAAGTATTTGTCAGAAATACCCTTTTAATCATCAGATGTTCATTCTTTTACAATTACTACAACCACATCAACTGGATACTCACACTCACACATACACTATAATGTTTGGCATGGGCTTTTGTCCAGAGTAGCAAGAATTATGTGCAGTGGGAGTAGAGGCGCAAAAGTCTGCCAGGGTATGTGCTTGTACTCCTCCCCCACATAGACCAGACAAAAAGAGAAATGCTAGACGAGCGGAAGACAAATCAGTCTTTTAAACAGAGTGATAAAAAAATGCATTTTCTTGATGCAATGCAATGTCAAATGCCCCAATGACTGTTAATAACAAAATACACGAAGAAAACCTTCCCAACTCCTCATAAAAAAAAATAAAAAAAAAATACATCACTCTCAGTTCTTGTCTTAGAAATTAGATTTGGCTGGATCTGTAAAAAGAATGTTAAATATTTCAAAGTGGCAAACTGCAATGTTGTGAACGAACCTATTATGCTTTTTGTTATTTCCTAAAAATTGCATCATTGGTTTAGTAAAGTGCCATACTGCTATCTGGGATTTGTCTGAGAAGCTTGTACAATCAATATGGAGTAGAATGTGTTATTATCTCTGTTGTTTTCCCTCCCTCTCAGGCTTTTTTAACACTGTGCAGCAGTTGCTCAGTCACTTAGAGCAAGAACAGTAAATGGAAACAGATTTGGATCAGTGGACTCACAATAATCTCCCATGAGTTTATGCTCTTAAACAATATATGCATGTTCTTCGGTCTGCTATCCTTTCATCCTTTCTTCCTCCATACTGTCCTACTCATTCTATGCTTAAATGTCTTGCTTATATGGCTTGTGATTTTGAACCCCATAAAGTGCTTTACAAACCTTGTTTCGATTAAGATGCATACCTATTTATACACATACGACTAGCTCTGTCTGGGAGTGGTGAGTGAATGGCCTGCCGCATTGGCTCTTTTCCCTAGAGATGTGTCTTGTACTTGAGCTGAATGTTAAACAACAAGCACCACTGTACTTCACCGTGCAGGGACGAAACAATACACAAAGCTTTCCATTCTGACCTCCAGTCAGTGTGTGTGTGTGCGAGCTCTATGTGGAGAGTGTGCAGATTTGGTGCTCCCTCTATATCAGTGTTTGTGAGGATAGTGCCTGCAGGGGTGTCACCGGAGGTTTAAGATATGCAGCTTGCTGTCAGTACCGACACATTTCTCCCTCTGCACTGCTGCACAGATATGCAAATGGTGGCTCCTCAGAATGCAGAGTACCGGATCAGCTTCAATTTATTCCATTCTGCTCCCTTTTTTTTCTTCCCCCCTCCTCTCCCTGCTGTCTCTGTTCTTGCTTTGGTTTTCTGTTTGTTCTTTGCTGCTCAGTTCATGGCATCTGCCCCCAATGAGAAATTCCTGTGAGGTGAGAGGATTTCACCTGCAAAGTGTCAAGTTGCGCTTTAGTGCAAATGTGCAAAGATTTGATTCGTGATGTCAAATGTGTATTTAAAGACACGTTCTTGCCTCTAATGTGGTTAGGGATGGTTGTGTAACCCCCCCCCTCCCCAATGCTCTGTAGTCTTGTTAATCATAAAGGTAACAACAAACCTGAATTGCTCATGGTAAAACACAATTAGCCAGTTGCTTAGCTGCTCTCAAAAAGGCTATCTCACCAACACACAGTGTCATCATTAATCTAGTCCCAGTATAATTTAAATGCCGATGTCTATCCTCTGTGATCCATTCCCAGCCCACACTACATTTACATTCTAATTAGATGAAACCAACGAAGCTTTATAGGGACCCTTTGTTATAATGCGCTTGTACTTACCTTTTCAAAGCTTGTGCTAATAAAATAAAATTATAAAAAACATGCACATTAGATTTTATACCTTTGGCCACTGAGTAGAACTAGCTTTTTAAAGCACTCAGCACCCAAATGTGTGTGTAGCATAACAAGAGGATTTCTGGCCTCAAGAGTATAAATTATAAATGAAATACCAGGGATAAGAGATGTGGTGTCAAATCGGTAATGGATTTAATGAGAATGACTGTATATATATATATATATATATATATATATATATATATATATATATATATATATATATATATATATATATATATATATATATATATATATATATATATATATATATATATATATATATATATATATATATATATATATATATATATATATATATATATATATATATATATATATATATATATATATATATATATATATATATATATATATATATATATATATATATATATATATATATATATATATATATATATATATATATATATATATATATATATATATATATATATATATATATATATATATATATACATATATACATATATACATATATACATATATACATATATATATATATATATATATATATATATATATATATATATATATATATATATATATATATATATATATATATATATATATATATATATATATATATATATATATATATATATATATATATATATATATATATATATATATATATATATATATATATATATATATATATATATATATATATATATATATGTATATATATATAATTTTCTTAACCTTTTAATGTATTATTTTAAAAGGGTAAAAAGGCAAAAAGTGGCCTTTTTTCACTACAATGAACATTGTTCATTAATGATCGACCATCTTCACATCACACTAGAACAACACAACAACCAAATAAATCAAACGCAAACATTATTTGTGATTAAGTGGGAAAGGTATTTTCATTTTTTGTTTATTTAACATTTAGCGGCTGAAACAGCTGGAAGTCCATGATTCTGATTGTACTCTTGGATTATGCACACTCCATTTGAAGGGATTTTATGTTTCATTTTTGACATACCTAATGTGCTGTGAGTAATGATAGGTAAAACAGCACATAAATTGGTTTGTGTTTTGTTAAAATGTTGCTGTAGCCATAGAATTATGGGAGAAAGTAATGTGAAAGCAAGAAAAAAAACATCTTATGGTTGACTGACTTGATTTTTACTCGTTTTGTGCTCAGTGTCACTTGAACCATGTTTTCCCATCAGCATCACTGTTGCTTCTGGCTGAGAGCATTTGGCCAACATCATTAGTGTTCATAAAATGAACTGTGTGCGCTTTTTACTAATATCCCGTTATTCTGTTGATTCATGAACATTTTTTATTTTTTAAAATAGTTTATGACCACAAGGCTCCAAATGAATTTCTTTCAAATTTAGAGGCTTATGTTAGAGAAGGGGGGGGGGGGGGGGGGGGGTAAGCCTGACGGGGCTAGTGGTTCGCACCTCGGCCTCACTGTTCTGGGGTCCTGGGTGCGAATCCAGGACTGTCCTCTGTGTGGAATTAGCATGTTCTCCCTGGTTCTGTTTGAGTTTTCTGTAGGTATACTCCAGTTTCCCCTCAATTTCCAAAGTCTAACCCTAACCCTTTCTCATTCCCGGGTACGAATTGAAGTCTGCGTTATTTTTCAGCATTTTTAACATATCGCAGGGGAAATCCTTCAGTGCTTCCCTGCTTGATAATGCAACCCAAAACCCCTTTTTCAATGGATAAAACGTGGCAGTTTCAGTCAACACCCCCTGCTCTGTTCACTGCCATGTCCTCAATCCTCATATTAAATAAATCAGCTGAAGCCTGGAGGAGACAACAAAAATATTTCATGATAATAATTGGAAAATAGACCCATTTACTGATGCCACGTGAATAAGTGAATAAAAATATATATTTAAACTGATTCATATTTCCGGGGGAAAATCTAGACATCTTAACTAGACCGTGTTTGTAATCTACTTGTGATGCTTAGCAGTCGTAACTATTTCCCCCTCACCATCTTACTTCACTCCTAGCTGAACCAATCAATCATAAACACTTCATATCTGAATGCGTCGGCAAACTTCTTTGCACTGATTACATTTGGGCTGTGCACATAGCCTGGAGCATCTGAGTTAGCGTCTGAGGGAATAAAAGGAAGAATACTTATTTCGAGATGTCACAGAAGGTTGAATTATTTTAGCATTTCGGTACTATATAGTTACATCAAGAATCAAGAATATATTACCCTGATGTATCAAGATTTGACGACTAAAATGAGTCAGTCACTTGAGTGCATGTATGTGTGTATATGTATTTGTGTGCAGCTCTTTGTACTTTAGTGTGCAATAGCGTACTTTCGGTTGTGCATGTGTGAGGCTAATCTTTTGACAAGCATTATTTATATTGTATTCATACAATATTTTTTGGCATCAAAACTTTACATATACCTCCCCATTATGTTTAAAATTGTCATCATAGCTATAATTACATTTTGAAACTCCCTTTAGAAATAACAACCGGCTGTTGATGGATGGTGCCAAAGCAAACATGACGTGCAGAAAACAATGGATTATAACATGAATTAAAGCTGTGTAGCACATTTCTGAAAATGCGAACTGGAAGTGCTAGAAGGGGAGAAGAAACACCATCTAAAGAAAAGGATATTCAGTGCTAAAATTTTCCAATAATACTCAAAAAGTGTTATAACAAAATACCATAATTTTCTGACTATAAACCAAATTTGACAATAAACACTTTTTATATATAGGCCTCATACGACTACATGATTCCAAAATGTATTGTGGGATATATAATGTACCGTATTTTCACGACTATAAGGCGCACCCTCAATGAATGACATTTTTTCCATGTATAATGCGCAGTGTATTATAAGGCGTACTGTCTATTTTGGGGAAAATTTAAGACTTTTAAGTGCACCTTATAGTCATGTAAATACGGTAATTGCTATTGACTTTCAGGTATGAAGCACTCACTACACAGTCACCTCTAGAGCCAGCCATTGTTGATGTTTTGGATTTTTTTGTAAAAAATCTTGCAGTGGGGAAGGAGCTATATGAAGGAAGATGTTGGAAACTAAGATGGCATCTGCATATTTAACAGTATTGTTTCAGTTCAGGCGTTTGTGTTTTTTTAATATCTGACAGTGGTGGTTTTTCGTTTTTCGTTTAGTTTTTTCCATGTATAAGGCGCAGTGTATTATAAGGCGCATTGTCTATTTTGGAGAAAATTTAAGACTTTTAAGTGCCCCTGATAGTCGTGAAAATACGGAATAAAATATTTTGTTAAGGTTTTTTAGGTTCACGCAAATAACAGACGTATGATTTACTCATTGCTGGCTACCTGTTTTGTTTATCCACTGCATAATTCAACACTCATTTATATTGTAAATATCTCTACTTTCATCAAATTGATTGTTTTTTCAAGATGTTATTTCAATGTATTTCTATCAAAAGACCTCTCAGTAAAACGGTAGTCTCTAGCTTGCTCTGGCGGAATGGGAGAGGAGTGATTGATAACACTGGGCTCTCTTTCAACAATGACTCAGTACTGCGCAGGGAGCTGTGATGGAACGTTAGATGCAGTAAATGCAGCAAAAAGTAACCACCTGACCTGATCTAAAATGCTTGAAAAATATTCAACACTTAGTGGGTGCTTTTGCAAACATCCTTCTAAATAAAAAAAATAAAAAACATCAGTGATGCTCTGAAATTGACTCTTGAGGGAACATCCATCAGCTCAATCATTCATTCATTTTTCTGAACCGCTTATCCTCATAAGAGTCGGATGTAACTACGGGTGCCAGGTGGGGGACACCTAGAATCGGTGTCCATCTAACCACAGGGCACATCCATTGGCTCAATCCCAAAAATAAAAAGACATTAGTTGAAGTTAAAAATGCATTATTTTTTTGTACAAATTCGGCCATATAGCAATCAAGCTCAACGAGCATCATGGGGTCACTGTATTTTTTTTCCTTTTTCCAATTGGTGATGCTTCTGAGTAGTGAAATGAACATTGAGCCTGTCGAGTATTACATAGATATTTTGTTTAATCCTCTCTTGGTGCCATTACTGCTATCATTATCAAACATTCAGCCTGAGACAGTATTGCCTAAATAGATGTGAACATTCTTTTTTGATGCCACCGTTTGAAGGCAAACCAAGTCTTAAGATTGACCACAATTTGTTCCACAATGCTGGTAACTGTGTGAGCCAGTAGTTCATAACCTGGATTCGTGCAAAACCCAGGCGTTCAGTGTGCTAGTCTCAGGGGCTCAGTGAAGGTCGAGTCAAACACAGTGTGTTTGTATCAGTTCGCTTCACTTCACTCTTATGATTCATGAAGTCATGCTGTCCTTGACCAGCATTGGCCGTGTACTGTTTGTTACCACATTTTTCTATATTAGATATTGGCGAGCGCTCCTTTTTGTATATATGGTAGACATTACAACAATGCCATAGAAATATTTTGAATCTTACCCTTTTCATAATAAATTTGTGCATTTCTCAAGTACTGTGAGAAGAGAGCAAAAGACCCATTTATTGGCAGTAAATATTGATTTGTCAACACAAAATTGTTGAACTTGTTCAGTAATTAGTTACACATATACTTCTGCCTTTAATTTAATAGAATCAGGCTTAAATTTTCAAAGCTCCAGCCATAGCAAAGGGAAGTTGGTAGTAGTTGAGGGCAGAAGCACAACTCGTGAAAAACACTTTGATAAGAGAGCCTGCTTCTTCTTTTCACTTGCACCAGTAATAACTTTCTTGGCACCCACAATGATAAACAAAGAATAAAGTTACACTAAGAACACTTGGAATAAAATTCACAAAACAGCGGGTTAGAACTCTGTGACAAACGAGGGTCAAAGGCACATGAAAAGTATCATAGAGACTCAGCTCCATCCTAGCCAACAGTCAGCAGGGTGGTGGAAGAACCACTCTATCACGCCAAAGAAAATGCTGTAACACAAAGTGTATTTGTGTTTCAGGGGTATTTCAATTTGTGAGATTTGGCAGTTTGTTATTTGAATGACTAATATATCCAGAGACATAATTTCCCACTGAGTAGTTTTGTTACCAGAATATTTGGTATGTAGGAATATATCTAAATAGAGGTACCACTGTAGCACCCTGTGTATTAAGTTGGCCTGTGGGTGCTACAGTTCAGAAATGACAAGGAAATGTATCAAAATAAATAGCCAGCACAACCCACTTTACTCTCCTGTGTGATTCCCCTCATGAATACAGAACACCTATGGCCATTTGTGCTGCGATCCTCTGGTTGCTGTAGGCTCTCTCCACTTTAGATTGCTCCCCTTAAAGTTGAGCAAGCATTTATTATCCTACTGCAAAGCGAATGATGTGTTTTGTGAAATTGAATGGAGTTAGGTCAGACTAAATATTCCATTGTAAAATAAGAATAAGAATGGCAATAGGTAACCCTTTAGAAACTGGAAACAAATCTAAATTGTGCCCTTTGTCAGTTTACACAATTTAAAAGATCTGATCTGGCTAAAGAAGACGTTGCCTGCTTGTCCAGTAACATATTCCAGGTTTCGTAATGTCAGGACTACTACACTACTTAAACTTAGAAACACCTCTGCATTTCATGACTTGTCAAATGCTGATTTTCCTGTGAGTGGTGAGGCGCTGCTATGTGCGTGACTAAACCATTTCAACAGCCCACTGGTGGTTGGAGAAATCACTCAGCCATTGCAGTGTGTAAAACAGCTTCAGGCGATGAGGTTTGGCGAGACCAAGACATGCAGAGGGGCTGTTTCCTCTTCAGTGGGATGCATGGTTGATGCTTTTCCCAAAGCTCTTGCAAACAGCATGCAAACAAGTCTCAAACAGCACCTTTTCTATCTTCTTGTAAATGCACTCTCTGGCAAGCATGGGGAGGGAATTTAAATTAGGTGTGACTAACAGGAAGATGGAAATCCAAGCGGGGGGTTTTCCACTCACTGTTTCACTCCTGTCTTGTGGCTTCCAAGGTTTATATTTACATCCGCTTGAGTGTCACCAGCTTGGTTCACATTCCAAACGCTATTAGCCGCAACTTTAGTATCCCCCCAAAAAAATCTGTTTTATTTTAAGCTATTGATAGCAACTGGCAATGTATTCTGAGATAGTCACTCCGACATAATACTGGCTCTAAGGGCTCACTTGAGATGTATTTTTTTAATGCCTGTTCTTTCAATATCTAAAGTTCTACCCCTCTGTGTTTTGGTCTTAAAATATCACAACAAGCTATACTATCTGTTTAGTTTGGTTCACCATGGTAAGGTAAACTGTTGTTTCTGCTACAGTCTGCCTTGTTAACATAGTAATAGCTTTGTTAATTACATAATGAACACTGGTGAATGGGTCAGTTAAAAGGGATGCATAGTTTTGTGCTTGTTATCATAATATCTGTACTAGAAATTTATTTGACACTGAGCGACCATGAATCTTTTGAGCGGTTAGTGCGACAGTCTACCAGTTCTGGGGTTGTGGGTTCAATCCCAGGTTGGTTTTCACTGTGTGTAGCTTGCATGGTCTCCCCGGCCTTGCGTGGGTTTTCTCAGGGTACTATGGTTTCCCTCCACATCCCAAAAACAAAAGTAAATAAAAATAAAAGGCCTCATATTGTTCAGTGTGTGCACCTTCTTATGATATGGAGAGGAAAAGTGAGCGAGACTATTCAAGAAATCAATATGTAGATTATTAATACAAGGTCGATGGTCATCTTGCAGGTTATTAATGTCATTGACATTGTCAATCGATGTCTATGCCTTTTGTAGCCTTTGTAAATGTTTTCCTTGCCACTGCCCTGGAGCTCCCATGGGATGTTGGTTTGCAGCACCAATAAGCTTTAGTTCCTGATGATGTGCAATGAGAATTTAATTAGTAAATATGTTACACAGTGCCTGAATAAGCATCTGTGCTGAGGAGCTTGTTGTACAATCTTGATGATGGAGACAACCTGTGCTCTTTTTATGGCCTCCATTTCTAGCAATCTCCAAGTAGTACAGCAATCAATGGGAAATTATCTCACCCAATCGATGGGCCAGCCTTTTGTACTTCACCCTCTCTCCAGCTCTCCTGCTGTCATGCTGAGCCTCTCTCCTCCACACTTTCCTCTCTTTGTCCCCCGTAGCTTAACAACCATTAACAATATTCACCCTCACAGGCAAACTGACCTCGCTTGTTAGATAGTTGAATACATTCTGGCAAACAGTAAATTACTCCCTCTCTGAGTTGCATTTCAGTGTTCTTGAAGGTTACGTTTATGTTCAAAGATAACTCTTCCGTTATGGTAAGGTGTTTATGTTAATATAATCATGTGTAATAGTTAGGATGCAAGTATTTTGGTTCAATAACTGAACGGATAACCACTACTTTATTGATGTTTTATAATTGGTTTTATAGCGCACAAAACCTTTATCAATTGCTTTTCTGGTTGGAGTCTAGCGTTAGCCCTAGCCACCCAAATTTTAGAAGGGAAAAAAATGAAGCCAAGCACAAGTATCGCCATCTCATTTTCCGAAGGTAGTCTGAAACCATAAACTCACTTTATCACTCTAAACCACAGCTAACTAAATTTATGAAGACAAGAAAACAAAGTCACCTTTACCCCTTTAAAATCCCCGATGCTTTTTGATGAACTCAGGGCTGTCAGCAGTTGTTGTAGCACACTATCGGTCCTTTTTAAATCTGTCAAACCACACATGGCTATCTTAAACTGTTCTTTCGTAACGGCATCAAGCATCGAACAGAGCTGTCGTCAGCAATCAAGTCCCCTGAGTGCTGTGTGTTAGCGTGACTTCTTCTTGTAGTAAACATATCTATTTACTGTCCTTTTTTAAATGTTTCACCTCCCATGGTTGAATTTAAATTATTCTCCTGTAGTGACACTAGGCATTGGATGGAGACCTATATGTCAATAAAAGCCCCAGCGAAATCTGGCAAAACAGCTGGTAAGCTTTGTCGGCTCTAGCAAAGCAGCCATGACCTGTCAACATTTGGATTTCCCATATTTTCAAATAGGTCTACCCATCCATAGTTAGTCCTAAATGCTTCTTTTGTAGTGGCAACAGCATGTACATGGAAAAAAAATACTTGCCTTTTTATAAACAGAGCCTTTTCAACAAAACACTAGCTCAGGCTGCATTAGAGAATTTACTTCATGAAAGCAGGAACAAAAGAATGGTGTCATATTGGAACACCCAAAGTTTCAACAACATCATGATGCACTAGGCAGCAAAACAAGGTTACATGAAATTGATTTTTTTGTGTAATTTATTTTAAATAGTTTTTAAATGTATTTTTTTTGGAACTAGTGAAATTATTTTTCCTAAAATTAGCCATAAATACGCTGCTTCTTTATTAAAGCCGATATATTCAAATGGAGAGAAAACAGTTGCGTCTTATAGCCCAAAATTATGTGGAGCAATTGGATTTACTGTAAAATGTGCTACCATTTTTACATTCAGGTGATTCCATTGGAGCAATCAAATTCTTTAAAGGTTTACTGGAATACACAGACACGCACTTGTCAAGACTTTACTGCTTAATTCTTATTCCACGGGCCTTTGTTTTTATTCTGCCCTTTGGTTTATATGGCAATGCATTCATTCACTCCACTCCAGGGGTGTGTACTTAAAAATGCATGCCTTTTTTGTTGTATAATAAAGTGTCTTATTGTGTTAAGATGTCATTAAGCGTTGGATGTATTCCCGAAAATACACAAGTAGATTGATGCTTATGCATATCCTTCAAGATTAAGTCCTTTTCTGTTTCTCTCAGGCCTCATGTTTATTCTGCTGCTACTCACTAATCTGCCGATAGCTTGACAACTTCAAAAGAGGAACAAGTGCGAATCACCACCCATGCTCATTGCAACATTTTTCCTTTAGGCTAACTGGAGAAGACAGTACCTAACGCTCATGTGACGTCTAGTATCTCAGTGAACACCTGGAGTTGCTCGTGGGTCAAAACAGTGGTTTCTAAAACCAACAGCGGTTATTTATTTGCCAATGATGAGCACACCTTGAAACAGCAACTTCATAAAATTCTTCTTTTTGGAAAATCTCCTATTTTTCCGTCCGACAAATGTTCTCAAAGTGATAGTAACATTTTATAACCGCCGTAGTTGCCAAAGCAATAAAGGAGTACTGTTTTACAGCGTTTAAATGACAAATCGCTAAACAGTTAGAGCAGGTGCACTTAACATATGCTTGGTGATGATATCCGGGTCTGTTCATTCTTGACATGCATAGGATTATTAGCTCACATATAGACTGTCCTACTGATATATAGATTTCGCTTTGGGATTACTTTTCCACTATGGCTTGCTTACTGCTGTTTGAAATCATTTAGTGACTGTTCCTGTTCGTCCATTACTCGTTTTAATGCTCATTCATCCGAATACTGTGGGGGTGGGGTGGGGTGGTCCTGGGGTTAATGATTGTTCTATTGAATCTATAAGGTACGCGTAATATTTGACTTTTTCCATGTTTTGATTTTTTTTCTTTGTAATTTAACTAAATTCCTATACTTTTAATATTATACATACAACATGATGCCCATTTTAGTAAGGTATCGTTGGTGCTGTTTTGTATGTGTGTTATGTGAACTTCTTTTGACTTTATTCATCACTGATATCCTTCTTTTTGTGTTAAAACATTGGAACATTGGTCTTTTTTATTAAATAGTCAGGGTATGCTAATCCAACTGTTAAAAGAACAATACAGTAAGTACTTCAATGCACATGCAAGTCTACTTCCAAATGGTTTTATTCGTTTTTTGAGGATCTCTTGTGTCATCACTAAAATCGCTCCACGACATAAGCAGTAACTAACAACAGGATGGGAAAACTGCTTTACATGGGGCTAAAAGAAATCCTTACTGGACCCTTGGTGGGAAACCATCTGCTTTATTGGTACATTATTCTGTTCTTCATTGATATGTGGCTTTTAAAGGAATATTAAATCTTGACCAATTTGCCTTTTAAACAAATAATCCCTGATAATTACCAATGGTAATTGTTTGTTCCAATGTGGCAATCTAAAGCGATTTATGTAACAAAAAAAAGAATAATTATATATATATATATATATATATATATATATATATATATATATATATATATATATATATATATATATATATATATATATATATATATATATATATTGATATAGGTTTTAACTCTTTGACTCCCAATAACAGTGATAATTGTCACATTTTTTAATTGACTAAGCCAATAAGTTAAAATGCAAAGATGTGTGACCGATTCCAGGTTCATTCACTCGATTTAGTTTCATTTTCATCCAGCTCATGGGGGTTTTCTTTGATAGGGAGTCTGCCTTTGTTTTTTCCGGTGTATATTACCGCTGCATGTACTTCTATATAACCCGATTAAAGGACACTTTATTTTGCCGCCAACAAAGGTTGTATTCTAATCTCTTCAAGCCATGGATTAAAGAGTCTCGTTGGCCTTTTAGCACTCTCTTTCTCTTCTCTGACCGTCCGTCTCTTGGTGCGCTGCTCTCTCCAGTGTCTACCCAAGGCCGCCTCTAATCAGCAGGCCTTGAGCTCTCAGAAAGGTCACCCTGTCCCTTTGATGGTGTTTTGATTCATCTCTTCCTCTCCCCCTCCTCCCACCCTTCCCTTTCACCTCTTTCTCACATAGGGAGGTTGGAGAGCCACTACCACCAGGGTGCCAAGAAGGGGCTGATCTCTTCGGTTGTAGAGTGACGTCTCAACAAGCCCAAGGAGGAAGTGGGACCGGACCAGTGGGCTGCAGTCAACTACTTCATCTATCTCGCAGTGTATTGAAACAGTGGGTAAATCTCCAATGGCCCATATTTTCTCACAGGCAATTGCAGTGGGAACATTATACATTCTACTCTAAATCAAAGCCAGAAAAATGTATCATATTTGTTATTCCTTTACAAAAAGTGAATAAAAAAAGATTTTTAGACTGCACAAAAAGTCGCTTACTACGGTGTATCAACTGAACAATGCTTCACATCTTCAAAGATAGATTTACACTGCATTGTTCAAGTGAAGCGATTAGATTTTTTTTGTTACATTTTTTAATGTCATCATATTTAACTCATTGCCTCCCTTTTACAGCAATCTTTCATTTAAACTGGAAGGACTGGTTCTGAAGGTTTGTGGTTTCATTGGCAGTGATCATTTCGACTCAAAAAGATGGCAGTAATCGTTTAATCCACAGTAGCCAATGAGTTAAATGAGTGCCCCATTAAGGGTTAAACTGTCCCTTAAAAGGTGCAGGCAATCGTTTCGAAATGCAAACTACTACCTTTAGTCTAGAACCATCATCCCCCCCGCCTCCCCCCAAAAATGCTAAGGAATTGTGGAATGTAGTCTACTGGTCCTGGGCGCAAATAGCAGTTCCCAAATGCCAGGCCGTCCTGCAACACAAATGTTAGTTCAGCGATTCACTAGAAAAGCAAATCGCCATCCTAGCATTTTGTCTGTTTACATACCTCACAAAACTAAGAATGTGAACTAAGAAAGCAAGAATTTGCAAGGTGGTAGGTACTCTCATCTTAATTCAATACCTTTCATTGATTAGAGAAAAAGCACAAACTGTATTTTCTCTCATTTAGATTGACCAACATTCTTTGCTGTTGTACTCAAGTGTCTTTATCTATGAAGGTACAAAGAGACTGCAGAAGAGCAACTACTGACAGCTCAAGTTGTAAAAAGAAATGCGGAGCCGCCTCGTTTTGATATGCAGCCTGTCATTACCCTGCTAACACCCAAGGCCACATTTAGACTGACACTAGTTGGGGAGTAAAAACACAGCCTACTCATTTATTTCAGACAGACAGACAATTACTTCTGCACAGTAGGGGTGATTATGCAGAGGGCTTTGGCAGGGTCACCCGAGCGCAATCCAAATGGCTTACATTTCTTTCCCACAGTGTAGCAATGTACAATGAGCCTTAATCACATCCCTTTGTTTGCCCCTTCGAGTTATAAGAGCTTGCTTTGTCCGAAACACAGTTTCCATTATTTTGTTGTTCACTTTGCTCATAGTGGAAGCTCTTCTTATGGCCATGATCACTTTCATTTTAAAGAGAATAGAGCACACTGTGATAAACACTATGACTCATGCATTTATTGGTATAAGCCCGTACTTCTTGATTGGTATTTTATCTTGCCATTGTGCATGTACCAACACAGCCCACGCAAGATAAATCCTGAAGATCTTGTTACATGTTCAGTCTAAACACGTCCTTGGTGCATGTTTGTCACACTCTTCTATTGCCTAGGGCATGTCACATTTCTCATGTTTCTTATGATTCCTTTATTTATTTATACGTGTAGGTGTCGTACATTGTAAACCACAGTAATTTTAGATAGTATTGAGCTCCTTTTTTTAAATTTTATTTTTTTTACTAATGCACAATTTGGTTGCACTGCCCTCATTTAACATTTCACTTTATGGCATAGCGATATTTGGCTTTGCAGGATCAACAGTTAGTTGTAGCTTTTAAATCACGTCTGAAAGCTCCATTTATACCGGATGCGTTTTGTCTCATGACTTCTGTTGCCAAATGCTGTATTGTGTTCACTACGACCTTTAGAATTTTCAGTTCACGTCAAGTAAAAAGTGAGCATGCGTAACTTAAATCTTTGAATTTCTCAACTTTTTTCCTGATATTTCTTCCATCTCCAAATACAGTGGTACTTCTTACAACATTCAGACAGCTCCCAAAATGTAAATACACTTGTAGCATCCTGTATTTTATTATGAAATTGGTATGATGAAGTAGCTCTTCCTTTCGTTATCTCTCAACACCTTTCTGGCCTCCTATTGGTATCCCCAACACCCAGCTAGGCTCCCATTGGCTTGGAGGGAGCTCCAAATCCATGGGGCTTTTCTTATGCCTTCAAACTTGATTTGTCATGGATTTAACACGCTGTTTTATGAGTTCACGAGTCCACTTTGTTTTTCATAATGGGCCTCAAGAAAGTGATTTCCCGGTGTGACCAAAAAGAATAAGCGTGCTCTGTTATCAAAGTGTTCACGAGTTGTGCTATCGCCCAACAACGTGTGGCACGCGCATTTTAGGAAAATTATGGAAAGATGTCAAAGGCAAACATAACATTGTATTAGGTGGTTAAGTGTGTGTGTGTACGAATGTTTTCTCAGCTGCCAAACATTTGCCTCCTCCTTCCTCCCTCACCTACCACCAACTTCTCTTCGCTATGCCCTTCCACCTCAATGGAAAATGTCTTTGCATGTATTATTCCTTTTAATGTCTTAATATATTTTCTTTTTCATTGTCTTACATTTTCAGCAAACTTGATAGACCTTTTTGGTTATTTACAAGTAAAATACAAATCTACGTATAAAAAGGTCACAAACTACTTATGGAACAAATACATTTCATGAGTAGAGGTACCACTGTATTACGCCAAAAAGTAGTTTTGTTTTAATACGTTGCCAAAACCAAAAAAACTTGCAGTTCATATATCGTGAAAATAAACAACTAAATTACTTGGATCATATAAAAAACCAACAAAATGACTTAAATCTTCTAAAACTGATAAAGTCACTGCAACCCTGTAAAGCCAAACATCCATCAACATTATCGAAAACGATAAGATACTACTAATACTTCTACTTAAATCACGTAATGAGTTACAATTTGAATCCTGTAATATTACATTAAAATTATGACTTTCATGTCAAAAGTGATTACTTTCCTCTCGTGATATTACAATATATGACTTTAATCTATTGATAGCATGACTCCTGTTATATGGACTATTCTCGTAATCCTATTTTTCTCTGTTTGGACTTTTGTTGAATGGATGGAGGAACTTTCCAAAAACTGAAGTCGCATGAATGAGTAAAACATATTTCATTGGCTACTTCCTTCAATGCTGAACATTGGGAGGGTGCGCCCTATCTGCTCAAACTTGTGACATCGCGTCGCGGCTGACGTGTGTTCCAGTCGCTAGGCCGCCTGTTGCCCTTGGCAATGCATGGGAACCAATCACGCGATGAGAAAAATGTTCATTTTGTAATGTAGTAATTGATCTTGGAGCACATTACGATTACATAATGCTTACTCCATTCTAATGTCATGCTATAAGAGTAAACATTTCCGAATTCATGAATTAACCTCAAAGGGTTGGTCAACTTGCATAACCAAAATGGCATGTATTAAAAGTGTGAATGCTTAAAATGCAATTGTTCAAATTGAAAGCATTCTAGCCTCTCCAAAATGCACACCATGTGCTTTCATAGTGTGAACCACATGGCAGTCAATAGCTGCCAAAAGTCTTTTCTGTTAAACGTGTTACCGTCAAATGTTACATCAAGCCTGTTCAGTATTTCTATGTCCCAATAATTATCCCCCAAAAGTTACCAAAAACGGATTTGTTCTCAATAGGAATTAAAAACACGAAAAAGCCCCAAAATCAGTGTAAAAAGTGAAAATATTCTGTATCTTCATTATTTTAGGAAAACCAATCCGTAAATAAGGTAGCCTGAGATGGCAAGATATTTTTATGACAGCGAAAGATTTATTTAAACCAAATTGGTCATCAAACAAAATAAAAAGCAAATCTTCAAAAATCTAATTTAATAAAGCTTGTCAATTTAAGCTAATGCTCTTCTGATAATAGAGCATTCTACAGTGTTCCCTCGCTTATCGCGGTTAATGGGGACCGAGACCACCCGTGATAAGTGCATTTCCGCGAAGTAGGGATTCCCCTTCAAAAATGCTTAATTTGAATTTAATTCAATTTTTTTTCTTTTTTTTTACCCCCCTGTATCCAGTACACCATATAGAATACGGGTAAAGAGAGTGAAATTCATGTTATAACAAAGAACAACTGTAAAATATGTTGTTTCAATGTAATATTTGTATTTTTTTTCCCCAAAAAATCTGCAAAGCTCTGAGTCCGCGATAGCTGAACCGCCAAGTAGCGGGGGAACACTGTAATTCAAATCTATACATTTGTTGACCAGCCTGTCATTATCAGTTTGCTGCTTCTTTAATACACCCTACTGAAAACTGCAGTCTTTTACAGATTCATAATAAATACCACATCTTGTTTTTTCTTGTTAAGGTGTGTGAATATTGAAAAGCAGAACCCAGTCAAATACAAATAAGGTAATTTTACACATTTTAAATTCCTAGTATTTGCTAAATTACACTTGAGTTTTCCAAATGAATAATGTTGCTAAGTGAAGGCCTACCATGGATAGTGCTCATTAAATAGGCAAAATTGTCTAGGCTGTCAGTTTCCACACTTTCAGCAAGCTGACATTTTTTGCTGTTTGCATGTCTCACAAAGTCTGCTTGCAAAGCATTGCATCAAATATGGACGCATCTGAGTTTGCACTGTTCCCACGAACAACGCCTTCCAAGCTGGTGCTCCACATTCACTGTAGCCTCATATCATAAAAAGACAATAACGGTCTCTTTTGTGGATAGCTGATGATGAAGATTATTCTTGAAACAGCTTGTCTTCTATTTTGGCAAGTTCCTTTACTATTAATGTTGTATTTTAAATGTAATTAAATAATTGAAATGTATTCAATTATTTATTCTAAATTGACTTGCACTTACAACAAACTGGTTTATTTATTAATTGCACCTCGAAATACCGTGGATTGCCAATAGAAACTTAATATGATTGAGAAAAATGGGATAAATATGGCTGGGATTGCAAGGAACGGTAATTATTTCATTCGCTGCCAACCCTCCTTGTTCAAATGCGTGGGACGTCTGCCGTTATCAATACAACCAATGAGTTAATGTAGTGGTTATAACAGTGCATTTTCATGTTTTTTTTTAGAGAAATAACCTTATAATATGTATTTATGGTGATGAGACTAATCGAGATTATTCTATCATTTGTCTCGTACTAACATTTTTCCAGTTATTAAGTTATTGTCTTGCTATTTGTAGCATGTACTCTTACAGCTATTTGACAAATGTTTGCCATATTTCTACACAAAAGAGAAATGACTGTTCTAGTAGCTAAATGCAAAGTCGCTTTAAGTGACAAGCTCCATCTAGTATTAAAAACGAGAAGTGCAACAAAATGGAGGCTCATATCAAGCTTCTTGTGTGGGCCATACTCCATACTATTGTTGGTCAAAGACCAAACTTGTCTGTTATATACAAAAGTCTAACAAGACTCCTAGGTATTGCTAAACTCATCCAAGATGATGTTTACAAAAATCATTGTTATACAATTCCATATAAGGCTCCAGCACCCTGTAACCCTGACTAGGATAAGCAATGTTGAAAATGGATGCATGAATTACCATAGTAAAGCATGATTCTCATCTAATTTTCTGAACCACTTTATCCTCACTAGGGTCACGGGGGGTGCTGGAGCCTATCCCAACTGACTCTGGGACCGAAGCGGGAGATACCCTGAACTGGTGCCCAGCCAATCGCAGAAGGGTGATTCTGTCAGTTGGTTTAGGAAAGATCTCCAAATTCCTGTCAGACCAGGCGATGGCTATATTTTTTTCCATCCCACACTCCAATTGTGTTATCTGACCCGTGGCTTTGTTCCCTGCTCAACTCTGGAAGGATTACTTGCACCATTTAAATGTCGAAAATAATCAAGTCAAAGCTGAAATGAACATAAGGAGAACATTTTTCCATTTTCGCATATTGCAAGGATTCTCATTCTTACAGTAAGCATTTTGAGATCATTTTCATTAGTTGTGTTTAGGATAGTGTATGTGCTGCTCCGATATAGTGATTGACAGATGCTTGTTGGCTGACTTTCTTGGATTGCTCCTTTTCCAGCATTGGGAGACCATGCCAGGCTGTTGTGGCTGTGCATGGCTTGTCCACACGCTATTGAGGGTTCCCTTGTACACAAGCCAAAATGCATTGTTTCTTTCTTGTCACTGATAGGACTTCAATCATTTAATCCACAAAGAAATACTGAGCGAGAGTCAAGAGCGACAGCAGAATAAGCTGTTTGGCACATACTTTAAGGATTTGGCACAATTTTCATGGACGTAACACATACTCAGTTATGCAACTCAACCAATAAATGCATGTTCCTCATGAATGAGGACTGGTTTCAAGGAAAATAAAGTTTTCAATAGTCTAAAATAATTGTTGTGAAGCGTTTCTACAACATTTCTCAAACATTGCTGCATGTTTGCTCTGCCTGTACTGGGCTTTTTAACATATTATTTGGGTTCAGTGACTGCAGTTAACCCATTCCACCAATGCAATGTAGAAGTGGAACATTTTAGCTAATGTTGAATTGCGTGCTACAGCTTTTTTGTTTTGTTTTGAAAACATACCCAGCAACACTCGATTGTTCCTGGTTGATGTGATTCGCACTGTGCCAGGCATTGTAACTCACGGTTAATTATCTATGATTTACTCTTGTTTCAGTTGCAGATTAGCTACAATGCCTTGCTTCACGGCATTCAGCAATAGCCAAACACATACCATAAGAGCCCCCTTTCTCCCAGTAATCTCCCTCCGATAGACTCTTTTGTGAAATGTCTCCCCTAGAAGTTTCTTATTCCCCTCCATTGCAGAGCCTGCTTAAGAATTTCCTAAATTCAACCCCCAGTGAATGAACGATGACAAGTCCTTGCCCTGTGGGTGGCCTTTTCTTCTGTCCACCACATCAGGGGCATTCCTCTGCATGAGAGCAGACATCCAAGTTCACATAAACACGGCCTCTGTGCTGCTCAGCGGAACAATTAAGCACATGCCCTCTCGCTGGGTCTTTTCTGCACAAATAGCGTAAGCACATGTGCTGTTGGTTTTTCATCCACAAAGGATATTATGAGCCACTTCATGTAGAACTAATACAGAGCAAAGTGGAGTACATTCACTACCATGGAAAGACTGATACTATCATCTCAAATCGAAATCAGATATCACACATACAATCATCCATTGCATGTAAAACACCCGATTTATTTAAAGGCATATTCACACTGGCAAAGTCCATAGTTTCTGTTCCATATCTAAATACTTTTTATGATGCTATAATGTGATTCCTTTTGACATTGTCATTTTTGCAAGAGTCCCGGGTTCTGACAACTAATCCACACCTGGGTCTGGGTGGGATAACACAGTATATAATGGCGGTAGAAAAATCATGGACCAGCCATACTCATAAGCATTTTCCTTTCTTCCTGCTGCTTGATATTTTAAATGTATCTGCAATTTTTAATGTTTGTTTTACAGCATAGTTCGTATGTTGGCGTCTGCCTAAATATAAAGTAGAAATTCCTGCTCCAATTGAACCCGACGCACGGTAGCTCCTGTACTGCTAATCTAACATTTCCCACAATGCCTATGGCTACAAAACCAAAAAAGGTGGGTAAATTCAAAATTTGTCGAATTATTGTTTAGTCACTTTCCAACACATAGTGAACCGAGACCACCAAGTCTCAAAACAGCTGTTTGCTCTGCACCATAGTTTTCAGGTTTATATTCACACCAGCCTTAAACATGCACACCACCAACATTTTAGCTTTAGGTCGTATTAAACACGACACTCTTAAGTTTGTTTTATAGTTTATGTCAACAAATGTGTTCCCCACATAATTGTCCTAGCAATTGTGATTCAATGCAGTTATTTCTTTTGTATTTCAACTTAATCCATCTTGCGTAAGTAAATAAATAAGGTTACTGTGTAAGATAATATTTTTATTATGCTGTAGTATCCATGTTTTGCTCTTGCCCAGTACAGTATTCTGGTTCTTGGGTTTTTTTTTTTAGTTTTGGTTTGTTTTGTTATTTTTATTTTTTTTACAAGTCGCCTGGTGTAATTTCCTGGAGCAAAGCCTTTTGTGTGCTCGCTGAGAAGCGGATTGAACTAAGGGCACTGGGTGTCCCATCCCCCAACCCCGCAGGCGGGTAGGGAGGGGTAATCAGGATTTGGTGGTCTCTGGGAGAAGTGCTGGCAGGCAGTCAGGCAGTGGAAGAATATGAACTAGAGACCTCTTTTGGTTCATCCATCTCATAATATGTCACAGAGGGATGCTGGTAGTACAAAGGAAATATTTAGGGAAGGAAATTATGCCTCTTTGGTTCAATGATGATAGTGACAACAGGGTGTTAAGCCTAGAATTATTCATACCACAGAGTAATTTGAAGTGAATCTCAATTGAAAAGTGTTTTTTATTATTTATTTAATGAATCTTTCTCAATTCTTCAAATGGAAAAATCCATACAAAATGTTGTATTCATTGATTTTCAATGTTTTAACACCAGAGTCATCCCTTAATGAGTTTTATTTTTACTTCAATGGCTTTGTTCTATTGGAAACACTGTGTGAAGGGATATTAATGACACATTTTTCATGTTTGAAGGTGTGTGTTTTACACCCGACATTTATTTATTCCAATGATTATGTTATACAATTTAAGGCGAATAATATTTTGCACCGTTCTAGAAAATATAGTAGTTTGTAATAATGCAAATAGTTATTCCCAAGTGAGGGGAGCATTATTACAGGCGGATTTCTGGCCAGTATACTAAAAACAATTTGCATTTCCATTGTTTTAATTATTGGTTTGCATACAAATACTCTACTATTTGATACTAAAACTACTATATTATTTTAGATTAGAATGAATTGAGTCCAAATTATGCCTCTTGTGAAAAAGGAAATATTTAGCACACATCTTCTGTCAAGCATATTTTGTATTTTTACCACATTGATAAATTTAAAGGTCACCACTAAGTAACAAGTAAAACTATGGTTGTGTTTTGTCAAATAGTGGTATGCAATTTTACTCTACTCATCTATACACATGCTGGTTTTATTTGAAGTTGCTCTAAAAGGCACTTTGGACATGGAAGGCTGATGTTGGAAGATATATGTAGTTAAAATAGTTTCCTAAGGCTATTATTTTCAAGCATTAGATCCTTTATTGGTCTTTACTTCTCTAGAAATGAGCTGCACTGAAAAACAGCAAATGTCTTCAAGTGGGTCTCATGGAAGTAACATATGAGATCCAATAATCAAAAATCGTGTTTTCTACTGTCGTTCATATCCATCTTTTGATATTTGTACATAATTAACAATTCAAAATATGAAACACACAAGGGTCACCTTTTTTTAACTCTGTTTATTTATTTTCCAGGGTCACAGACAGCTTCAGCTATTTCCAGTTAACTTATTCTCACTCACATTTACCATGTCATTGAGTGTAAAACTGAACTAAGCCTGGATGGGCAATTGTGCCACTAAAGCTTATGAGTCAAAAATATTCATCTTAAATGTCACTTTTGTTACACTCTTTAAGATGGACCCGTTCCCCAAAATACCAGTTAACTTTCTATTATAAATTCTTTTTTTATTAATTTGAGCTATTGTAAATTAAAAATATAAAAAGACAAATGAGAATCTTAGGTTTTGGAGACTTTAAACTTTCCTAATATGCATTGATATTTACCCCTTTAGATTTTGTAATTGCGTTACAAAAGTAGAGCACAGTTCTATTCAACATTGTGACCACTCGTGTGCCTAACGGCGTGTTGCTTTGCTTCTACCAGAAGGCTAAGTTGGGCCCCATCTGGGAGGGGAAGCACATGCACAGTTGAGTGGGCTGTCCCTTAAGGCAATCTAAGATTCAGATCTGGCTTAGTTTTCCACCCCCTTCTTATGGGGATATATCACCCCCTGTTAACAAGGCAACACAACAGTAAGGGAACATTTGATCCTTTCAGTGTTTTACTCTCATCATAGGAAACTGCTGTTCGATTAAAAATAGATTTCCCATTACAAGCAGCTCACATCCAACTGAAACTTTAAAGCACTCCTTGCAGGAGATTGATTTGGTCGGCAACCTTTTGACCTCGTTGAATGTCGTTCACACGTGTTTGTTTAAAAGAGCGAGAGCTGAGTCATATCCACATGTTTTAAACAAATAGAAACACCCAACCGTTTTGTAACATGATCCGTGATAAAAGCAGCTCTTCTCAGCTTAACATTAGGTTCTAATGCGTGTCCACATGGGCCCCTCCCGAGGGTGTCTCATACTCAGTGTTTCAACACCACACAAGCCAGTTCAGATGATAGCTTGCCTTCAAGGTTTTCTCTGTCAGGAGGACTAAACATCTGAATACAGTGATTTGTCAAGCTTTAGTCTCTTGAATATGTAAAAGACCTCCTTCCAGGCTGTTGTTTTCTCTACAACAGGAACTGTAGCAGATTCATAACAAGATTACTTTGGATTACCACTGGCCTATTGCGATCTGATTGACGATAAATGCAAAGCCACATTTGCCACAAACTCGGGCGATGTGGTCGCCTCGTCTATTCCGCGCAGACTTAAAGAACAATTGGCAAACTGGCTGTAGCAAATAAGGAAATGTTTTGGAACAACTCTCTTCGAAATGTTTGCTCTTGATGTCATTAGGTCAAAATGGAAGCTATATTGAAGTCTCCCTTTTGTCTCAGAGGCTACTTTACTGAATTCAATAAATGTGACTTCACTGAGCCACAATCCATAGTTCTTTACTTTGTAAAAAAAACACAAAAGAACAAAATACTTTTACAATTTTGTTGTTACTCAGCAAGCCAGAATCATGTAACGGAAGTGATGTTGGGAAAGGTAAGCTTTCTCATGTTTGCATCCTTATCCATTTAGTTTTATTATATTATAACACATATTATAACTTAAAGGCTGGCCACTTTTGTTCAAAGAGATTTAGTCCTTTTTAATAGGAAAAATGGACTTGATGTGTATGGAACTGTTAGATTTGTAGTCAGATGTATTATGGTTAACTTGGCTAAAACAACACACAGGAAGCCAACATAGCTTTTTGGTGGCAGGAAGCTGCTTGTTTGCCACAGAGCTTACCCTTTACTGGAGGAACAAGGAAGGGGTGGGGTACGTTGTCTACATAAAACATAGAATAGATTAAATAGACTACATGGGGGGCGCGACGTGGCTCAGGACAAAGGCTGGTGAGATAATCACCAGATAGGATGGCTTCGAACGATCATGAGCACAAGTTGCTTAATTCGGAAAACACAAATACTCCAACCGGAACAATGGTTAACCGTCCAACCAGGTGGTGAGCTGAGTGGATTTTGTACATAGAAGGTACAGACCTGCCAATCTCCGTTGTCCCCATTTCAGGAGTACCCTTGTCCCATTTCCGGAGTTCTATCCGTAGTAAACGCGATTCACGCAAAATCAATATGTCAGAACTTGTAACGTGGATGTTTCACAATGCTCTCGTGTTACCAAATTCTTCCAGGTTACAGTGCAGTTGAACAAGATGGCGGAGCGATGGTGTGCATTTTGAGGCATTTAAATGGGAAATTTGGTACTTTCCTGAAATAGTTGCTTCAAAAAAAAATTGGGACATTTCTTGGGGATTTCCGGAGTTTAGGCAGGTTGTCCGGGGTCCCGGGGATTGCCTTGCATTTCTGGGTAAACTCCTGACAATCCGGAGTAGTTGGTAACCCTGTAGGTAGTAGAGCAAACGGTAAGTAGCCTATGGTGTTGTTACGATCAAAACATTTTACTGAAGACTGCTTTGAATAAGTGAAAAATTATGTGTTGCCAATGATAAGTTGTTAAGAATGACATAGGAACCAAAACAACAAAGATTTTTTTTTGCTCCAGCCAAAAGTCCCCAGTAAAAAGTCCAGATTTTAAGATGATAAATATTAGTTTTTCAATTGCTATTCTTGCTTGTGGAGTTGAGAGGCATCCATGTACAGTATTTACCATTCAGTTGGAAGGATGGAGGCTAAGATGCTTCCTTATCAGGACTCTGTCATGTAGTTGGAACGTGTTATGGTGATTTTGCCTCCGGTTTGAACTTGTGTGGTAAACTCTCCCTAGAATCATGTTCTCCGGGACATAATTATTTCCACTTTTGACTCATTGCACAATAAAGACAACGAGTCTCAACTACTATTTTCCATTGACTCCTACGTCCTTTGCCGGATTCTTACCTTGCATTACATCATTTAGATATTTAAGTCATTAAGTTAGTTATTAAGTTATTTCCATTGCACAGTTTCAATAGTTATGGATCTGTGTGAGTCCTGATAATTTCTTATTGAATGCTTAGTGTGTAAAAACCTCCCTGTAAAAGCTCAATGGTTGAAAGGTATACAACTGGTAGCAGAAATGGGCACATCTTGTCCTTTTTATTCCGTTTTACCCTCTAATGTCCCCTGACAAATGTTCAATATTATTGCAAAAATTGCCTTCCCTCTTTGAACGGCCGTTGACTATTTTTGGAAGTACAATATAAGCACAGTGCTCTCAATTTATCACGAGAAGCTCATGAGGGTCGCTGGCTTATTTCGCCCCGATCGATCAAATAGATTGTGGCGACATCCCTCTCACTAAAATATAAATATGAACCTGCTGGTGGCGGATACCATTGTCATTAAGGTTAAAGCCTCCGGGAGCCATCAATCTTTGTACGCTCTTTACCCCCAGAGATCCACTCCATTGAAAAGAGGAAAGCGTAAGTGAATAACAACAAAGAGATAGAGATCCACAGAAATCCGCTTTCTACCTTTCAATCAGGCAAGGGTGGATCAATTGGGCTCGGTCAACCAGTTGAAATAATATGTAATTATGCTGCAGTATAGCCTATCATGAGCTGTCTGGCCGACTGCTGCGTGCTGAATGTGCGACAATGTTCGACACGGACCTTTAATTGTGAGTATGCGCCGACAAACACGACTGTTTTAGATCTGTGCCAGAGCTTTACAGCGTCTTTTATAGAGTAATGGAAAGATGATCATGCATGAATCAAGCCAGCCCTTGTGAGATTCCACATGGCTGGCTGATTAGGTCTTTGGAGCTGATGGAAAACACATGTCTTCCACATTGCCCGTTGCCTTCACTTTTGTAGTCGTGTGACTCTTCGAAAGAGGCTCGTAGGGCCGACCACCGCCACAAATGTGTCCCCCGCAGTCCTACTAGCCACTGACTGTTACTTAGCCCTCCATCGGAGCCGACCAATTCCCCTGGGAAGACATGAGTGTGCCTGCCAGCAGGAATGCATTTGAGGCAATCGAGCAAGATGGAGGATGGTGAAGAGCTGCTGCTGCTGCTGCTACTTCCCCCTCTGTGAGAAAATGAGTCCATTAATTCAACCCCCCATACCTCCCCCTACCTCCCTCCCTCCTCCTCCTCTTCTCCAGTCCTCTCTGTGCCTGTTGTCTGTGTTTGTTAGCAAGATGATTCCCTCTGTCATGTCAAAGGCAACATTATCATATCCTTGTTGCCCGGGAAACCAGGGCTGAGAGAGACAACGACTTAAAGCCTCACTGGTGTTTGAAGCAGCTGAAACATGAAAGGTTATTCATGGTGTTGCCAGAATTGGAGCCCTGGCATATCTGAAAGGCTCTTATTCTGAGAAGATCACTGTTTCCTGAGAAACTCCCTCTTGGATTTGCTTCAATTAGATCTGCGGTGCTAATATTAAACCAAAAGGTTCAGGAAGGCAAAAGGCTTTATTTGCCCAATGAATTCAATGAAAATACATGTCCTTACAAACAAACCACAATACGACATATACATGTAACCGACCCCCACCCCTTTCTCACTCTCTTCATAAATATAGCATGTTAACAAGACACTGAACAGTTTCAATTGAGCAATGTGTGCCTCATTACGGAGCAGAACCCCACCATCAGTTCCGAATCCTGTCCATTAGAGAGGTGGGCCAGACATGCAGGCCAACACGCCAGACTTGCCTTCAATCCACACAAGCACTTAACCACACACCTGCAACATCATTTCACAGTGAAAGGACATTGGCTTTTACTGCTTGTATTATAGAGTAGAGGAGAGTTTCCTCACCATCTGAAAATGCTCATAATTGTTACCAGTCTTGGGATTTGCTTTGGTGGAAGGGGCTGTAATGTATTGTTGTAGAAATAGGTCGATAGGTTAAATTGCATTATTATAAAAACATAATTATTCCAGCTTGATCTCAGAGGTAAAGTATGAAGGAAATATTTGGTTTGGTGAGATTGTCTGAGTAATTATGCAGAATTCAGAAGTCAGCTGGGATAGGCGTCAGCACCCCCGCGACTCTTCTGAGGGTAAGCGGTTCAGAAAATGAATGAATGTCTGCTAGTGGTCAAACGTTTGTCTTTCCATCTTAGAAGTCTTCTGTTTAATTGTCAATTAACCAGTCTTGAAACAATCACTGTACTGCAAAATACATGTCGTATGTTTTTTTTCAGCATTTATCTTTTGGTGGAAAAGTAAAATAGGGGCTGTGTTACCTCTTATAGCAAAAATTATGTTGTATTTTAAGGACTATAAGTCCCACTTTTATCATAGTTTGTGTGACTTACATTAAGTGAAACTTATGTTGTTGTTTTTTTTCCACTCAGCTGCTTGACATAGGCTTTAGTTGTCCAGAAAACGGTAAATGTTATGTTAGCTATTTAGCCAGTTGTTCTCCAATTTACCATCTGAGACATCACGTTTGTTTTTGGTCTCTGGTATGTTAAACATTGTCCCTTAAAAATGTGAGTTTTACTGATATTTCAACACTTCTAAGGGTTTAGGAAGAGCCAGCTAATTTCCTTTGTTTTTTGTTGTATACTGAAGACATTTGGCTTTTAGATATAAAGATGAATATGACACAACAGTTCAGAAATCCTTGGTTGTTCCACGAGGATGCGTTAAAGCAGCCTTCTTTGAACTCCCCCTCTTTTCAAGTTACCATTACAACATGTGACTGATGGTTGTTTTCAAGTTGCCTTTTAGAATGATTACAGAGACATGAAATAATTCCTGTTTTGGCTTTGGGTTTCGCCTGTGAAAACTCTATTCTCTTTAAAGCAAACATGACGACCAGAGAGCTGTCTATGAGAGAAAGGCAAACCATTTTGAAGCCGAGGGAAGACGGTAAATCAATCATTGCTATTGCACAAACATTGACCATGGCCACTTCAATCATTTGGAATGTTTAATGTTTTAAGTAAGAAAGTACTGCTGTACTCAACTACAATCATTGAACTGGTCGGCACATGGAAACAACAGCAGTTGATGACAGAAAGATTGAGAGAGCTGTGAAGTAAAAACCCCAAAAACAACAATCACTGAGACCACTGCCAAATTTTGCAGGGAATTAGAATTAAAAAAGGGTTTACCACTTTTTCTGCTTAAATGTTTTGGTTTTAAAAAAAAATTGAAAATCTCATTTCATCTCATTTTCTGATCCGTTTTATCCTCATTAGGGTTGCGGGGGTGAGCCTATTCCACCTGACTCCAGCCAATCACAAGCATGCTCACACTCATCCTGAGGGGCAATTTAGAGTGTCCAATCAGCCTACCATGCATGTTTTTGGAATATGTGAGGAAACCGGAGCACCTAGAGAAAACCCACCCAGGCCCAGGAATTACATGCAGAGGTGATCCAACCTGCATTCGAACCTAGGATCCCAATGCTATAAGGCCGACGCGCTCACCACTCATCCGCTGGGCCTTCACATGAATTCATTGATTAAATTTAAATGAATTAAAATTGTGATGACTAGCTGCCAATGCCCATCTATTAGTGCCATTGACGTCTCTAGACGTCAAATCATTTTCATTTAAATAAATGGATTAAAAGAACCAGATTGAAATCCCTGAATAATCAGTTTTTTATATATCTAAAACAATGTTTATTTTAGATTTTTAAAATATCTTTAGATTTTACAAAATTATTTTTGAACAAAAATGGAAAAAAATGATTAAAAATTTTAAATTATTGATTTAAAAGGGGAAAATCAGAAAATGTAATATGCATCTATACTCTTCATTTTAATTTGATCCTAAAACAGAAAGTCGGCACTCGTGATTTACTTTCTCGGGCCACACAAAATGACACAGTGGCCTAAATTTGGCCCCCAGGCCGCCACTTTGACACCTGGGATTTCGTCCCTCCCAGTCATAATGGATTTCAGTGACACTCCAATCCCAATTTCATTACAAAAAAAAGTGAAATAACGCTTTGGATTTGAAGCAAAGAAAATATCCACGGTTCCCACTCCTTCTCAGTTATTTTTCCGTGTCTTCCCTCGGTTCAATCCGTACGGAATCTCATCTCCAGGTGTTACAGGCGCCTCATTTCTGCCTCTGCTGCTGTTGCTGCTGCTGCCGCTTTGGCTACATTGTATCAGTTCCCACACGAACTGTTTCACGCTCGATCACGGCGAATACGGAGGAATTAACCTGCGTGGGAGGGAAGGCTATTCGTTGTGGGATTACGCTATCCGAGGGTCGCGGGAGAGGAGCGAGCTTGTCGTCGGTCCGCCGGCGGTGCACCTCGAACATGTCCTCCTTCTCCTCCTCCTCCTCCTCCGCCGCCTCCTCCTCCTCCACCTCCTCCTCCACCACGGGCTCGGTCGTCTTCGTTGTTGACGCTAACGCTATCTCCACTTGAGATGGCTCAAGTCCATTGAATCTCTCGCTAACCTCCCCTCCTCTCCTCTCCTGCGCTGGATGTCTTTAGGGATTGCGCCGCCACTGCATTTCTTCAACGTTTAAGTACATTTCCGAAACCATTAAATCAATTTGATTGATACTTTTTTTTTAACGGAGTTTCCGTCACCATGGGAAAACGAGGACCCGGAATACGAATGGCGAGCTAAGTCAGTAAGTTTATAACCCTTCTTTATTTTTGAAATATGTCTCACATTGGCTGTTTATCATTAGCTCGGTGGTTGGCTAGGTTGGGAGTAGACGGTCAACACAGCATGCCGCAGAGAAGAAGGCAATGTAGTCGAAGCTCAGCTCATTGTTTCACTACACCCTTCTGATGAGCTTATCACAGCCAGCTAAACTCCCTGTGTGCTTTGAGAAGTTCAACTTTCGCACGGGGGAGAAAAACATTACTCTGATTTAATGCCGACCAAGATTATGTGGCACGTGTTCTTGGAGTTTTGCATTAAAAAAAATATTGGTATTTAAACTCTTTATGGGGCGAGACTGAATACCTAGCTTCCACATACGTGGACATCACATTTAGTACAAGTGTGGCCTACAAAATGTGATGTTGAACCATGTGGATGCCAGCTGTCAATTTTGATGTATAGTTTGTTTGTATTTGAAAAGAAAAGACAAATTATATTAATTTAAAAAATGTACATGTGTACTTTTTTACTTGATTTTTATTTATTTTATTTTATTTTTTACTTATTTCAGTGGCTTTCATTTTAATATTGTTGTTAATTCAGGTCCCCTTTACATTTTTTAAAATTAAAAATAAATATTTTTAATCAAATAGTTTATATTAAAATATACATTTTGATTAAAATATATGTATTGAAAATATTTTGTTTACATTAAGAAAATGCAAATGGAATCAAACTTAATAACAATAAAATGAAAGCCATTTAGATAAGCCTTTGTTATGGCTCCCATTAATACTCAAATTAATTTTCTTCAATTTCATAGGATTTAACTCATTGCCTGGCTTTGACAACAACACATGGCCAATGATTTTCCAATAATTAATAACTGGCTGTGAATGTTCATATTTCACCGCCATTGATGGAGTTAGACTTCCAATCTATTTTGACTTTGGTCAGAATGTCCCAGACGTCTAATGCTGTCAATGGCTACAAATTAGTTGATTATGTGCACAATTAACGCTAATCTGCATTTTGCTACTACAGACAACACAAGGTGTTAAAAAATCTAAGTAAATCCGATGGTGTCAGTAACTAATAGGGATGTTCCGATGCAATTTTTTTTTCACTTTCGATCCAAGTTTCTTCAAGATATGATTTGCCGATGTTAGTCTTACACCCACATGTTTAGACCAGTAAAAATAATTAAACCAATATATAATCATTAAATGATAAATATTTTTCTAAATTATTTTTAATTAATGTGAGTCCTACTCGTAGTGCCTCTGTTTACAAATATTACACAACACCCTCTTACTATTCCAATACTCCTAAATAAATAGTTGTATCGGCTGCTGATATTGAGTATCGGATTGGTACATCACTAGTAACTACCAGAAAAGTCAAGTAACTCCCTAAATACCATGTGCCAGGTACCCCAGGAGGCCCTTAAAGGGTACATCTCAGGAACATCACAAAGGAAAAACATTGTGAGTTGTGTCAATGTTGAAGGTATTTCCAATTTGATTCTGTTGTTGTCAGCAAGAGTAGGTGCCGTGTTCGATGTGGTAGTAAATCTTGAGTAGGACTCTTAAGAGATAAAGATAACACCATGGTTACCAGCTATCCAACCAAGACAGATTGCCTGAAGGCAGTTTGCTATGTTGATAAGTTGTCATACTGCCACTCTAGATATAAGCTTGTTGAGCAAATATGGCTGCTGATGCTGTATCATTTATGGAGTCTATAGTATGATGTGTGTTTCTATGCAGCTTATCTTTTAGAGGATTACAAACCATTTTTCTTGTTTGGGAGTCAACATAAGGTGGCCCCTTTCAGACAGTACCAGGGCTCCAGGAAATACTATATCTTTAGATAGGGGTGTGGCCTTTGGGTGAAGCCTTTCTGAGGAAAAAGTCATGTGTTGTCACATAACCGGTTTGAAATGTGTTCACTCAATCAAGTTATTGTGAATCTTCTGTTTGCAAGTTGAATGATTGCTAAAACCTAAGCACTTATACAATAGTAATGTTTAAATAGTTGGCATTATTTATATAAAGAACATACGCCTGAATGTCATTAAAAAATAGACATTTAGATTTTTATATTGGGATATTTCATTTTGAAGGTATTTTACCATGTTGTGTTGAATAGCTGTGTTTGGGAAGACTTTGGTTTACTCACCATGACCACTATTTATTCATATAATACCATTTAATCCAGGTTTAGGAGGTTCATCTTTGAATGATTAAGATTGCTGTACATATTATGGATACAGGGGGCCTTTATTAAGAAAGGTTGCGTCTTCAGAAAAAAAATAAAAGCAATCTCGCGTCCTGCAATGGGACTAAATACAGCCTTTTCTTGAGTTTAGTTTGTCCCAAACACTTGTATACAATGAAAAACTAACCTTCTATCAATAGTATGTTTGCCATATTCATTGATCTGTGCTAGTTGGCCAAAAAATGCATAAAAGCGATGCTTTGGCAGTCTTCCACTTTGTGGATAGTTCTATTAACTTATTAGTATGTGTCTTCATAAATAGCCCTGACAGACATTTGGAAAAGCTCATTCAAGAATCCAGTGCTGCTGACATGCACGGATTGTGTTATAAAGTCACATCCTGGAACAGCATTTTTCATCAATGAGCTCTGTGTTAACAAGCTGGAAAACGTGTTACCTCACTCAATCTTTATATGAATATGTGGGGTTAGTGCTTTCGGCCATACTACTTTGTGGTTTCAGTAGCCTCTTTTTCACAGAACCAAACCAGAACACCCAGCATCTATCTTCCTTTGCCTTTTACTCAGAAGTCACCAAAGTGGAATGTTGCTTCAACTGTCTGGTTCATCATTGTATTCCACAATCCGGACTAGGGATGTCCAGATCACATATTTTCACATGTGATTCCTGACTCGCCTGATTTGTAGAATCTTCCTATACGCAGTCCTGATGCGAAACTCAGGAAATGTATTAAGTAGGGGACAGAAGTACTACAATAATCACTTGAATTTCGGGGCTAATGTAGACCAGACATGGCCGCAATAATCAAACTTTTGTACTTAAAGGTTTGTTTCAAGTCTAACATATATTTTTTTTATTATACATAGGGATCATTTTGTTGCCTAAACCCATCAACTGCCATGGCAAAATAATTAAATAGCCTAATCTTTTTACCCAGTTCTGATTCTTTGAAAAACACGTGATTGGTTTGAATAATAATCAATTCCGATCCAATTTCTTATCAGGTACATGCCGAGTGCTCAATAGCAACTCATTCAAAAACATAAAGCTGTTGCACCTCTATTATTGAAGCCCCAAATAGCTATCTAAATTCATGTGCCGTGGCAGTTTTATGACACCATTGTTAACTTGTGTGTATAAAAGACTGCAGGGTCACTTTGTGGACTTTGTCTAATCTGTTTTTTATGATTTGATCCCACAATGCATGTGGAATATTAGCTACCCATGCGGTCAACAATGTTTTGAAACTTAGCCAATGCAATAGTTTTCTTTCTGGCACATCTAATCCATTAAACAACTTTCGGCTTATGCCCCAAGACGAAACCAAGGTGAAATAGTAGAATCAGCTATTAGATTTGGCTCGCAAGTTTGCCCTTCCCGGCGCAACCTGCACAAGTGGCATGCCACCATGACGGCAGCAAAATAAATGCGAGAATATGGAAGTAAACTAAAGTACATAAAAAAAAACTAAAAAAAAAATCAAGTTACCAGGTCTCAAATAAAAATTAGCCCACTTGAGAGCAAAAATAAATTATATTATTGTGCTACCGCATTCTTCCATCACTGACTGCAGATGATCACATGACATTGCTTGGCCAATCAGTGCTACGAGGAATTTGTATATTTTGAATTTGAAAAGAAAAAAATCCCATTTTATTTGACACTAAAGTCGGTGAATGCGCACATGAAATTGGTGGGGTTCGGTAGCTCCAACAAGGTTAAGAACCACTGATCCAATATTATCACAGGATTGTCAGCAGATCACAATTTTAGTTGTCTTGAAATCTTGATTAGCTGTATTAATGTGGGTAACACTTTTTGTAATCATCTTATCAAAGTTCTCTTCCTGAAAACATTAAAATTATGTCTTGAAGGTCCCCATTATCATAGCCTTGGTTTGATAAAGACTGTGGGAAAATGACTACTGTACTGAGCTCAAGGAGGACAGCACCCTGTCTGATAATTTTATGGAGCTCTGGACAAATGTACTTAGGAATTTGATACAGCTCAATGCTTTGATGTGACCTTGAATTACCATGATAACACATTTTTTAAGGCTGCAGTTTTTCTATAGCCAAGTGAAAGCAGTTGGAAATGTTAATGATGCAAACCAATTCTTGATTTTTATTATTATGTATTTTAAATCAATGCATCACTTATACTGACATGACAGAAGGATGAACACATTTCTGGTTGATAATTTACTGCTTAATAAATTATTTTTTATACAATATCGTTTTTTCCCCATCCCGTCTAATTCTGGGTCTGTGTATCTGTATGTAGTATATGATATGTATATATATGCTACTACCCAGAATCAGATGGGATGGGAAAAAAACAATATGGTATATGAAATACATTACTAAGCAGTAAATTGTCAACCAGATGCTGTCAGATCGGAATGCTACCTCGCAGTCATGCAGAGAAGCGGGATGTTTGTTAACACGTTTTTTTTATTTTTACTTTTGTGTTATGTTGAACGAAACTAATCTTTTCAAGACGAAGGGGCTTCAAATCCAAGCAAAGTCATTAGTCATTGTTAAAATTGAGTCGCAAGTGCTTTTACATTTTTGTTAAAATGAGTCTGACTGAAGTCCAAGTTATATTTCTCAAGTCCACAACTCTGGCAGTAGCTGTTAATTTTTAAAACTGTCCTCAGCCATTTGTTGCTCTGAGTACATCTGTTAAACTGCTTTTTATGAATACTTGGGCAATTCAGATTTCTACACTCCATAAAAACACCTCCTGAAGTTCAACTCAACTGGTAGAAAGGAAAAGACAGTGACCTAAAATATGGCATGGACCAGTGGTTCATTCGCATGACCTCGGTGCTGGCAGTGTGGGATCGATTCCTGCTCAGTCGCTGTATAATTGAGAGTGTAGGTGGTTTTCTGTCTCTGTGTATGCCCCACGACATGTTGGCGATTTGTTTAGGGTGTAGTATGCCTTTCACCCAAAGTCAGCTAGGCTCCTGCGACCTTGACCAGGATAAGTTGAGTTTAAAATGAATGAATAAAGGCAAATATCACATGGTGGTGGTGGTTTCTCTATTTCAGGCACTGTATATCTGGAATATTTACATATCTCTGGGGTTTACAGAAAATTGTCATGGATTTTGTTTTGAAATTCCTCACTGGTAACAGTGTTTCAAGCAACCGACATTTAAATGGCTGTGGAGCACACACAAAACACCAATTCTGAATTGCATTTGTATTCCAAACGTGGCAAGCTTCTGTGAACATTAGAGTAAATTCAAAGGTGGAAAATTGTAAAAACATCGCAATCCTATTAGAGTGGCTATGAAAATGCCTTTTATGATCACAGTGAACCTCTGACTTCGTACTGTCAGCAGGATAATGGGTCATTACACACAACTCATCCAAGACAGTCTTCAATAACGTTAAGGTCATTACACTTAACTCATTCAGTGCCAACCATTATCAGAGCAGCCAACATTTTATAGTTTGCCATTTTGACTTATTTTTCAAGTCCTACAGAATATATGTGTGTGTGTGTATTACATCTTTATGAATACTGACATAGATTCATACATAGATAACCATGTAATATGTATAATAGGGTCGACTGATATTGGACAAAACTGACATTAGTGGGGGTTTGCAATATATTGTGATATTAAAATTTGAAATGTTTTCACCAGATGACTTGAATAGCTCTGCTTGGAAGGTTTTTTGTTGTTTTAGTCAAAATGCAGTCTTTTCTCCCAGACAAATCATTGGCTCTTCGCATAGAAAATATGGTACCTGTTAGTGTAGCACTGGCATTTAGCATCCATGTAGCATGATTATTCACATTCTCACGTGTAGATGAAAGAAATGTTTTTGTCCAAGTGTTTAAAGAGCAAGCTTGATCAAGTGACACAACAATAAAACGTTTGAAAGGAGCTGCTATCCTGCTTCTAGAAAGCTTTTCCACTTTCCCGTCATTTTTCTTCTTCCTCTATGGCTACAAATTAATTTGTATTTAGTTCATTTCTATGGGAAACGTTGGTTTGATATATGAGTAAATCGACATACGAGCTCAGTCCCGTAACGCATTATGCTTGTATCTCAAGGTATGACTGTAATTGATTGTAAATGATTAAAAGTGTAGTTGTGTTATGGCTCACAAACTATTCACTGTCATAATGCTGTTGTCATTGCCTCTGTTGGTGTTATCACTAGCCAGCAGTTAATTCCTGCTGTGGATTTCACAGCTTGAAAGCTTGTTCCACAGTTATTTTTTTCTAGGGCCATGCGATCCATCTCTTTCTAGGATCTGTGCCCAGGTTATACTCAGAGCTCTCCCACACAAACCATGAAAATGTTGTGAGTTTTTGTATCCCGGTATAGTCTGGACAAATTCAACATGCCCTCAAGAATATATACATCATTTTTTAAATTTATTTTAGAAAACATTCTGTATTAAACTAATTTTCCATCCAAGCGATAACATTGTTTTGAGTGCTGCCATTTAGAAGCAGCATGGCCTTGTTAAATACTCTTGGTTCAGTTGCTCTTAATGCTGCAGGTCAGAGATAATGGGCTCTAGATTTGCATGGTTCAACAATACATCCGTCGTGTGATATAATCCTATTATGTATTGGATTTACAGTACTTTTCTGATAGATAGTCCTATAATTTTCTTCGCATCTGGTTTGTAATACTTTTTTTTACTGGTTACATGGTCGGCATACTGCTGTTCTACTTCAATCACTATGGTATATTTATTTTAGTTATTTGCACTTATTGCATTCTTTGGTAATCATGTGTGCATTGATTAGTATTTGAAATATTGAAGTATTTGATCAAAGTGTTAAAGTGAGTGCACTATTATAGTGCTTTTTGGGCTGTATATTCTAATGTATACAATGCTAAAAGGGCTGGTGAACATGTGTTGGAGTTTGCAAAGTTAGAGTCAACATGGTTGTGGCTTGTGACTTGCAGTCTAGACGTAGCAATAGCATTTTTGGTCTGATTGCTTTTCCACTGCTGCTTGAACATCCGATTGAGACACCGTTAATTCTTCACCATGTCTTTTATATATAAATACATGTTTGCTATTAAACAAGATTGGCGTGCCCAATCAGGAACATTGATCATTAACTCATTTATTAACCCCTTTCAAAATGATCTCTCTCATTAAAGTAAAAAGAAATGAAATCGAATGAACAGCCGATTTTCCAAGCAGGTCTACTTTTTTTTCTCCAAAAGCATTTTGTTCATGAAAGACAAAGTTAACATAGTACAAAATTCTGAGGAGTCTGAATGGCTGTAAATGCTTTTTAAACAAAATGCGACCCCCTTAAAAAAAACATTCAAATTGCAATACGGAGAACACAATTAATTTAGACGTGAGAGCCATCTCACTTGAGTGTAAACACATGGCCAATGAAGAGGGGCGTTATAACCAGCAGGATAAAAACTTCTAAAACTGATCAGATGGCCAAACCAGAAATTATGGAGAGGAGTCTCGTTAACGATGATTTGTTTGGCACAATGTTTTTCACCGGATAAATTGTTGACACAATTTTTATTCTATTTTCCTGTATCCAAAGCTCTCAGTGGCCGTATTACTTATCTACCAATTGCATCTCGTTAAATCTTTTGTAATGTGACAGTGTGTCTGATTATTTGATGAAATAATGATTAGGATAATAAATTGCTATACGATATGATTGTAGTAGCTCTTGTACAATGTATTTAGTTTTAAACAGAGTCAAAGTGTTGCAAATACCAACATTATTAATCATCTCTTCAGGTGGTGATTCCTTAACTAACAAAAAGCAGACTAACATTACTCCATCTTTCTGAACCCGGTAAGAGAACTTTTCATTTACAAGTAAGTTCTTTAAAAATTTGGACGAACCAAAATTCTTTCTCCTTCTGATACATTTAATACTGATAAGGGATGTTTTTTTTTAGTTCTGATGCAGACAGCATATTTTTTTATTCTGAACTTTGTGCGGTGAAGGTGTTGGAGCTTATGACAAAACCACTTGTACTTTGGATGAATGCATAACCAGTCATACTTCAATTCAACAGATCTCGTTGTTGGAAAGTTAGGTGTCTTTACTGATTCACCAGAGATAAGACATTTAGTCACTCAGCTGAAGCAGCAAATCTCTACCTCAGATTAGTGAATCACAGCGTGTGGTGTATTAGGGACCTACAAAAGTGGTGACCACATAATCCATTTTTAGCTTTGTAAATGCTAACAACATTTTAATTTAGCCTCCTGCCCTTCACCCGCATACCTGATGGTAAACAAGTTGAGCTTAGCACTGGCTGCAACATTGATTTATGAATGGTGTTACAAAAGAATATGTTTTATGTATTTTGGGGAGCTGTATAGTAAATTCAAACTCTAAACAAGGGTACTTATCACTAATTTTTAAAAAGATTGACCTGCCAATCTTGATTTATTTATTTGTTTTTTGCCAAGGCTCCAGCACCCCCACGACCGACAGTGTGGATAAAGTGCTTCAGAAAATGAAATCAAATGAGAGATAAAACATTGCCTATGAACCAATACTTTTTTAAACAGGCTATTCAGTAGTTCTAAAAGATACCAGATAATTTAAACTTTTCCTTTCAAACTAATAAATGATAACTTCTTTCAATTTCCATTCCACTTGGCTTCACAAGGGGGGGGGGTGCTGGAGCCTATCTCAGTGAATTATAGGCAGTAAGTACTCCACAATGTCGGGTAAATAAAAGAAAAAGTGCCGTTAAAGAGGGCTTTTGTTCGGACAGTAGTGCTCATACCCGCTACACTTTCACGGGCTGGCTCTCCTATACAGCATGCAAACCCCGTTTCCGGCATCATGGAGACGAAGATTCCTTATAGCCAATGGGACTTGTTAGAAGATAACCCATCAAATAGAAACTACCACAACAGTTAAAAAGATACTGATACTAACAGGAAGTGCATTTACGTTTCAGAGGATGTTTGATCTCATTTGACGTTTTGTTATCTTGATTTTTTTTCTTATCTTGAAGCAAAAGGTTTGGCATTGAGGCTTTAACATGAATATTTTGTGTGTAGTAGCATTTGTAAGCAGGGATATTACTGCAGTTGTTTTTTTTCCATGTGAAATACATTGTTGCATCATTCAATCCAAGACATCATCTTAAAAGCCCATAAAAGTCATTAAAGGGAGTTGTGGTATGAAACAATAGTGATGCATCGGTCTGCAGTGATAATATACATGTCGAAAATAAAGAGAACTAAAGGAAAAGTAAGACGGCTTATCTGAAATACCAATAGATCTTCAAGCAAAATATGCTAGGCACAAGTAATGTTGATGGACAAGTGTTTGATTATTTGTTAGGGCTGTCGGACAAAGGACAAGTCGCAAGAAAAAGGTAGTTTTAAAATGTCATGGATTAACGGCATGTTTTGTTTGATGTATTCTGTTAATTAAATCAGTAAAAGACGGTTGTGGGCTCTCATAAGAGAGAAGAATAAACGGTCCCCCAGCACTCAGACACACATTTTGCAGAAGTGTCATATCTTGTCAGAGCAGGGTAATGTTTTAGTCATGGGGTTCCATAAATGCAACAGATCACTTTTATCCACAGGAGACCCTGAAGTAGTCTTTGTCAGTAGTCACCTTCATTTGAATTATCATTTTTAACAGGAAAAAACACATCCATTTTTTTCTTTACATGATTTTCTCTAAGATGACTGTGAAAAGCTTTCTGACCTGTAATTCAGAAACACTGTTTTGCAACACAGTTGTTTCCCAAGTTTCATTCAGAAGGAAGCAGATAAGGAAATCATCAAAGCAAATCAAAAAAACACCTGGGTAGGGGATTTCTGTACTCACAGCAATTGATCATCAAGTTGGAAACACCTCCTGGGAATTTCCTCTTGGACAGCTCTGCAAACACTTTAATATGGACGTGCTTACATCTAGATGCTTTGTATTGCACAAAGATAAACCATTTCTGTCAGCATTTTTAATTGAGTCACTCCATTACTCAAGAAGGTTTTTTGTTGCTATATCTTACACGTTAACTGAATCACTGCCTGTATTTTTTCTGTAAGGATATCAGCACCAATTCTAACAGAATTAAAGATTAACTTTATTTTGTGCTTTTGTGATTGGTCACATGGAGAACAAAACACAAGTAGGGTGACAGATACACAATTATTTTAACTGACAAAGAAGGTACAAGAACAATATTATAATTTATTTTTTGAAAATCAATGAACACTTGCAGAGATAACAAAATTACCCTTCTTTATGGAGCGGAAACATAGGGTTCTATTGTCACAGATTTGATGGCACATGTTTTGGCATTGACTAAAAATAGACTTAATGCAAAATCTATTGAGAAATCTGCAAGTTATGATTTACTTTTCAATGACTCGACAGGAATGTCAATGTCGAACCTTCCCAACATGGAGGCCACAGCAATGCCAGTTTGCTGTTCTTTTTTTTCTCTTTAGTTTTTTATCTCTGCATATTTGTTTATAAACATGTATTTGGAGAATAGATTTTGGAGTGTCAATACCTTGTTTTGCGACTTCATAAATGAATGGTTCTTAGCTTGACTGTTACCACCATCCCCACACGCTGATCTCCAAGGTAAATGGAAGGCAATGTGTAAATGAAAGTATTGGATCTCGCCTAGAAAGATTTGCTGTACATTTCTAATTCTCATTTAGGAGCCATTTTACTCCTGTATCCAGCCAAGTAAAATAAAAATAAATGATTTCTACAATTTTCAGGGGTAACATAGTAGTAACATCGAGAATTAAGTAGATCAGAGATCATGTCATGGGGCTTGATTAGATTGCAAGGACATCTCTAGTTAACTCTGCGTCATGTTGACCTGCCACTGGGAGAAAGGCATGCAGGCAGTTATTTGAGGTTAATGGTTGTCCGTGCCCTCTCTCTAGTTAGACATTTACATGAAAACATCAACTGTCAGTGGTGCAAACAGTGAGACAGTTTATTAGTCACTCAGCGGTGGCCTGTTGTGTTCTTGTCATGAGAAGCCTGACTGTGGTGGGTTATTAGATAGACATGTGCAACACTTGGATTTCTCTATAACAGCAAGCGTGCCAGTAATGTGCTCTCAGTGACTCAGTGGAATTCTGCAGCAATACCGTAGAGCCTATACTGACCCCCCTGAATGGAGAGAATGTAATTTGTTGTGCAGTAAAAGAAGATTGTCAGGAAACTATTTAGAATAGTGGCCTTTGTGTTTTGTTTTTTTAACCCTTTAATTCCGTACCAGTGGGTATAATATGTGATTACAAGCTGGTTTACTAGAAGATTTGCAATTTACCAGAAGTGCAAATGATCTTCAGTGACTGTGGTAGATATTAGCATTTTAAGTGGGTTTGTGACATTTTCAAGCCATAGAATGAACCCAATGAATACTTGAATAATTGTCTTTCAGCGGTCATTGTAAAATATCATAACGGAGCATAATTATGCTGTTCATCATCTTAATATCAGTGACCTATGAGCACTGTGAACTTGCATACCACACTGGTATACTTTAAAAACGGGCAAATAAGCATAGCATTTCATCAGCTAGCATTTGAATTTGTTTTGACATATAAACAGTATTTTATTTCACTATAGTCACTTGTCCTAAAATGTTAGTGAAGGTCTAGTTATGTTGAAATTAATGATCGTCTTACTGACATTTATGATGGAAACATGGCAAAGCTTAAACTTGAGGCAAAAGGCCTATTTTCACTACTGCCTTCGCACCTGTGATGTACAAGCAAAACTGTTGTATTGCGTCATGTAACCGAGACGTTGGGTGTGACAAATATGGCCCTTACTCAACAGTTTTTGTTGCTGTGGACATTGAATATTCATTGCTAATCATTGTTAAGTTCAGTATGTGAGGATCTGTGTACTTTGCACTGGTATCTTCTTTTGCATATGAAAGTCAACTTAATGCCAGCCAAAGTTATCCTTGGCTTTACTTGGTGCACGATCTGTACATTTAAAAAATTATACAAAAAAAACAATGACCACGATTGTCCTGGCTTATACATCTTCATCCACTGTGATCTCGGTACTTTTTTCCTTTGATCCTGCAACAGGAATGTTATTGCTCACTCTCTCAGGTGTTTGGCCTGTAAATTGCAGAAATAGCAAAGATTATTGCAAAGAAAATTCAGTTTATTTTTTTGCATGTGCATTGCTTAGCACTGTCCTTTAGTGTTTTCAATGAGCTACATACATTTGATGTTTCATGAGTAATCTCCATGCAACCTATTTTATTTTACAACTGCGGATTGTGTCATCTGTTGGCTACAAGTAGAGTGGACCCATGCAAATTCGCAATTTCACATTCGCATATTTTTCTCGAGTCACTACTTCACTCAATTCGCGGATTGCTTAGAACACAACTTACATACATGTGTTTTGGCTGATGAATAAATGTAAATGTTTGGCTCCTTGGTTCAACACATCTTCTCAGACTATATCAGTCCCTTCTCGCTACAATGTGTGTTACGGGTTCACGCAGGCCCACTACCTGCAGCCACCTTTGTTTTTTCCCCATTAAATGCAGCCTCGATGTGACTAGCGGTTAGTATTGCTAGGTTTTTATGGGTTGCTGCCCGCTGAAACCATGTCTGTGCCTTAGTTAGAAGCCAGCAAACATTACCTGATGCGTTTTTTTAGTATTATGTGAGTAACCTGTGCTGAAAATAAGTTTTTTACTTGAGAATCCTTGTGTTGTGTTCACCCACACTGCACACCTAAGTTACATTGAAAGGTTGCCAGTATGACAAATGGGTCAGAAGTGTACCCAGAGTGTTAAGATTCATAGCCTAACCTAACTTTCCTAGTTTTAGACATCAAAATAAGCCACTGTGAGCAGTTTTAAGGAGCTTGAACATATTGAAATGTCAGCGTAGATATATCAAAATGAGGCATTGTCCGCAGTTCTAGGTATTTGCGATTCTGGCATATTTGCAGCAGTGCTCGTTTCGTAAGTCCTGCGAATATGCAAAGCCGACTCTTCGGGTATTGACATTTAATGTTTAACTGGTGCAATAAACTTAAAGCAGGGTAAAAGTTCATGCTAAAAAAAGGTAGCACACAAGTAGAGACCACCTTTTTGTGTTTGAGGCATGTGGGGGTGAATCCTTTTTGCTGTTCAATTTCAGTTTAAAAGTCAACCATTTTTCGTATGAATTATAGCCAAAGTGTAGTAGTAGATATGATTATTTTTGGTTGTCAGTAGACCCCTGCAACTGTGGTTATGGTTGGTATTGTGTCAGTTTTACTAGTTTCTTCTGCTATCATATTACTAATAAATATCAGCGGCCGAATGGTCAGCACATCAGTCTTACTTTCTGGGGTCGTAGGTCCACCTGTAAGTCAATCCCAGGTGTGTCCTCACTGTTGAGTTGGCATGTTCTTTGCGTGCTTGTGTGGGTTTTCTCTGGAACTCCGGTTTCCTCCCACATCCCAAAACATGCAAGATATACCGGTTAGGCACTTTAAATTGTCCCCAGGTATGAGTGTGAATGGTTGTATATCTCCTTGTGCCCTGCAATTGGCTGGCCACCAATTCAGGGTATCCCCGTCTGTTGTCCCTAATTAGCTGGGATAGGCTCCATCACCCCCCACGACTCTCGAGGATAAGTGGTTCAGAAAATGAATGAAGGAATATATATAGTGACAGAGGTCTTTTTTGTACTATGACAGATATAGATAGTGTCTGGTCAGTTACCTCAGTTTTACAAACACATTTACCAAAATGTTATTCATGATTTCTCACCACACTATCAGTATGCTGTGCCCAGCCATTTCTAAATTCCAAAATTTCAGTTTATGGACATTTTTCTTTGCTGACCGCTAGTAAACGTTCTGTCTGTAAAAATGAGTAATGAAGCGTTGCAGTAGAGTCTTATTTGCCATTTTTTCCTCACAGAGGCTCTGAGACTGACTTAGCACACCAACCTGCAACAAATCAAATCTTGTCAGATTCCAAGGGGGTGAGCCAGACAACATTGAATTTTATTCCAAACTGTTTTTCTAGTGCTTACTAATAATAATCTCTGCTGGATGGCAGTCAATGATTAAGTAGCAAACGTTATAATAACTATAAAGTGAAATATACTATATTCTCTACTCATCTGAAGATATGGTTTAGTTTGTTGTCGCACCACAGTTAGGGTTGATTATATAGTTTATGCTATTGCAGAGAAAACCTCGGACTACTGTCTTAATCTGTCTTTACTGTTCTTAAGGCAGGTTGAAACTGGAATGATGTTCTCTTGCTCCATACTTGTGGTATGTGCAATGACAGTGAAAGCTGTTCTGTTCTTCAGGTTAGTATTAGCAGACTCAGGATGTCAACAGTATGACACAGTAATTCTTAAAATAATGCTTCATTCTTAATATTTTTTAAAAAAAATCTTGATAATCTGGGTTTAACGTTTTAGCCAGACAATTGGATTTGTAGGATTCAGACTTCATCTTGAGTCACAAATCTGATGATTTACAACTTCACTTGGACTTCAAGAATACAATCACAGAGTCTGACTTAACTCGCTTGGTGTGAGACTCGAATAAAACTCGGGAGAAAATAACTTGACAACCGTCATGACTCGACTTTGGAGACAATGTCTCGACGAACTGAGTTAGAAAAACTTGAGGCAAACATCCTCTGGCTCCATACAGAATACACCCTGGACTTCAATAGTCAATGATTTTTTCATAATTTGCTGCAGGCCATTAATGCCTGGGTGGGCCTAAAACTGTAGTTTTGACACCCTTGCCGAGATTCACTGAACCCTTGGAGCAGAACCACACCACTATTTTTTCCTGCCTTATATTCAAATTAAATCAAGTTGCATTTATTCGTACAGCCTCGACAACAGTCTCGAAGTGGAATGAAAGTTTTGAAGTTGCAATGAAAAATAGTAAGTGCTTAGTAATCCCAGTCTTGTTATTTGTTTAATTTTACACCAGCTGCAAGGTCACTGGCTCCATTCCACAGCATGCTTTTGCTTGACTCGCAAAACAAGTTTCCTTTTCCTCTTTGACAATACATTCTGATAAACCATGAATTGAAATATAATAAATGGTAACTCTTGAATATAACATGCAAACTGTATTAATTATAAATAGATATATATTATAACTTGAAACCTAGTTTAGCATTGAATATGAAATCCCTGAAATGTAATGTAATGTAATTTTCATTTTCAGCCAATAAGAGCCCATCAAAAACAATAATTAGATCCAAAATGATTCTTTGCAAAGTGCTCGTGTTACCAATATTTAAAAACCAAATTATTTTATTTTTTACCAATCAGATTTTTCATGATGGCTATCATTTGAATTCTATTTTAGTATTGAACTTGATATGTTTGAGTCGACATCTACAGTTTTGAACATGATATGCTCTTATTATGAAATGTGCACACTTAGCTAGTAACTGTGACCTTTACACTCGGTGCAAAGAGTGGACTCGTTGCCTTATCTTCCTTCACACACGATATGTTCGTTGTGTTTTGTGATATGTTTTGCATTGTTTACCAATCCTATAAAGCAGCAAGTTTCACCTTTTAACCGTGAAGATTGCATTTTGGAAACTATCCTTATAATTCATATCAAGCCAAAGTGGTTAGTACATTGTCTTTCACCATTAACCTTAATCTAACAATGCTAATACTCCAATGTGTGTGTATACACATATATTCCGCAATCCCTCGAATATCATGGTTAATATAGACCATATATACACAGTATTTTCCACACTATAAGGCGCACCACATTATAAGGCGCTACAGTAGAGGGTGGAGTTACGTTAATATGCATCCATTAGACGGTGCTGCACTAAAAGAGATGTTAAAAAACAGTCAGAGGGCAGCCAAACTGTATTAAAAGATTGCAAATCAGCTTTCTGACAACTCCAATCCCTCCCAAAATGAACAAACAACTGTTTTATTATTTTCTCTGAGGTAAAGTATTAGTATTTTGTGACACACTTTATCTTTTAACAAGAGCAAGGTATAACCTGTAGTGCAACATTTATATCACATAATGGAAGGAGACTTTTCCTCCATTCAGTGAACACATAAAAAAAATCTGATGCTGTTACGGTACATTAACGTTAGTGCAATCACAATATAGTAACACTCCTAATAGTGCAAAGCAATAACAATAATAACTCAACCCCTGTTTTTCAGGGCGGGTGAACTGTGCGTGCTTTCACGTACACAATGACATTCAGCTGTTGACGTCCATATTCACAATATGACCAACCTTGTTCAACTGTAAACACAAAAGAAAAACGAAAATCTCACTTCATCAGTTCATTCCTCATCTATGATTCAAATTATTTGTCTTCAATGTCCGAATTGAACAGCTGGGCGAATAGGGCAGCCATCATCGAGGCTCCGTCTAATCAAAGTCGTCATTAATCGAGTCTGTGTCGCTTTGGTTGTCTGGCAGCTGAGTGACAATTCCTGCCTTCCTGAAAGCTCAAACCACAGATGAAACTGATATATCAGCTCAGGCATTTTAGATCCAAAGGCAGATAGATGGTGTATATTGTCCTGCGCTGTCTACCAAGGGGGATAATGGACTTGGCGGATGCTTGCCGAGACCTGTTGCGGCTCAATATTGATCCATATATAAAATATATAGTTCGCTGTCTCACTTTGAATGCTCTGTTGATGCCAATCTAGTGGCTGGAGTTCTTCTGTCCACTCGGAATGACGGCAAACACCGAATTAGTGTGCTCGCCGTTCTACCGGGTGGATTGACAAAAGAACTATATATGCCAGCATGAACCGCGCACAAGGGAAAATGAAGTCACAGGTCGCTTACCGTAGTTGCGAGACCTGTAAAGGATGATCTATCCTATTCTTGATTTTATCGTGATAACAATTTTCATATTGGTCCGTATATACAAGGCACTCTGGATTATTAGGCGCATAGTGAGCTTTTGGAAAAAAATGGAGGCTTTTAGGTGAGCCTTATAGTGTGGAAATACGGTGTGGATATAAAGCTCTCCTTCATAGTTTAATTTTTCCACTTGTTATTACAATAACCTATCATATAGAAACGTTTTTCACACTTCCAAAACTCTTTCCGTTTGTCTCCGCTAACTATTTTTCATTGGTTCTGAATACAATGCACATGCTCAGAGATTAGTTTGTAGACTCCTCAAATGTTAGTTTTTCTCTCTATTTTTTTATCTCCCATACACATCCTATAAAATGAGATGGAGTAATTATTTCATGAAACTAAAGGAACCATCTAAAACACGACTAATCTCTTTTGAAGGACTTCAAGCTCCTACATGTTCAGTCATATTGTAGGTCTGTTGGTACTTAATCCTTTGTATGCATATACCAATTATCTTTTATCATGCACTCAGCTATGACTAAAGTTTCCATTTAAAAAACACTTACTCAAAAAAGGATTTTCTTTAGAAAAATTGCAATTTGATAAACTGATCTGGCGAACAAACTACAGCAAATTGTCTGTTTTGCTGGAACAACCCCTGAGGGGAAAAGCTAAAAGGACTTTTTTGTTTTGTTTTTTGTGTTTGTAGAAATTAGGTCATATTTGGGCTACCTGCTGATTACTAAATGAAAAATATGAATAAGCTATTATTAGTTATTGGTGTCATTCACATATTTATACCAGTTTGGAAAAGAATATGCTTCATCCATATAAATCAATATGAACTTTTTCCAGAGGAGCAAGTGATTTGAGCATCCAAACTAAATATCAAATTATATCGATCTTGATTTGTCTTGTGGTGAGCTTGAACATTGCACATTTTTTGTTTCGCAACCATCTCTCCAATTGTTGATCTGGAACAGAATTATTTACATTCATCTGTAGCATTACCATATACCTTTGTCCACACAAGAATGAAGTGGTCCACTAATTCCCTTTTGTCATTTGTCCACAAAATTTATGATAGTGTTCCTTTTCTTGATAAATATGTTTTCAAGTTCAAAGCGGATTTCACCCGAAGTGCCCCCTTCTCATAGATAACTAAATGAAACTGGATATGTGAAAAATGGCAAGCACTGTGGGTGTTGCACAACTTGGATGCCTTTTGCTCACTGGGATATTTCCCTCAGTGGGGGCATTTTAAAAAGGGATTGCATAGCAGTTCCAGCTGAGGGCGGTACAGTAGGTCAACTGCCGATAGAGTTACAACCTCTCTTTTGTGGAGGTGTTGGACAAATTAGACCACAGAACTGTTTTCACAGTCAAACAGGGACAGCTGGATCTCTCAATTGTCTAATACCTGTCATTAACTTGTTTTTAGCAGACATATGAATGACGGTAGAAGAACCCTTAATAATGAGCGTTCTCAAATTTTCATAAGCTTTGGAGCACTCAAAGGGACTTTCGAAGCTCACCCTAATAAAGTGGTTGTTCCAAGCTCTTTGAATGCAACTGTCTTTAAGAAATTAGATTAAATGCTCCATGAGCTGGAGAAAAATTGGATGGGCACTAACTAGTAATAAGCGAATGAAGCCCTCTGAAATGTTAAGGCTTTGTCTTTTTGTATCAAAGGTGATTTGAAGCTTTGGGGCTTCACTGAGAGAAGGAGCAGTATTTTGGTAAAATGTAATTACAGCAGCTGCTTCTTAAATTGGCCAAAGTACTCACACCAAACATAGTTTTGAACCAGAAAAGAACATAACAAAATACGTTTGTAAATATTGTACTGAACCTATCGTGTTTCTTGTGTCGCTTTTTTTGTAAAGTTGAATAATTAGATATCAAACAAAAGCCCCTTGTTAATGACTGGATTTCATCCTTAACCTAAAATAAATCTATTCACGCTCAAACGCTATTACACATTAACCTATTGAGCTATACAACCACGTAAAACGCTTGTCATAATTTGCGCATGTATAGTAGAGATCGACCAATATGGGTTTTTCTTTTCCAATACCAATTATTAGTAGTTAGAGGAGGCCCAGAACTGATATTTGGAGCTGATGTTCATTTGCAAAAAGTGTAAAAATTGGTGTAAAAAAATACTAATCCAAGCACTGAACTTTATTGAACTTTATTAAATCACACTAGAGTATGTGTTGATATACTAAAGAAATGAGCAAGGCAAAGTGAACTATTTCACCCATGTATTAAGAAATATATTGAGGATTCTTAAAACCTACATGTTGATAAATGTTGCATAACCGCCAATGTACAATTCAACTTAATTTGTCTAGCGTTGCATTTGTATGCGTGCTTAAAGAGTTAACACACTGGCGCTGAGAGAGAGTTGTGTGTGGGGTGTGGTTGGTGTCTCTGAGTTCTGAGTGAGAGAATCTATTACATTACCAACAATCCAAGCCGAATTGAGCCAAAGTCGCGGCAAGTCACTTGATATGTTCAAGATAAAAGATCCCTAACAAGCAGCTGTGGCAGGTCTTTTATGATAGCCGTGACTGTCAATTGAGCATGCGACAGTAGGCAGGAGAAAGAGAAGCATGGCTGCATCTGAACGGGAATATCCCAGTTTTAAATTAATTTCCTCATATCCTCCTGACTACCAGCAATTGGATGCACTGGGTGGGAGATGTTTAGGTTTACAAATGTCCTCCATAGTGGACAAATTTGAACTACTGGTAGTCAGAAGGTTATCAGACGCTCCGATTAAAAAAAAAAAAAAAAAACGCCGCATGTTAATTCTATAATTCTGAGCTATCATGAGCGAGCAAAAACTCACATGATTAATGACGTTAGAAGCATTGTTGAGATTAAAAGTGTCATTAGTCACGTGACAGCTGTCAATGATACAATCCTACACATTTTCATTCAAAACAGAAGAACACAAGCTTTTGAGATTCAGTTTTTTGGGGGGTATTTCTACTCTATGGAGGTACAGTGTGGCAAATAAGTATTTGTTCAACTACCAATTGTGCAAGTTCTCTTACTTGAAAAGATAAGAGAGGCCTGTAATTGTCAACATGGGTAGACCATGAGAAACAGAATGTGGAAAAAGGAAAAAAATCACATTGTTTGATTTTTAAAGAATTTAATTCCAAATTAGAGTGGAAAATAAGTATTTGGTCTCCAACAAACAAGCAAGATTTCTGGCTGTCAAAGAGGTCTAACGTCTAACCATCACCATATCCTAAATGACTTAACACATTGACATCAAAATATAACAACATAATTAACAATAATTAACAGTGAATTGAGTAAGTACATATTTTACAAATAAAAAATAATGATAAATGGCAATTATGCACTCACTGTTGACATCTGCAGTGTCTACAGGGCGATGTGATTTGAGGGCCTGACAATATTCAAACATTGCAGTGCGAGTAAAAGTGGTGAGAAAGCATAATTAAACATTGTCCGATTTGGAAAGATAAGTTGTTTTCTTTTTTATATCACCTAGCCATGCAGCCATATCCTTTTGGGAAGACTAACTGAACGTGATGTGGTGACTTGGCCTGACTTCGGCACAGGCAGTGTGGTTTCAGTTCCCACTGACAGTGACATTTCAATTCCTGTTAAGCCTTGTTTTGTTTAAGTATATGCCCATATGTCTGCTTCTGTTGTCTAGAAGAATTCCTTGTAGAACGTGATATGGCCTTTATTTTCATTTCCAACCTTAGTTGTATGCTCCTATCAAGAAGTCTTTACAAAGCTGAAGAGGGTTATCCATGTGTAATGGCAAGTTCTCTGCCCAAAGTCTGTTTTCAAGTAATAAATACAATTAGAGTTTATAAAGGTATACTTTGTCAAAAGAACATTTAAATAATTGTCTACTGTCAAGTCAGAGACAGTTTTAACATAGAATATTTTATTCAACTTGCTGCCTTCACCTTTTTGATCTAACGTTACACAATCTTTAAGTATGGAAAGTCAGTTTTAAAAGCAGAAACTAGACCATGTGGGTTGGGTTTGCGTCCTTCGATGTTAAGATGTCATTTGAAGTTGTAGATATAATCAGTTTTTATTTTTGGTTGTAATAATCACATGATAGGCTTCTTTTGCTAAAACCAAGGCATGACTAATTCAGGATAACAGGTGTTAAGTTACAGACATGATTTTAAAATTATAGCTCACTCTTAGGCAGAGAATTTAAAGAAATTGTTGTTGTGAGAAGCAAGGCTTAGAACCAAGATTGAATGCCTGGAAACCTTGAGTCTGCAAAGATGTTGCCATGCGAGCTAAGGGAATACATCACAGAACTATTATAAGTTAACAGTTTGTTGTTACATCTAAATGGCAAGTTATAAATCTATCAAGCAAAGTGAAAGTATTGTCAACAACACCAGCAAACAAACACATCTGAGATGACTGACACAAATCGTGTGCTGTAATTTAACAGATCCCCCTTTCGATTTGGGTATAGAAATCATCATCTCATCTCCTCCAAGAAAATGAGCTTCCAGATTGTTTTAGCTCAAAGTTAAAAGGCAAACACCTGACCTGGTATAGGTCAATGTTAGTGGCCATGGCATGGGTAATTTGCTGATCAGTGAAGGCACTTTTAATGCCAAGAGGTACAGGCTTGGAGCAATACATTCTCCCACCCTAGCCATTTCTTTTTCAGGGACTGTCCTGCTTATGTCAGCAAGGTGATGCCAAGCCACATTCTGCTTATATTACAACAGTGTGGCTTTGTAGTAAAATATAATGATTGCCACACATAACTACTTGTCGTATCTGAAGTAATCTTGCGCAACGGTTATGAAGCAAGAATCAGAAAGAATTTAATTGAGCAGATGATCTAACGGATTCTGTTTCAGACTTAGATTTCCCGTTCCCATCACTTGTATATTGTAATGACGATGACAGCTGCTGTTTCGATTTCAGTTTTGTTGTCATATTTGACTAGTGAGAATGGGTTTTGTTCATACATGGTCTAACAAATTATTGCCAACAAATAAGTCTTAAACTTGGGATTTTTGAGAAACTTTAATATTGCATTTAAATAAAATGGCTCATTCAACTCTATCTTAAATATTCAACTAATATTCAGGGTTTAAAAGACCACATTATCTCAATGGTATGTCTTAGGATCTGTCTATAATTCATTTGAAATATTTTAAGATTAATTAAATCTGTACTTTGGACAACAGAGGGGCGTCGTTGACATAAGCTCTTTTATCTTATCATTATCTTTTAAAGACAGGTTTTGTAAGATTACCAGTATCACTTCGGTTGAAAAAGCACAGCCCACAGACAGTTTGGGAGTTCATCAGTAACGGCACTAACGGCAGTCAGTACCTTATGAAAAAAGCCATTCCTTCTGTGCAATGAGGACACCTTGGCTGTCATAGCAGGATTTAGGCTTCATTTCACACAGTTGTCATGGTAACAGTAGGAAGTGATTTAGAAGAAAGAGAGGCTGTCACAACAGTGTGTAGCATCATAGGGATTTGCAGAGTGATCATCCAGAATTTCTTTCATGTGTTAAAACAGTCTTTTGTAACCAATGAAAAATGATAGGTTCAATATTTTTGTGTGACTGGTTTGACTATATTGAATTGTGTTCTTCTTTTCAGAGCAAAATGTGGCCAAATGGAGCAGAAACGATTAGACCGTGAAGATTCTTTAACCCCAGCCCCTGAGTCCCAACCGTCCGTGATAGCGTTGGACCTTACTGAGGCAATCCTGGGCCGTTGGCACTAAAATGTCCCTAAGTGGTGGCACTGCAGGCGGGAAAGGTGTGGACTCTAATGCGGTGGACACTTACGACAGCGGGGATGAATGGGATATTGGCGTTGGAAATCTGATTATTGACCTCGACGCTGACTTAGAAAAAGACAAACTTGAGATGTCTGGCACCAAGGACGGCATGGCGGCACCACCCAATGCAGTAGCAGCATTGCCCGACAACATCAGGTTTGTTAGTCCAGTGTCTGGCACTCAAGGCAAAGAAAGCAAATCCAAATACAAGCGCAGTAAAAACTCTAAAGACAATAGTAGCAAAGCTTCAACTGGAGATGGTGGGAAAAAGGATACTGCAGGACGGACTCAAGGCGAGCCAACAGGGACTGCAGTGAGTGCAGTGGTTGCAGGCAACAATTTGACCTCTGGGAAGAACATAGAAAAAGCAGGCAAAACCTCCAGGGGTGCTCTGAGTGGGAAAAAGGACAAAGAAGGGGCGACAGGCAAAAGTAAAAAGGACAAAACAGAGGGAGCAGCAGTTGTTCCCATTGCTGCGGTGGAGAATGAGGTTGCGTCCCAAGTCCAAGTTACTCTGGGGAACTGTCGTAATACTCCCTCTGAAGGCACACAATCTACAGATTTAGTAGAAGCAAATCAAATTGGGAATATTGCTCTTGAAACTGTTGGGATGTTACCAGCATTAACCACAAAACCTGATCCAGAGGAGATTGAAAATACTAATTCTGAATGCAAGACCTTGATGAAAGTGAAAAATGAAAAGGTATGTTTATTTTTATTGATTAATGTAATTTGTTTTTCCTTTAATGGCTGTAGTTCTTTGTCAAATGTAGTTTTTACATTACAGTTTTTACATTACATTTTGTCTCAGAATTTGATTTCAAATTTGTGGAATTTGGGTCTTTTGGTGGGAAATTGTCATTTACTATGCCATAACAATTCAGAATACGAGAGTTTGACGTCAGGTTGTTGTATTTTTTAGTGGGTTTAAATATTAGTGGGTTTCAAATTCATTCACAATATACTACTTTTGTAGACCTAGCAAACATTTGCTGCAACTTAGTAAATATTTATTTGGGTCTGATTAAGATTAGCATTGTGCAGAAACACGGAATTGGTCTAGGATTGGGGGTATTTACAAAGTACACTTCTGAGGAGGATGAAAGTAATATACACAGTATCAACATGATTGTTTTCCATTATTTGCCTTTACCTTCAGAAAAATATCCTCAGAATCCTGTTTCTTGGTATTATCTTTAAGAGAATCAATATGTATCTTTTTGTGGTTCTAAAATATGTATTTACAGAACTGAAAAGTTGAGGGTATCCTGAAACAAGAGCTGCATTAAGCAGAAAGTTAACACATTCCATCTTGTTTTAACTCTGGTAACAATTTGGACGCTGTCACATTGTGATATTCGAACAACATAATGATCTGTGTACCTATTCAGTCATACTTATCTTGTTCACTCATGGAGCTGATCTATCACTATCTCTATTGTATGCCTCCAAGCACCCTTTTCATGCTCTCACAATTTAGAAGACAGAAGAGCAGGGCGGTGCTGAGGACAGTTTTTGTCTGTCATCGTGTTCCATTCTTAATCCCACAAGCTCTAGCTATGCCTGTCGGAGCAGTCAGTCTGTGGGGGAGGGAGCTTGTGTAAAGCAAGCCTTCATCGTTTCCCTGCTGCTCTAAACCTAGCAGGGGGGATGGTGTGGAAAGAAGCCTATTTGATTCCTTAAATCCAGGACACCTTGCCCTGAATTGTTTGTTGTTCAAGGACATTTGAGAAAGATTGTCTCAATGCCTTGATGAATTTCATAGGAAACCATTAACACCGGTCCTAATCCACTGGTGGTCTAATGAAAAATTGGGCTCTATATTCAATTACACGAGGCGATTGATATGAAGGCTCGACTTTATATAACATGCCACACCATTGATTCCGGAATAGGTTAGGTAAATATTTACTGTTAAAAGGGATGTAAATAATATATTAGTGAATTTATGTGGCCGGTATTTGTCTTCCCTGATTATGTCCATTTTAAGAAGAGTGGGTCGGCAGTTCGATTCCCACTCCGACTTCCCGCAGTCAAATTTTCCTTTGGCAATTTTTCCCTACCCACTCGATTTGTGTATGAATATATAAAAAAAGTTTGACCAATCAGGTTTCTTCACTGGGAGTACCTGACTGCCATCAACTGATTATGCTTGTAAGACACTAGATTAGCGAAAAGATGTCCTCTTGATCTAATAGAATGAAACCCTGCACCAACTGTGGCCATTTGTATTCCGTAAAGTTTGCGACAAGTCCCTCCTAATGTTGTGCAATTTTAATAGACATATCCGGTTGTTCCTTGCTACAAAGCTGTATGTACCTGGTGCAGCTTTGCTGTCTCGCCGATTATTTTTCAGTTTTTTTTAGGGGGGTCATTTTTGCATGCTTTTTCAGAGTACTGCAAGTGTTATCAAGTGTTCCTGCAAGTTCTATGTGCGTGGAAGTGTGATGTGCGCATGTGTGATAGTGACAGAAAGAGTGGGAGCACACGCCATGTGGCAGGTTTTCACACTAGTGGCAAACCAGTGTGAAGGGGGTCTCGCCGCAGCGCAAAATACAATAGTAAGAGAGATGAGTCGTGTCAAGGAAGGACGTATCGTGAAACATGGTCGAACCCAAATGCAGAAAGCAGGCAAGACTGGGAGTAGAGTGCTCTAACAAACAGACTTTGGTATCAAATCAAACCTAACAGGAAGGACTTGGGCAAACGAGGATCACAGGACACGGGCATGACAAACAGACGATCCGACAAGGACTGACAAACACAGGGTTTAAATAGATAGACATGGTTTGATGAGACAAACACCTGGGTCAAACGAGAGGCAGCAAGCAGGAGATACACCAGGTAAACTCAATGGGCAATCTCAGGGACAGGTCACATTGGGGAAAAACACAACAATACCAATCCCTAACAAGTTGTATGATCTAGTCCCAAGCACAAATGCCTTTTTTTAACACAAAAAGGAACACTATCAGATCAAGGAGTAAGGAGATTATAGCAAGCGTGAAAAGGGATCTACTAGTTTTTGTGGCAATAAGGAGAGTTCAATGTCATACCTGAACTACAGTTTCCCTCAAAGTACTTGGAGCTGCCATTTAGGATTTGCAGGGAGAGATTTGAAAGACTCGGAAAGAGCAGCGGGGAGAAGCGTCTCTAGAGTCACATTCGACTAAGGGCAAAAAAGCTTACAGAGGAAATCAAAATTGAACATTTTCATGGAGGTCCGTTTTGGTGCTTTCACTTCATGAAACGGAACATCAATACATCCGGGCAAGAACTACAGTGGCACAGCAGCTTCCGAAAGACTAGAAAGAACTGTAGTTCTGTAGTTACAGCTTTCTCCAAAGCTGGCATCAAGTTCTTGGAATACCCCGGTGACAACTCTCACTCCAACAGTGAGATGGATATTGGACGACGAACTCGCCCACTTGGCCGAACTCTTCATATCAGACACACGCGATGAGGACTTTTATCTGCACACTACGTTGAATGGCTACTATTTGTCAAAGCAATTATACCGAACTGTCTCTCTCTATTTGACCAGGATCAACTTTCATATACAAGTCATATGCACATTCATTAGTATCACCAGAATGCCATGGGAGGATTACAATCAGAACAAATCATAAGTTACGCATTTAGTGCAATTGTTGATGATAAACTTCCAACTATATGGCTGTTTTCATTCTTCTGCTGTGAATTTAAGTGTCACTTGTAGACGTCTAATCTATTTGAAATGAATGTTATACTGTTGCTGAATTGGGTGTCTAGTGCCATTAATGGAAGCCAATGAGCTCAGTCACTGGGATTCATCATTAATTGGGAATGGACCCCATGCTGCTTCCTTCAATAGCACCTCTAGACCACCAAAAATACATACATCATGGACGATGAATGATACTCTTGGCCATTAGCGGTTTGAGAAAAAAAAACTGAATTAACATCTCTGCATTGATTATTGATGATGTGCATGATGCAAATTGTCACCGTTGTTGCAAATTGTCCGTTAGAGACATACCAGGTGACGGCTTTTCAGATGTGCAGGAAATGCATTTGACTGTAAAGAAGGCAGTTTTGAGAGGAAAATTCAGTATAAAATTAAGCGACCTTTTTCAATTAGTTGTCAGATTTGCTCAAAGTTCAATTCTGCCCCGCAACATTGCAGTTTGATGAATATACAATGTATGTTTTTAGTGATATCTCTAATTTTCATTTTCTTTAAGTTAATATTTCAGAACCATTGCTAATGTTGCGATTAAAATTAGACATGAAATTGATACAATATCCTTGTGAAAGTAGAGCTTGCTGCTTCAGACTCCGTAGCTTTCCTAGCCTTGGCTGCTGCAGTATGACATCCTTGACACATGGCATTAAATTCCTCATGCCTACCGCTGATATTTCTGACATTTGTTTGTCAGATCACAAATCTCAACAACAACGCATACAATGGTTCAGTATCTTTCTGTTTTGAATCATCGTCTTGCTGCAAAACACACCCTCTTTCGTGCTACAACTGGACATACTAGCTCGAATCTCTTTGCAAAACATTTTGAATTCCCATAATTATTTTTCCTAATAATTATAATGAACTATTCAAACCTAGTGGTAGCAAAACACATCCTTCCTTGTGTGAACATTATGATGGTGATTTGCTGTGTCATTTTTCCTTCCCCACATTGTGTTGGGTGTTGTTCCCATACAAATGAACTTTCATCATCCACAAAATATTTTGCCAGTAGTTGGAACCTCCAACAGTTTTTTTCAGAAATGTTTTTTCTTTGGTGATCAATGGCTTCCTTCCTAATGTTTTCCGATTCAATCCATTCTTGTTTAATGTTTTAAGTTTGGGGGATTTGTCAACAAAATGTTTTCTGTTAGTCTTTAAGTGAATAGTGTTCTAGGTTATGCTAGAGAGAGTGAAAACTTGACATCTCATGTTTGTGGGGGACATGGAAACCAAAATAACAAAGGAACTTGCACAATGTGCCCCCACTTAAATAGCCACCACATAGGTAAGTTTACCAGGCAACTACAGCATGCTGCCGTCAACTATTCATGACACTCTGAGTGACATAGATAATCACGTCTGTTCGTCTGAGTAAATACGTCTCACACCGTAATATATTATGACACCCCCCTACAACAAAAGCAAACTCGTCCCCCAACAACCCTTTTTGAAATTGATGTCAGTATGAATCATTCATGGCAGATCCAGTACCATTCGTGCTTGTCCAAAAACACAATCATTTGACATTCTAAAGTATGAAACAATTCAGGCTTCTCATTTTGTTTAGATACATTTTTATAAGATTATCAGGATTAGAGGTGTTACAATATTCAGTCAGATAGCATTTTGGAGGCAGGTAGGCCTGTCCTGGTTTGGGGGATTAATGAAAAATGTATAAAAAATAAATAAAATAATGCAAAACAGTTAAGGTTTTTTGTTCCAAGAAATTTGAGATCATTACTTTTTTATTTTCATTTGTATTATTGGGCACTTGCTATACTCTTTTTTTTGTTTGGATAATAGTGGGCAATTGCAAACCATTTTTTGAGTATTTTGAGTAATGTGGACTGCATTTATAGTTTTAAATTTGTGAAGTATTCATGCTGTATTAAAGGCATACTCCTGCTTTTCAAATCCCCTTGCAGTATAATTTAAAGAAATCATTTAGTGGAAGGGGATTTGGAAATAAAATTGGGGATTCAGGAGTGTACTCAGACGATTAATTTGCAATGCATACCTGTCTTGTACTGTGCATTAATAATAATATCAATTAGTATGCCTAGCAATCCTTTTCTGTTTGATTTGGTTGTGATAATGTAGTTTCATTGATATTGTATGATTTGAAAGCTCCCCCAACCATTGAATCACAGATGCTGAATAAATCTCCAGTTTCTTCATACTAGTAGTATCCACTTCTGAGTGCAGCTCATTCTCCCACCTCTCATTATACATTTGTAAAGGCGTCAGGCATTCCTCAGCTGCCTTGATCTGGCACTGCCCTTGATAAATGGAGCAGCTCTCACGGAAAATTACATTGGTAGTGCTACTTTGAGAAAAGAGGAGCGGATAGAATGGCTGCACTTTAATGAAGGAGTTTAGCCACTACGGCATTGCTGTTAATGACAGATTGAGTGAAGTCTTTTACCTACTATTTATATTTACATTTGCTTAGTTATAATAATATATTTAAGTTCACTTGTCTTGACAAGGGTTGACATATTCTAGATGTATGTCATTTGGATTTGGATGTTCTCAGTAAAAAAACATTTATCTTTTCGTTCTTCTTATCCATTGCGACTCTGAAATGCAAGCATCCTTACATGGTGTTGGCAGTCATTGTTTGAGATTAACGAGCAGACCAGGCACCCTATGGTTTGGGGTAATTACAAGGATAATACAAATCCTTATCAAGTGGCACCACATTGGTAATTACAATCAGTCTTAAACTAACTGTGGTCACCTTGACATTGTTGATTGTTGTCATGCACGTAAATCTAAAATGCCACTAACTGTTGAACAGCCACTGCGCAACCAACTGTTATTCTTCGACTCTTGTTGTTTTTTTTTTTTTTTTGAAAGCCAGCCTGGAAAGGCATATTCACGAAGAGTGCTATGAAAATACCTTAAGCTTGTTCTCAATGTTGAGTTCTGTGTGTGCGCAGATGAGTTGAGTCTTGCGAGGAATGAGTTTTGTTCATTCATGCATGTACAATTCTGCAATACCTTTAAAGTAGAGCCTATTATGGTCTTTAAATGAATGAGCTCTTTAAATATTCTAATTTATGCTAACAAACGTGAATTTCTAATCATACCTGTAGCCAGCCTTCAAATAGCCACAGCTGCCTAATTTCAACCATGCATTGTATTGGGCCGACAAAATAAGGCTTTAACCCTATTAGATATAAGTAAATAATTACTTACAGTACAGTTTATGTATAAGGTACCAATTTAAACCCTATGTTTGCATAATATGGAATCTTTTGATGCTTTCTTCTAATTGTGGAAAAAAAATCAGTTCCTACAAATTTATATTTCTAAAAATTGTGACCATTGGCACCTATCTAAAATAGAGAAGGTCAAAAGTGATGTAATGTACTTCAGCCACACCTGCCATGAATCCTTATTTAATGAGAAAACATTCATGAAATGTTTGAAAAGCCTACAATGTAACACTAAAATATTTGGAAATTGAAAAATACTATTCTTTTGTTGTTGTTGTTGTTGTTGTTGTTATACCATGTCAACGTTCCCCCACTTATTTTTGTCCGTTAATTCAGAAAGATTTGCGACAGTTTCCTTGTATATAAGAGTTTGCTAAACCCCAAAGACAAAGCCAAGTATTTGGTCATAGCATTTAAGGTTTTCAATAGTTTAAACAGTATCATTTTTCTTTTATAATAACAATAAGGAAATCTTTGATTTTTTTAAATTTTAAATCATAGCTGGCTTATTTGTAGATGTACATATTTGTTTGTTTGTATTAACAGAAAGCAATTACAGACCTGTCAAACAAAGCCTCTGTTATGCTTTGTCTCCCAGAAACCCTCCCTCCCTCTCGCCTAAGCTTTCCATGAAGTGTATTACTGTGTCTGGATCAGCCTGCTGAGAGTTGAGACTTGTGGGGGGAAGGGAGCAAAGGCTTGTGCAACTAATTCAGCTCATGAAAGACATGTGCAGCAAGAGCAGCTGTCTTCCATTGTTAGCCTACAGATTTCCAGTGTGCCTCATTTCTCCCCTCACTGTATGAGCAGCAATAGTTCTGTGTAGGAAAGCATGGAGAAATAACACGTATTTACGTTATATTTTCATTTGAATGTTATCACGTTAAGGATTCCGTATCTTTTTGCAATGGATGTTGGTTTAAAAAAGGAGCAGAGCTGTAAAAAAAACACAATTCTATTCATGAAAGGCTTTGAGTGATGTTTTATTTGATCAAAGATTGATCTTAAAAAAAGAAGCTTATCTCTGATAGGGGCACTGTGGAATGTCTCAGGTTTTCTCCAGCAGACAGATCAAATGTTTTTTTGTTTTCTTTTTTCATCGTGAAATGAGGAAGACGAGAGGGTGTCTCTGGTGTGTGGTGGGATTTTGAGTGGGGGTAAGAAATTGCCTGGGGATAAATGGGCAGTGTTATGAATGGATAGACTCTTTAACCCGCTATACACTGAATAGTACTATGTCACACGCTGCTGCAGCTATGAGAGGAGCTGGCACAGAGCTCTTGGATTCCTGAGTCCTTGAGGCATGTGGTCTGATTAACAGAACAAAACCCACACAGTGGGGAGGAACAGACATGGCTTTCCCCCACTATTGGAATTTTCTACCAGCAAGGCAAGAGGTGGCTCAAATGGGGTTGTAATTTCCTATGGCTGGATTGAGGTTGGCACCCTTATATGATTACATTTACAATACATTTGATACATTTGCAGAATGTTTCCCTTCCATCTATTGTTTTCTTAAGATTAATACTCTTTCGCTGCCTAAAAGAAATGTAGTCACTCTGGTAGGAAACTATAGTTAAGAAGTTAACAAGTCAAAATAGATACAATTGCTGGCACTACTTTGGAGCAAAAACAGTTTTGTGGTGTGTCTTCTACTCACACAATGGCTGTAAAAGTAATGCACGTACACTAAGTTGGGCCTGAACACCACAGTCTTCAGAATAATTGGATATGCGCGTGCATACACACACACACACACATGTACAGTGGGGCAAATAAGTATTAAGTCAACCACCAATTGTGCAAGTTCACCTACTTGAAAAGATTAGAGAGGCCATTAATTGTCAATTGTCAACATGGGTAAACCTCAACCTTGAACATTAATAAATCATAATTCCTTATAATTTTCTCTAATTTTTGTGTTTCACCACATCTTCCGTGGAACACATTTGCAGAAATTTATTTTACAGAAAGTACACCTACTTTTTTTAAATTTTCAATTTATGAAAAAGGTCTTGGACCCAATTAATTTTGTAAGTAGAGGTATGACTCTATTTTTTCTTCATAGAGGCGTTTTGACCTGTTTTGAAGGTTGAGTTTGGTTAGATAGACACCAAAAGGATGCCCCTGGAAGTAATGGGAAAATAAGATCTCAACAGAATGTGGACCAAAGAGCTCTAAAAGCTGCCACTTGAATCAACTGAATGTCAACTCAATTTCAATGAGTCACAAAAGCAGACCTCATTTTCTTTCTGCTAATGAATGTTTGAATGGAAATAAGGTACAAAAATTCTAAGTTTCTGTGAGTCAAGCTTAGACAGACTTTCTGGCTAACCATTGAGCTGTAAAGCTTTGGGACCACAGTGACAAAATAGTTTGGAGACTGTAGAGCAGGTCAGACATAGCAATTTTCTGCTGAAACCACCCGTTCTTCCTTATCAGAGAAGGCATGCATGACGAGGCAGTTTGACTAAATTGCTGCTGCATGTCACTCAGCTTGTATAGCCATCCTTTTTATGCTATTGCTGATCATCACAAGGGCAATTGGGCTGCTGGAGCCTTTGTTTTGTGTGACTGTGTGCACACATTCACTCTTTTACAACTGCTTCATTAAAGCTCCTTTTGTGTGAACCTTTTGAGTGTTTGAGTAATAAATGTGCCCCAACAATTGATAACGATATGTCCCTCAATTGAATATTCTTTGGTGACTATTCAGTATGGTATATAGCATGAAGTACAACGGATCTGTAGGAACAAAAATCCTCATCTTCATCACCCTATTTGATCGGTTTTCATCCGTCAAATAATTGTGTATATATGGGTTGTACCTATATACTGTTGAACCTCTACATACAAATGCTTCTACATACAAAATATTAAGGTTACGAAAAGTTTTTACCTCTACATACAAATGCTTCTACATACAAAATATTAAGGTTACGAAAAGTTTTTACCTCTACATACAAATGCTTCTACATACAAAATTTTAAGGTTACGAAAAGGCTCAATAGTTAGTGCACTTTAGTTGGACCATAGAGCCGGCCGCAGAGGCACAATGGTCGCCATGCGAAACGGCACAGCCCTTTTAACCAAAAGCCCTCTTTCCGGGCACTTTTCCGAGACCATTGTGGAGCACCTAAGGCCGACAGCAACAAACTTATATTTAGTGCAAAAGTTGAATTATGATTTGTTCAAAAATATTTGTTTGCCTACAGTAACACATTCATATATGTAACAAATATCTTGTTCCTATGGAAGTAAGTTAAAAACTCATTTAAAGCTCACTAAAAAGACATTTTCAGTGTATTCAATCATCAATTATAATTTGATCTTTTTTTTTTTTAATATTCTCAGAGCAGACTTCAACAGCCCATGCAACAAGGTTTAACAGTAATGTTTGTCACATCAACAAACACTTCATGTAAAACAACTTTCTTTTGGTCAGTTTTAACAATGTGTGTAAACTCAAATAAGCAAGCCATTTTTAATGAGCAATTTGAAGAACTCCATTATGTTACTTTGTTGCAGGGCTGATATGGCCATTCCCAAACCGCATGTCTTCTATGCATTTTTTTTCTCATCCATTTCGAACATAATTAAATGTCTTTACACATACACTGGTCTGCAAATTTTATTAGATACTTGGACAACACTGTATTTAGTTGCTTTTTTATGACAAATATATGTTTTTATATTTGTCACAGTATGGCTGTGCATTCATCTTTTTTTGCCTGCAAGAACACGTCTGAGATGAAAGGATTTTTTTCCCCTCATTGTAATTCACTGAGACAGCTAGGCCCTTGTGATTATTCCCTTCCCCTTCTCTCCACTCATGCACTTGCTTGCGGCCCTTTCTATTTCACTCTTAAAAGGGTTTCGAAAAGGCATTATACCAGTGAAAGAAGTTAAAGGGAAAACACGTTCGTCCTTTGGGACCAATGTCAAACATTCATGATGCAATGGATTCTACTTGACAGAATATGGGTAGCTTTACACATCAGAGCAAATGGGACTTATTTGACAGGATTTCTTGATACTTAAGTTGTGAAACACCACACCCACGTTTATCCACCCTCCAAAAAAATCATTCCACAAGCTATAAAACTACCCACTTAAACCCTATAAATTATACCAATTGTTGTATGAAATATGTATGTAGCTGTACTGAGGAAAAAAAAAAGTGACGGGCAAAATATTTTTTAAGCTTTTAAAATGAAAATGAAATAACCCCCCCAAAACACCCACAACATCAACAACATAAATTTATGTTACACACACTAGTGATGGACCGAAAATGGTCGGGCCAATATTTGGCAATTTGACACATATTGGTATCGGCTTTTTTTATTTTTTTTTATCCGCCTGCTCACTATGAAGAAATCATTTAAAACTGGGTTATCAAATGCCTCAAATGTCTCAAATGCAGCCACGATTTTCCTCTCTTCTGCCTCCCCTCACCTGCTTTAACGTAAACAATAAGGTGCTTGTGAAGTCATAGGCTTTAATGTTGTTGTGACTGCTACGCTTCAATTCGCGGTGCCCTTTATTCATAATTGACACACCAATACCAATGCAAATGGTGCAGCCTGGTCCTGTAGCCTTATGTCTTATAAGATATACGTACTACCTATATATTTTTTAAAATTTTCTTGGCATAACCACAAGGTTTCCACAGGTCCCCAGGGAGCGTTTGCCTTCAAAACATAATATGTTATATCTGAAAGTAGTAGTGATAAAAATATTTTTTTTTCACAGTTTGGAATTCAAATTGAATCCGGACTCAAACAGATACTCAATTGAATAGGCCCCATCCGTGGGGTATTCACAAAAAAAATAATCTTTCATCCTACTCTTCTATTTATTGATGAATGAAATTAAAAAAAATGTATCAAATATTTTTAGGGTGCCTGTTTAATTGATTTATCACCAAAGGGTAGAATGTTTAGTCCATGGCAATCAATGTATTGAACATTCAATTAAATAATGTTATTGGGTCTTCACTCTTCAATGTCTACGTCTAGCTTATTTAATTGTGTCCCTCAGGGTTGTGCATTCCTTGAAAAGAGGGACCACTTGGTTTTAAATTAATCACTTGAGTTGTATTTCAAAACTAATAGTTTTTTTTCTGTTACTGTTATAGCTGAATATATTACAATTTCTCCAGAGTTCCCAATAATTCAGTTCCTTTATCGCTTAAAGTTCCAAGTGTCTTGTGCTTTTAAATTTAGTTTATTTTACAACTTGACATAATTTTACAATAAAGATAAAACCTACTTTACATTCAATCATACTGTTCTGACACTTCTGTTAAAATTCAGTAAAGTGGAACTACTTGTCTAAATAGCTAGATCAACTAGAGTGCTACTTCAGTACTCGACCATAATTCGTTCTAAAAAGCTGTACAAATACCAAGTTGATCACACCAAATTTTAATTTATGATTACAAATCAAAATCTACTGTGCTCCTGTTCAACTCATCGACTGCTGCTCACTCACACGTGCTCCCCGAATCAGCTTCGTTACGACAACCCTCCCCCCTGACGTAGTTAGTGCTTCGCTGGCTCTTGCTGGGCGCAGCAAGTTGTTGTATGCTAAGCATTTGTTTTCAGCCCATGTAGCCATTGGTAAAGAAAGACTCAAATCTAACCTAAGCACAAGCACCACATTAGTGGAAAAACGGGCCTTAGATGACAACATCCAACCACGTTACCCACATTTTTACCTATCTTCTGTCGTAAACAGCTTATGCATATCAACAGAATGATTTCTCATTTATTTTTTATGTACTTGTCAGTAGAATTTTACTTAATTAAATGTTAATTCTCCCAGAATTATAGGGGGAGGGGGTATCACAACCTTCTTAATTCTGAAATTGCATACTTTTTACATCACATTGTAGAGAGGCACACACTGGCGCAAACACCCGGAGACCAGTGACGTATCTTTCTGTATTCATGGACAGCAGCTGCAGACAGAAAAAAAGGGGACTACAATGACTGCACTGACTGTTTATTTTTATCGGGGCATTAGCAGATTAGGCACTCAAACTAACAAGGTCATCAAACTCAGATGGCTGTAATCTGCAGACCTCTGCTGAGCAGCCGGCAGCAAGAGATGAGATTTGGTGCGTTACAGTGGGGTTCACTTCCCTTGCTCGCAAGGCAACACTACTAGCGGATTTACTAATATCTTTAATAATCTAAAGCAAGAGGTTAAAGCTCAATTCCATGGCCCCACAAAAAACGGGATTAATAATCCAAGCGAAACTCAAATTTAAAATTGAGATTTGGCAGGAGTTGTACATGTTTCAAAGGGAAAGAACAATGTGGAATATGGTTAAAAAAAAATTACTCACTAAAATGTTTGCCTTCGGGACATTTTTCTACTTCACGTATTCAGCACTATTACCAAATTGCAGTGCTGTTTCAAGTTTGCCCTTTTGACATATTTGGTACCTACTAATGGAAATTAGATTTCAGTTTACACTGCTCGCACGCATGCAGAGGATTTATTACATTTCTTTTCAAATTGGCTCAAGACTGAAATGGTCACGGAAAAAAAAGACACAAAAAACTTTAGTCAAGAATCAAAAACACAATCATGAAGGGGAACAACATTTACTGAATAGTTTTTAACTTTTTTTAACATATAACAAAACCTTTGGGGGCGTGCAATATTACTCGGCCCTCTTGCATTAATACTTTGTAGCGTCACTTTTGCTGGAGTTACAGCAACAAGTTCTTTGGGGTATGACTCGATCAGTTTTGCACATCGAGTGACTGAAATTCTTACCCAGTCTTCCTTGCCAAACATTTCCAGTTCAGTGAGATTGGACGGAGAGTGTTTGTGAACAGCAGCTCTGCCCACAGATTCTCGATTGGATTCGGGTCTGGACTTTGACTTGGCCATTCTAACACCTGGATATGTTTATTTGTGAACTATTCCATTGTAGATTTGGCTTCATGTTTTGGATAATTGTCCAGTTAGAAAATAAATCTTCATCCCAGTCTCGGCTCTTTTGCAGACTCCAAAAGACTTTATTCCAGATGGGTCTTGTATTTGGCTTCATTCATCTTCCCATCCATTTTAACCATCATCCCTATCCCTGCTGAACAAAAGCAGGCCTACACCATGAGGCTGCCACCACATATTGTTTTGCATTGTGGACAAAAAGTTAGATTTTGGTTTCATCTGACCTGTGCACCTAGCACATGTTTGGTATGTCTCCTAGGTGACCTGTGTCAAGCTTTAAATGCTACTTTTGAGAAAAGGCTTTCTTCTTGTTATACTTCCACAAAGGCCAAATTTGAGTACCCCTGACTGTTGTCCTATCAACAGACTTTCCCACCTCAGCTGTAGATCTCTGCAGTTCATCTAGACTAGAGTGATCAAGGTCCTCTTGGCTGAATCTTGGTAGATTTGTTGTCATCTGATACTCCTATTTCAACCTGATTGAATGCAGTGTATTGGCTGCCGACACCAAAACTGCATATCGAATGGGCACAATATTAGTCCAGATGTTGATGTGAAGAAACAAGTTGGAAATTATGTTTTCAAAAATAGCGAATCTGTTGATAAACAGTGGATGCACATTAATGATCTGATTTTGACATTTTAAGTTAGGGCCTACTGTGCGCCTAATAATAGTACTATACTATAATGCTATACTGACGGGGCTATTGAACATATCTGTAGTAACCTGAAACAGCTGGAGCAGCTTAGTTATATTGAATGAGCCCACATCCATGTTGACAGGTGCAGGGGTTTCTGAAGAAGTTAAATAAACAAATTTTATTCTTATGATTACACCAACACTGACTAGAATAAACACTGTGCAATGGTTTTTGTCTGGGCATGTTTAATAAGATTTTAGTCTTCTTTGTTTATTCGGTATGTTGAACCAAACTATGTTCGATCACCTGTGGCTGCGTCTGTTAAGGATGAAGGTATTAAATTGGCCTCAGAGCAGTCCATATCTTTCGACAAATAAGACCCAAGATATTTGAAGTAGAGGCCAGTAAAAGACAAGAATTGGACAATACAGTGGTGTTTCTACATAGGATTGCTTTGCCATTCAAAGTAAAATTTGACTCTAAATCTACCTTTACATAAGACGAAATGCGCGAGATACAACAACTTTTTGCGACATTGCAATTTTATTGTTCTTATACTAGATGTCAGCACTTCAATTTTTTTGTTAAATAAATCATCATGGGTCCCAAAAAGGTTAGTGCAAATCATACTAGTGGTGAAGAAAAAGGCACTTTCCATTAAAATGAAGAATGTAAACATTGAAAATAAGCGTGGTTTGTTTGTGAGTGAATTGACTAGGCAATACGGCCAGAATATGTCTTCAATTACAATAGCGATCATGATCAACAAGGTGGAAATGCAGAAAAGGATTAAAAAAAAAGCCTGGAGTGAGTGAACATGTAGACAAGAAAGAAATACTTATGGGCTCAGTTTAGTTTATCTGGTTTTCTTCTCAGCACGGCCTCTCTCCATGTTTGAGGCGGGTTCGTGACCTTGACAAGAATGTAGCTCATTGTTGTTTTCAACTGAACTGTGGTCAGGGTTTGAGGAAGAAGAATGGGCAAGGGAAGAGAGCACATCCAATGGTACAGACTAAAGTAGAAACCAATTTACTCTATTCAAAAGAGTCACATACATCTATTTCCGTTGAAGCAATGTTTGTTCTAGCACTCTTTTTTTACCCACTAGAAAGTTTTGTTGTTAAATGTGAATGCAGATGAATCAATTCTTGTTTGTTCAATTCAATGGTCTTTTGTACTCTATATTTTGCCCATTACTTTAACTTTTGCTATCTTGCTTGGGTGTAGTAAGAGACTTCTCTTGAGAAATGTTGAATCATCTATTAGCATTTACTGATGTCAAAGGAGTGGCCTTACATAAACTATTTAAAGTTAATGAGATATTAAGCTTTGGGTAGAGTTCATGCTCATTACATTATATTCAATTTACTTTAAGTGAAATGCGGGCATTCAGGTGTCCATATAATCCATAAATTGAAGGGGTAGAGTGTATGTTTCTAGGGATGTCCCAATACTGACTTTTTGACTGATTCTCCTTCAGATATATATTGCTGATACCAATCTAATGCTCATATTTTTAGACCAGTAAAAATAAGGCAAATATATTGTATTGTAAACTTCTTTATGTTTGTGTTAATGTCAAGAAATCATTTGTTTAAGAAATTACACAATCTGTTACTGTCATTAGTTTCTAATGAAACTAAAAAGTTCTAGGAATAATCCAAATTTGCAAACGTCAATAAAGCCAAAATGAATGTTTTTGACACTAGACACCTCACAGGCTCAACCTCACATTTATATTGGCAACCTTGGGGTTATGTTCAGCTAGCTTCACTAATTTTTAAGGTAAAAAAGAACGGATTGGCAAATATCTCTTTTGTATGTCACTCTTGTAAAGCACCAGTAAACATGTCAAGATTCAGCAATTATGTCTGCATGAGCATTGTTGCATATATAATTCTTCTCCCTGACCTCTGACAGCAGTCTTGTGTGGCTATGAAACCATGACAATAAGTCATTCATTATTCAACACCAAATGTAAGGTTTGTGTCTGACAGGGGATATTAAATGTGAAGGAGCGCCTACAATTACAACTTGGAATATTGGATGTCTGTTCTCTTTCAGTATCTATTTTTTTTTGTAGTAATTCTGTCAGTTGCAAATGTGATGGCATAACAAAACAAAGAAGAAAGATTAATTTAGGTTTTATAATATCATCAGAACAATGAAAACTTATATTTAATAGTCTTACCTAGTGGTTGCATTATTACTGTCCAATATAACATTATATATGACTTTAGTCAGATGCTTTGTTTGTGCTTATGTTAACGTGGGCATGTGCAGTTCAGCGCGAGTTAAAATTCTGAATGAAAGTCAATGCTGATATCCACAGTCCATTGCTATTTGGACTCAAGCCAATATAAATTTGTAAAATGCCACACTGAAGAAAACCAGGCAAATAAATAGAAACAACGGGTTGAAATATTATTTTGTAACTTTATATCTCAATAAAACCTGTGTTTTACTGCTCACTTAATTCGTAGTCAATACACGGTGGTAACATTGACATCCATATTCCTACTCATAGCCAATGGGCGTTACGTTCGGATTATTTTCCAGGCTAGTGCAAAAGTGGAATGTGTGGAGAGACTACAAACATGCATTCAGATGTTAAAATGTCATGAATAACAATGCATTTCTGCAAAAGCATACCTGTCAACCTCGAACCATTTGTGATCTTACCAAATTTTGTTTTCGCCCTTACATATATGTATAAATACATGGAAAATCTTACCACTTTACTTTTTTGTAAAAAATCACGAACAACAAGTGAAAATGAAAGTAAACATAAACAAGGGAACAGGAAACGGAAATCACATGGTGAAAGTGTTACAAAACGAAATGTTTATCATGATCTTTTTTTTTTAGCCAATCAGAGGCGCCGGTACATATATCACTTGGCAGACATGCGTTTCCGGGAAGAAACAATGGCGGATGGTGAAAAATGGCTAGAAAGTGCCTTAATTTATTTTTTTTTCTCAAAATCACCGTTTAGCGTACCATTTTCATGTGTACAGCGTACCAATATAAAAATGGGCTTTCAGTTGTACCAATTACGGCGAGAACGTACCAGTTGACAGGTATGCAAAAGTGACTGTTATTTGGATAACACTAGTCACCGTGTCATATTAACTAAACGTACTTGATTTACATGAAACTCAATTGTACCATAATTTTTAAAAAAAAGGCATCAAGTGTTAATACTCATAATCTCTTAGAAAAAATGTATGTTGTATATCCAACCTAATCATAAACTGTGTCTAAGTTGTTAAATTACCAGTAGTCTTCCTGTCTCGCTTTCCTCCACCCAGCGCCAGGGCTTTTCATCGGTTGTTCCCTGATGACTTGCTCCTCCCTTCCTGTTGTTTTACTTCTCCATGTTCGCCGACTGTCTCTTCATTTCTGTCACAGTGTCAGAGCAGGTGGAATCAATTCCTGACCCTCAGGACTCGGCACCCTTACCAGAGCTAGCTTTTTAAGTGGGGGATTTAATGAGCAATCACTCTGCAAGTTGACTGAAGGAACACTTGACTGTGTGCAAGCGAGGAATACAAGTAGAAGCAAACCTGCATTGCAGAAAAAGCTCACAGTTGAAATAGCTGACTCCTCCAGGCATCCTGTGCTTCTCAGTTTGAAGGATAAAAAGATACTGAATAATATTCCCGGCTCAACCCCTTTTGACCAATAGAGATTATGTCTAGAGAGATAGACATGCTACAATGACATCCATGCACATTGTTAAAACCGCCTAACTGTGGCATGAATTGAGCATATGCAGTATATCGAAGCGTCTATCTGCATGTATTTAGATAATGGTTCAGAATCCTCTCATGGGTCTCTGGTTTCTAACCGTCCACTTTTTTTTCTTACAGATGGAATCTCCTGTCTCAACACCAGTCCCTCCCCCCCTTCATCTCTTAGCTGCAGTAGGCAACAGTGAGATTGCCTCGCCATGTGAACAGATAATGGTGCGTACACGCTCAGTCGCAGTGAACACATCCGACGTGGCCATATCCACGGAACCAGAGTGCTTAGGACCTTGTGAACCTGGTACGAGTGTCAATCTGGAAGGCATCGTATGGCAGGAAACCGAGGATGGTAAGTTCAATGTTTATATTGTATCATGTTTCGGGAACCAGTTTAAATTTTTTTTGCAGAACAAATGAAACAACAGTGTATAGGGACATTAAGAGCAGATGAGAACTGTTGAAATCCCAAATTTCAGTCCCAGACTTTTTTCTGCTTTTCAGACCACTTGTTGAAAAAGGAGCCTGGGAATTTTGCTCGCTATAAAACCAGCGCTGACTGTCAATGGTTTTCCCTGTAAATACTGGCCTGTTGAATTTGGTTTGGCTCAGCTAGTCAGTACAGTTTCATGTTCCTGTCACAATATGATTGCTTCAAGTTGTGTGTTGAAAGCTATAGAGATTGAAGGGATTGTTATTAAAAACATTGGTTCTGCTGGTGCACAAATTTAAAATATATTTACTTGCGAGTTCCCAGAATTTGAATTGCTTGCATCTTGTTCATGTTCAATGTTGTAAGGGCAAGCAAGAAACATGTGCTGTTCCCTCTTTTGCAACCCAGCTTTTCTTTCTTGGGAGGTCTTTTTACAAGGTCTTGGAGTGTGTCAGTGAGAAAGTTGGATTATTCATTGAGAAGAACATTTGTGAGGTCAGACAATGATCTCACTGCTCTTATATTTAATGTTTTCCAAAGAGTTTGTGCTTAAAATGAATTTAGGTGTACATTCTTGAGTGACGTTTGTATATTCAAGTGTAAAAATTTTCATTCTGACCATTGCATATGCCAAACAAAAGGACTGAATGAGTGTCCTTATTTTAAATAACTGGTGCCATTTGGATACATTAAGCAATCAGATGGTAGAGATGCCTAGGATGCAGAAAGCATGATTATTGTTTTGGAAGTTGGTGTTGCACAATACATTATATCACTAACATTGATCAGTTTCATTTGCCCATGTCAATGTACTTGTTGACTGGGTGACCTGGAGTTTAATTGGTAAATTGGGGTGAATGGATAGTCTTGTGAATGAGGAGTAAGACTAAATATAAGCATACCTCAAAACGAACCATTGACCTATGCAGGTTTTTTTGTGTTTTTATTTGTACATGAATAATTAGGACTTTCATTTTATTCCCCAATAATACAATGGGTAATTCTCTGTTTTGCAACTGCATTATTACCAAAAGGTATTTATTCAGGTTAAAGTCAAATCTTAGTTGTCTCTTACTGGACAGACTTAAAATGTTCATTTTCTTTACTGCTACCAGATATCCTGCCATTCATATCTTGACTGTTCTTCAGGTCAAATGAGAAAGTATGGGAAGGACCTGCGGCAGGGGAGGGAGTTACACAAGGCAACTTGTGTTAGTGACACAAACGTGGCTCGCCGCCAACACCAGCATTGCATTTGTCTTTACTTAATCTTTGGTTCACAATGTGACTGCCCCCTTCCTTGTTAAAGTATGTCCTTTGCCTACTCTTTTCAAACTGCTATTTTGGCAACAGTCTGTCTAATGGTCCGCAGAACGACTTAGGGGAAAAACTTGTTTTTGAAGTATTACAATGTAGAGGTGGATGTTCAAAGGGATTTGGTGACATTAGTGCATTGAAGGAGTTAACTGTTTAGATGCAAGCTAGGTAGTGGTAACCAAGATAATTTCTAACTTGCACCATTAATTTTATTTTGATCTAATATAGTTCAAATACATTGTCCCACTTTTCTTTAATAAATGTGTAGGAGTGATTTTATCTATTGTTTATCTATATGCAGTTCTATTTATTGCTCAACAGCGAATTGTCACTACTTTCACAAAGGAAAACGACTGTGTGACAGTAAGTAAATGTAAAGAATGTATTACATCGAAGACACCTTTGTGTCACTCATAATGTTAACAGCAGCACCATTCCATGTCGCATTTATCTTCTTCCCTTTTAGATTAATTAAGTTTTGCAGTGTGTTGCTGTTATGATCGCATGCTATTTACATTTTTTGGCACAGCTTCAATATCCCGCCAACTCACATTGCAATGAAAACACAACAAGCCTGATCGGGTTTTAAATATCTGGGGTTGAAATTGCCAGTCGTAGATTTTTGTAAACTGAGGTTTCAGATTATGTGGAAGGGGTAGCATTAGTTTAGATAGTATTGGACAATGAGATATCAAGTACTATCCTAAACACATTGCTGGAGGCATCCTGATTAGTAACATTGGTGAAGAGTCTCATTTGCCACTGAATGACAAGCCTCATGTAAAGCTATTTGAGCAAATACTATCATGTGTGTTTGTGCGTGCCCATTGCATTTGGCATGCCAGCCAACAGCTGCTTCATCACCTCTGCCTTTCAGCCTTGTGGGAGTGAATGAGAAACAGACCCTAGTAATTTTGTGAGTTTTCCACAACTGACTCGGTGAAAGATAAAAAAGAATGGATGAACAAGCTGCCAACAAATTACTATCACAGTGGCTTCACCTCTGGGCACCGATGACAAATATCTTGGTTGATAAGGAAAAATCTTTTCTTCCATTGTGATTTGTGCAAAGATGAAACATCTTATTCAGCCCTTAGTGGAATCATGTGAGGAAATGTGAGTAGTTTATAAATCAACCCGTGTTATGTGGATTATTACACCGGATTACTTGATCAACAAACTAAATACAATCAGATTCATTTCCCCGATGATGACAGGGGAAAATGGGTCATTAGAGGAGAGGAAAAGCAAATGTGTGCTGTTGAGTCAGTCTGGTGGCAAGTCAAGCGTAGACAGAAGAAGGGGAGGCAGTGGGGGTAGGGGGTCATAACCATGGTATTTTGAGGCCCAGTACTGACACAAATCCCCTCAGCACAGAGAAGGCAGTGGCAGCTCCCAGGGTCATGTCAGCATAGCGATGGTCCAACCCCTCCCAGGCTTAGCATGCTGATACCTCCAAATGTCATCTCTAAAGTGCTGGAGAGGTTTATTGCTCTTGAAATACAGCCCAGAATGCACTGGCTTCTGCTCTAGGGTAGAAGGAACAGAGAGGGGCCTCTTTGGCCAAATAGTCCTGTTCACTGCCAGTATATCTATTTCCCCTCCCCCAGAGCCCCACACACACAAGAACCTGAATTACACAGCAGGCTGTTCCCCATGCAGGCCCCACAGATTCTTAAACTCCCTAATAGAAAAATAATATGGCCATCTCGTGATCAATGTTTGTGTCATGGATTATTTATACATTACCTATTTACAACATAGTAGCATGATAAGCACTGGCTTGAGCGCATTGGTTAAAATATATTTTAGATTTAAGGCGTAAGTAAGACTGTGCCAAAAAAGTGCTCGTAAAAGCAGTGTAAATTACTTCCCTTGGTTTTACTTCTACAGATGATCTTAGGGTGGTAAAAGTAAGAACCTAAAGTCAGATTTCAAGTGAGCAGTATTTTATGCTCCATTTCACTCCGGTGCACATTTTTGCTTTCCATCTGTGAAAGATGCTAACATATTTCAAATATACACACCAAGTCTCTGTGCCCTTGTGTATACTATTCAGAGTAGTGCAATATATTAGCGTTGACTGACTTAACTAGAAAAATGTAGTGAATTACAACAGGGAGACGAATCAAATTAGTTTGATCTTAGCACAAAGCTCTGGACAAGACTTTGCTTCTCCTTAATTAATGCCTGGGTAAAACAATACATATGCTTTGTACAATATGTGTTGTGGCCCATCCTAACACAGCATGTGATGGAAACACAAGCCAGACCAGGATTTACTCTTAATGTTACAATGTTGGCTGGTGAGCCAAACTGAATCAAGTGTTTTAAATATTGCTTACAGACACATGCAGGCAATGTTTCATTGCTCTTATACAAACACCTGTTGGTGACCTTAGTTTTTTAAAATGACACCCCAGCACAGCCTTCTCTTTTAACATGTTTTGAATAAAGTGAAATATTATTTGAAATACTTCATATTTAAAATTATGCTATTCATATAATCACAATTCATCAGTATTTGGAAAACGCAGAAACAGCAAAACATGTACACACTGAATTTATTGCTATTTAGCAGGTTTTTGTTTCCTGTACATAAATAAACCAATACATTTTAAAATGTTTAGCAAATTTCTCTTCAGGGTATTTTGATACATCTTCAGTCTTGAGACACTAGAGTTGTAAATTTAGGTTTTGGATTATGTTACAAGTAAGATGCCAGAGTGAGGCCAAGGAGAGTTGTTCCTTACTCAAACAGGCCTGGAACTCAATTTTTTCCAAGCACGTAAATAGCCTAGGAAAACATCAATCATGCTCCTGAAGGAATTGTAGTCGTTGCCAGTGTTTGTCATAAGATATCATATTTTCTATATACATGTCAACGAGTGCTTGAGCAATGTATCTTTGGCAGAACTGTCTCTTAATCTCAGCACCATCTTCTTTAGAGAAAACAGCAGAGGGTTTGTTTCAACAGAAAGGTTGTAGACATTCTCAGGTGACATTTAAAAAGAAGAAAACTAATACTCCTTCTAGAAATCCTTTTCAAGTGTGATTATATTTATCATAACCTGATTTAGACAAGGATCCATAGTGGATATTTCCAATGTTCTAAGACATAAAGTTAGTGTCTACATATAATATCCATTTTACATCCTCTGAGGCATTTTAAGCCTGCAAACGTGTTAGATGAGGCCCAGATGGAGTTCCTGACATTTTAGAAACAAATTAGAACTATAGTAATCCCTCAAATTTCGCGGATAATGTAGATCAGACATGGCTGCAATAATCGAATAACTGCGAAGTAGGATCACCCCTATTTTTACTGCCATACTACATATTTTCGCACAAAAATACACATACAATTGTCAGTGGGTATTAATTAATGTTACAGTTGTAGGCATTTGAAAAAGACAGTAATGTATTAATATGGGTTAGGCTTCGGCAACCCTTTGGAATTTGTATGGAAAATGAATTAATGTGTCTTTTAATGTATTTGAAGATTCACACACAAAAAAAGATAAAGATTAAGAACACCATTACTGAAACATAGCCCTAAACTCTTTTGCACAATTTCTGTTGTTCAGCCTTTGTGGGCATGGCGGGAGTACTTAGCCTTTTATTCCGCCAGCCCGCTAGCTTGCCTTCACATGACACAAAACACCAAGTGAGAGTGGTGACTTATTGGATGATACTGACACCACCAGTTAGCAAGCCAACAGACCACAGATTGGTGTCATCCAATAAGTCATCACTAGGTCGGTCACCAAGGGCGGAAATCTCATCTTACTCTGTGAGAGGGACATTACGTAGAAAAAAAAAATCCAGAAGTATTTTTGGGTGGGGTGGAGTGTTACCACCAAATGCACTCTCACGTTTGGTCTATTGACAGAAAACACCACTACATTATACACTCTCAAAGGGAGTTTCACTAGCCGATTTATTGAAATCTAATAATATGTAAATGCTACTCAATAATGTCATGTTTTTCAGTTGAACGCAATGCTAATAGATTTACACCATGCGTAGAGAACTCTATTTAATAAAAGAGATTTTTTAGTGTAATCTTACCTTTTTTCAGCTGTTTCCTCATCTTCTTATGTAAACCTTGGTCTCTGCCCAAAAGTGTGGAAAAAAAAGAAATGAAATGCAAATGCCAATCACCTCTAGGTGAAAGGCAGACAAGTCCCTTGAATTTCGTCGCTTGCATGTCACGAAAACTACTTTCGACTTATCCTTCCATTCATTAAAAAATTGGCCATTTTAAACATCAACTTATCAATGGATATCTAAAATGGCCAATGATTTTGTTTTTCAAAGCATAAAAAGTAATGTGTCGTTAACATTGTGCTACATTGGCAAAACAACGCTGCCTTGTTTATCATCTCTCTTCCACTGTAAGCAAACTTGCTCTTTCTTGCATGCTGGACTCACATTCACATAGCATGTCACAAAGAAAGTGTTGAGAATAATGGTGTACAGTACTGCATACTTTGGCACGTGGCTGATCATGTGACGACAGGCCCATACAGATACAATATAGATACTATCTATTATTAAGGAAGATGGTTTATCGTGTTGCTAAATCAATTTTTTATGACCTTAGTGTTTACACTATTGTACATTTTGAAAATGAAAATAGAGTGCATATTAAAGGAGAGGTTTGTTTTTCACCATTTTTGAAAAAAAATACCACTTATTATCATTCATTATTGTTTGGCAATTTTGTTTACACTCTTCTCTGTTGCATGTCAAATTTTTACGATATTTTTCCTACCCTATTTACAAGGACAAACTTGAAAGAAACTAAACTTATCTCAAATGCCTCATTTATCATAATCAGAGTATTAATATTCTACAGCTTGCCAGCTTTATTTATATTTTCTTCCAAGTGTAATGATTACTGTGACTATTTTTCCATTAATCTATATTTCAAAGAGGAAATAGCTCGGGAATTAAATGCCTAATTGTGGTCTTCAATTTTTACATAAACAAATTTAGAGTGTGGGCGGCCTGGCGGTTGAGTGGTTAGCGTGTCAGCATCAGAGTTCTGGGGCTCTGGTTCAAACCCAGGTCAGTCTCTCTGAGTTTGTGTGTTCTACCCGGGCTTTTGTGGGTTATTCCGAGTACTCCGGTTTCCTCCCACATTCCAAATACATGCAGGGTAGGCTGATTGAACACTCTAAATTGCCTCTCGGAAATAGTGACGTGCGATTGGCTAGCCACAATTCAGGGTGTCCACGTTCCTCCAGGTCAGCTGGGATAGAATCTAGTACCTCCCGCGACCCTTGTGAGGATAAACGGTCGACCCTTGTGACCATAAACGGTTTTGAAATTGAATGAATGAACTTATTGTATCATCCAACAATCTATTTCCTGCTTTTTCCAAGCGTTATCAAAGGTATTTTTGACATGGTCAATCATTAATCCTACATATTCCCTGTTGAGTTCGGGCTAAGCAGAGGTCAGGGAGTGAACTTGTGCCCCTTAAAACTTTGTAGGATAGAGGACCTGATACTTTTTCATCACTGCAAACTTGAGAAATGTGTTTAAACGAAGAGAGGTTACGGCTGGAATGACTATTTACCCTTGCAGCTGCACAAAATACTCTTGACTTATATTTTCCTCTCTCATTACCCTCTTTCAAGTAATCCCATACGAGCATGCAATAGAATTCTGGGCCTCCCAGAGGCCACCATGTGTTGCTCAACAACTCTGAATGGAAATGAGTGGTAAAATAGCTGTCCAATTCCCCTCTTTAAACCAGACTTCACTCAACTGTCGTGGATGACCCTAATGAGTGTGTCATTAAGTGGGACAGGGTGAAAGGATTTTTTCTCTCTCTCGTTTTCTCTCTCACAGGCTGTAAATGTTTCATTTTGGAACAGAATATATAAGACATTCTAAATTGTGCCATTTTGGAAGTAATTGTGATGAATTTTGGCACATTAAACTGACATGTCAGCACATCATACTACGTATGTATGCCAATTTTTGGTCTACAATATGCTACCTTCCTGTGTTGAACTTTGCAGCTTATAACCCAATGCAGTTTATTTATGGATTTTTTTTTTTACAAGCTAATGAGCCGTATGTGTTTTGGTGTAAATATCCTATAATACAATGTGGACATCTGCAGCTTATAGTCCAGTGTGACTTGCATATTAACCAAATACAGTTTTCCCTTGAAATGTTGTGGGTGCGGGCATTAGTTACATTTTTTGTCCAAAAAGTTTGATAGTTGTGTGCCTATGGGAACAAACATTTCTATTAACAGTTTCCTGACAAAACTGAAATCGCGTCATCCAATTAATGTAATGCATTCAGTTTTTGTTCAATTGCATTTGGCAATATATTCATATATTATTTTTACAATTTCAGAATCGTATATAGGTTCTAAATCATACGTACATATTAGATGTTTAACACGTAATTTTGCATTCAGCATTATGCTCCTGCTTTGTTTAGGTTCATTAGTCCATTGCCTTCCAAAACATGATGCTTGTCATATTTAATTGGGTCCCTTTTCGTGCCTTTTTCCCACTATCCCATTGATAATGTAAGGTTAAAGCAGTGAAATGCTGTCACTGAGATTTTTGATTTGTTTTGTTTTGTCTATGGTCCCAACTGGCTTAAGGTGAGAGATGGGCTACAAACAAGAATGATCACCAGGCACACACATACTATACATGACAACTATTCTTCCTCTAACTTACACCTGTGAACAATTTAAAAAGACTCTTGAGGTTGTTTTGGGTGGTAAAAAAAAAATTGGTCATGCCCCAAAAACAAATAAGCACAGAGAGGCAGAGTTCAGATTTTAACCTAGAAAGCAATGATCCCAAATTCTGCATCTATTGTTCAATGCCTATGGGCAATTCACTGCCTAGGGCAGGGGTAGGCAATTCTGGTCCACAAGGGCCACATGGGGTCTTGGTCTTTGTTCCAACTGATCAAGAAAGGACAGTTTAACCAATGAGGTTTCTGTGGAAACAAGAAACTCCTGACTGTGATCCGATCCACTGATTGCACCTGTTGGACACCAGATTGGTGACATGTCCTCTTCAAGAGCCCACATCAAACTGGTCTTTTTAGGAATGGTTTTCTAGACCCCTAGCCTAGGATTTTATACTTGCAACCAACAATAAAATGCATTTATATTCATAAACCACTGAACTATTTTAGTAGCGTTAAAAACATCATCACACCTTCATTTTCCGATGGAACACATTCAGGGGAAAAGATACATCAACTAACTGTTACAACAGCAGGGACGAGAACAAGAAAGGTTTGAGTGTGAGAGGCCAGTGTGAGTTTTCACCTTTTTTTTTTACTCTAAATATACACAGTGTGTTATACTTCAATACATAAGGCAAGGCATGCGTGCATCTAATTATTCATTTGCCTTTCTTTCTGTCACATACTGCACAACTCAGCTGCTATAGCAGTTGGAGGTCCTGACCGGCTGTCTAAGACATTTCGGAACAAGTCTGGGATCTTTTTATGTAGTGGAAATATATGGTTTCAGAGCTAGTTTTACCACCCTGCAGACACAATCACTGTTTACACATTTATTTAGGTCTCACTGAGAAAGGGTATCTCGGTATTAGTAGGTCTTTGTGAAAATACTCCTGCCTTTCACTTGCTTTTATTTAACATAGGTGGGAATAAAAGCATGACTATGTTGAAGGAAAAATGTTGTGAGTAGAGAGTGTTTATAAATTTGGATAGCAAAGGTGATTATTAAGGAGGGAGAAAAATTAGGTGAGTAAAAGTGGTTTGCTTGGCTAATGAAATACTCTGGGAGACGGAAGCTGCCAGCAAGCATTCCAATGCCATTAGATAAGTTAGCTCACTGCAGCCTCAGTTTCTCTGCAGTGCTGAAGTGGCAAACTGAGGTCACCATCTAAGCAAAGAGAGGGGGATGGTTATGTGGATGAATTTAGAATGTTACCTAGCAGAGGGCTTGCGCCTTTTCATCTATCTTTTTTGGTTTAACGAAATGAATTCTGAGTTCCTTATTATTTTATTCAATTAAACATGATTGTAAATATTTCTTTCCTCTGTGATTTTTTTATTGACAACTTGGTTTTACCGGACGAAAAGCCGCATTTAGCATTCTTGAAGAACTAAGTTTAGATCTGAAATGCAAGGTCAGGTGTCAGAATCAGATTAGGTCAAATTGTGTCACTCAAGCAGAGAGCTACCAAATTCACACTTGTCAGAAAGCAGCACAGAAGTGATAGATTGCCACAATACCAATGGAGCCACAGTTCTTTTCTTGCACTTTTAGGCACCTCTAGCTAAATTAAACTGTTCACACCACATTTATTAAACCCCAAGCTTGTCCAGTTAAAAAAGTAATTCAGAGCAGTCTTATTTTTTTCCAAGAAGGTAAGAGAGGATGTCAGAAATTATAAATAATTATCCTTCAGGGAAATGTACTGGACGGCAAGATGGTTTATTTGAATGGGAAATGTGCTGAGTCCATTTTCCCTGGTAACCCGAGTGTGATCATTCCCAGAGGGACTTCCTGTCAAGTAATTTCGAAGATTCAGTCATAAATCAGTCCGCAAACCATTACAGTATTAAGGTCTCCGGCTCATGTGACTGTCTTTAAAACCGGTTTGAAAAATTCTCTGTCTGAAAATCCATACATTCATTTCTAATCATTCTTTTCCTCACTTGAATATAGTAAGTTGCAGGCAGATGTGATCTTAATTATTGACATTTTTCTGACAGGAATGTTGGTGGTGAATGTTACTTGGAGAAACAAGACATATGTTGGCACACTTTTGGACTGTACACGGCATGACTGGGCTCCACCTCGGTAAGAAATATTCAACTTTTCAATATGCTTCATTTTACAGAAGGACTTTAGAATGATGCCCACATCTTGTTCAGATTGAATGGACATATTGGAGATATTTCAAGGAATAGTATTTCTTTTCACGGATTTATGCCTTAAGTATTTTGAGATAAGTGTATGACCTGGTTGAGTTTGTCACCTAAGTGACTTGTGATTTGATTGCAAAGACTTGCAAGTCAAGACACTCTACAAATTTTTAATCAGTGACCGAGTGATGTCACGTGATGCCTTCTGTACAAATACATATGCCCACTTTGTGCTTCCTTACTCACCAATGTCCACCCAAGGTTTTAATACATATACTTTCCCACCAACGCAGCCACTTGCCAACGCCACCTCAAAACGAAGTTTAAATTCAAACATTAAATATTCACATCCAGTTGATTAAGCCTCATCTTATTGAGAAACTGGATAGGTAACCATAGGCAACCAAAAACGACCAACTAAAACAACAAACATACTGTATATTTTTTAACATAGTGTCTTGCAAAATGGCATAAATGGTGATGAATAATAATGTAAATCCATTAATATTAATTAACAATGATAGGTCACCTATAATTATTTTTAATTCAAAATTAATCCATTACTCATTCATTGATTCATTGTTTATTCATTGGATGTCGAACTCAGTTCAGAGGCTTCATTCATTCCCATCTAATTTTACTTGAAGCAGACTATTTAATTTTTCTCCTAATAAGATAGAATAACAATTTCAAATGTTGTCAATTTTGGGAGGTAAAATTACTGGAACATTTTATTCAAATTGAAAATTAGAAGCAGGTTCTCCTACTTTCCACTTTTTTGTGAATGTTTCTTTGGCTAGAAAAATGCAAAACTAGATACACAGTAGTACATATCACATTTGTGAACTACATGTAATTGCAAAGCGAATTGTGCTCTTTCCTACTGTACTGTACCTTATCCCTGTATTTCAGCAACTCAATATATGTGAGTACGCTTTATAAAAAAGGTGTGCGCATACCCGTGCATAGAGTGTCATGACTCAAATGAATAGATAACAAACTATTGATTTTAAACCTTAGGGACAATATTTTTTTTTTGGACTGTTATTGATGTCGACAAAAGCATTGCACTTTATTATTACATCTTCCTGTATATCATTATCAGAGTAAGGCTCTTTAAATGAGATAGAAATGTTTAGTTGAACACAGTATCATTTGCACCTCAACCCTTGTGGCTTCCTAAAGGATTTTTGGACCGCCATTTTTTTTCTTGTAATTATTTTGCAAGAACATGTCCCATCACTAGTCAAAAAGCAGTGCTATGATTAATATACTAGACAGAAACCCACAAGGATGCCATTTTACCTTTGTCTACATAGCACACATGACGTCACAAGTATAATGGCATGATGCCTGCTACTGCTACGATACAATTAAATCTTGTTAAAAGGTGATTTGTAGGACCTGCAACAGCATCAGGATTTTAATGACTTCCTCCTCCATGTGCTCTATGCTCACTAATCAGTGGCATTTTTCCTGTAAAATGAGCATTTGGATAATGTCGGAGCATATTGCCAAATGCCATTTTTACCACTCAGCCCCTATTTGCATCTATTATTTATGAAGCTTTTATTTTTAACAGCAAATTATCGACATGTTACTGTCAAGCATAGTATGAACCAAAGTGTGCTGTGATTGTGATTTTTCACGGATCTCTTGAAGGTCCTTGAATGATGTAAGATTAACAGTTGCATAACAGTCAGGTCACCTGTCTGCTATTAGCTGGTTACAACAGTGGATTTGACTTCTGTCTAGCTTGTGATTTATCATCTCTCTTTGGAAATTGTAAATAGTAAACAGTAAATGAAGTAAATGGGAAATCCCAATAAAAGTCCCACTTACACAAATCTGCATAGAAAGACCGCAACATAACTGCATGTGTAAGGGAGTCAAAGTTATGTTGTAAATTTTTTTTATTCTAATATAGTTCAAGACTAACCATCAGATAGCACATTTGAAATTTAACAGAGACCCATTTTTTCCCATGCCTAAACTCCAAATCTATGATTCATGTTATTCCTAGACTAGTTGATTTTTCCTTTACAGTAGTGCTCATGAGAGACATACTAAGTATGTAATTTTCTTCTGATTGCAGGTTTTGTGAATCCCCTACAAGTGACCTAGAAATGAGGAATGGTCGTGGACGAGGTAAACGAATGCGACCAAACAGCAACACTCCTATCAACGAGAACAGCAATTCATCAGACAATAAAGGTGCCACCAACAACAAGACACGCGCTGCTTCTAACAGTAAGGGTCGAAGGGGCAGCCAGACCCCATCGGAGCGCCGCACACCTCCCAACAGCAACACAGAGGATATTAAGGCTAGTCCCTCCTCGACCGGGAAACGGAAGGCTAAACCTGTATCAGACATGGAGCCCAATTCTAGCTCGGAGGACACTAAAGGCAACAAACGCATGCGAACAAACTCCAACAGTGGAGGTGTTGGCCTAACAGGTCTTCTCATACCTTCTATTAAGACTGAGCCACTTCCACCGCCCCTTGATAGGAGTTGCCCCTCACCGGTTCTCATTGAATGCCCTCATCCTAACTGCAACAAGAGGTATAAGCACATTAATGGGCTCAAGTACCACCAAGCTCGTGCCCACATGGATGATGATGTGAAGCTTGAACTAGATGTCGACAGTGAATATGGAGAAGACTCGACACTCCACCCTGAACCAGAGAATTGTAATGGTGCGTCGATCTCACATAAAGGATCCTTTTCTCCTGCACGGTCGGTCACACCAAAAGGAAGGAACTTTGATGTTCAAAGCACTTCCCCGTCACCCGGCAAGTTTTGCACAAAGCAAAGCAAAAAGAAAATGGCTGAAACAGAACCAGAAATAAGAACGCCAATGGAAGGCTGTGAGGATGGGACGTGTCTTTCTGATGAAGCCAGTAATGATGGCATCGACGAAAAAAGAAATTCTGATAAGTCCAAAAAAGCCAACTCAAAGGCCGACAAAATGGCTCAAAAAAATATAAAATCTCCACGAACAGTTGCCACTGGCACTTCAGCATCACAACAGATATACTCTTTTCCACCAAACCCAAATTCTTCACCAGGGCTTACCCCAATTTTGCAAGGTATCCCCAAAAGCCCCCAAATGAAGGGCACACAGCCAAAAAACATTGCGGCAGGAGAGCCTCCAACAAGTAGTTCCAAAGACAAGAAGAAGAAAGAGAAGAAGAAAAAGGACGCTGGTAAGGAAGCTGAGAGTCCAAAGTCTGTGGGAAAGGGAGGAAAATTAGAGGAAAAAGCTCCATACGCTGATGTACCTGAACAAGGAAATAAGGCTGAAGCGCTCCTTAATGGATCCTCAGACCCTCATCAGAGTCGGCTGGCAAGCATCAAGGCAGAGGCTGACAAGATTTACAGTTTTACAGATAATGCTCCCAGCCCATCAATTGGTGTGGCCAGTCGCCTAGATGGCAGTGGAATGCCGCAACCTCTTACGCCTCTTCACATGAACCAGAACGGTGCTGACAACTCTTCTGTGAAAACTCACAGCCCAGCATACTCGGACATTTCTGACGCTGGTGAGGATGGTGAAGGAAAAGTAGAGAGTGTCAAAAACAGGACAGAAGACCAAGCGCTCCGAGAAAGTGTCAAAAAGGCTCTATTCCCAAATCCGGCACCCAACAAAGAATCCCCGTACTATGCTGGCTATGAGACATATTACTCGCCCAATTATGTCAACCCGAGTCCCGGCGGACCAAATCCAGTCGCACCGGTGACGGAGGGTCAGGTTAAGATCAAAAGGGAAGAGGACCAGGACCCGGTGGAGGAAAAAGTCAAGGTTGAGGTTCATGAGGATCGCAAGCCTGACACCGTTCCTGGCCAGCAGCAACAGCAGCCACCGCCGCCGCAACTACAACAACAACAGCAGCAGCAACAACAACAGCAACAACAACAGCAACAACAACAACAGCAACAACAGCAGCAGCAACCCTCTGTCATTCAGCAACGATCCAACATGTATATGCAACCACTTTATTACAATCAGTACGCCTATGTACCCCCGTACGCATATCATTCAGATCAGGCATACCACAACCATTTAATGAATACCAACCCAGCTTATCGACAGCAGTTTGAAGAGCGTCAGCGACAAATGGCAGAACAGCACCGTGCCGCTGAGAAAAAGTCAGACATAGCCATGAAAGAAAGAGAAGCCTCCATTAAAGAGGAGTGGAAACAAAAGAACCCAATGCAGCCAAACCTCTCCAAAACCCTGAGTCAACCTGAGCTGGGAAAGACGCCACAGCCTACCAGTAAATCCAGGGACTCCCCGTCAGAAGTCTCATCCAAATCTTTGGGAAGCATTAAGGTGGAGGACATCAAGTCTCAGCAAGCTGAAGGCTTAAAGATGAAGCTGACAGAAGGAGGTCACCATGGGAAAGAGGACTCCAAGCAAGTGCTTGATTTAAGAGGTCAGGCTGGTACAGATCAGGCTGTGTGGTACAGACAGGTAAATGCAATTTAATAATGTCACCAATAGCTCATGAACCCTTGGAACAGATTAGAATAATAATTGTTTAAGCAATAATAACATGGACTTTAAAGTGGCTAAGGCCTTTCTCCAAATGTCTCTGTTACAATAGTTTCTATTCTGATCACTGTGTTTTGGAGTAGTTCTCCTGTAATTAAGTGGATTTCTCTAGATACTATGGTTTCTTCCCACATTCCAAAAGCACACATGGCAGTTGGATTGAACACTCGAAATAGTCCTGAGGTGTGAATGTTCGTGCAGATGTTTGCTTATTTGTACTCTGTGATTCCCTGGCAAGCATTTCAGATTGTATGGAATGTGGAATTTACTCTATTATTCCTATGACTCTCATGAGCATGACCTGAATAGATAATGGATGGCTGGATGATAGTAGTGTTTTTTTCTGTTCACTTTATGCCAGTTGTCTCATCTTTGAAGGGTACTTCCGTTTGCTTCCTCCAAAAGCTTGTTTCCGCTACTTTTAAACATGTTAAATAGGATCTAGATCAGAGCTGATAAAAGTACATTTTGCTTTTGAGGAATGAGGACAGACAAATGTTTGATTTTTTTTTTTGTGTGTGAACATTATGGGATTATATTTTCAATTTTTGTTAGCGTATATAGATTTCTACAATGTTCTGATTGTATTACATTTTTTTATCTGACTACCAGCAGTACCCGGAAAGCCAAAAGGCAGATGGGGAACACCAGCAACAACAACCACGATGGAAAGAAGAACGAGACCGAGAACGGGAGCGTGATAGGAAATCGAAGGATGAAAGGTGCAGGCCTAAGGACTGTCAAAGCGGGCCAAAGGAGGACGGCAAAGAAATGAGTGACCCTCGAACAATTTCTGAGGAGCATCGGACCATGAGCAAAGACTCTCGCACGAACGCCCACTTGCAGTTCTCGTCACCACTAGCACAGCACCAAGGATACATGCCATACATGCATGGTTACCCGTATGGACAAGGTTATGACCCGAACCACCCAGGTTACAGGAGCATGCCTTCGGTCATGATGCAGAACTACCCAGGTGTGACATTACGTTCTATTTTTGAGAAAATTTAACACATTATCTGACAATACTTCAAGATGGAAAACATTTCATCATAGCAAATAGGTCATATCAAGCAATCTATTCAACCAAGTAGTTGAATAGATTTTTTTTTTTAAATACTGCAATTTTGTGGGGAATTTGTAATTTTCCTGAATATATATTTCTCAGCTGGGTGCTGGGTTCAGCAGTTTTCATGCTGTTTTACTCGGAATTCCAATGATTTTTTTAAATTGTAAAGCTGCTGGTTCCCACTTTAATCGCAATCAACGCATGCAGTTCTTTATCTAGTTCAAGTGAAATTGAACATGCAGGTTTCCCAGTAAAAAAAAGAAGTAGAATTCGAACGCTCGGTATTAACGGCGATCCAATAAATGAGATACATAAACAAATTTAATCCTCTTTAAAACAGTCATTTGATGGCACAATCATTCTGTAAACTCTACGTTGTTTTTTTATAATTACGCCGGTCACAAAAAAAGAATAATATTAATAATATAACTTCATACTTAACCTTGCTTCAAAGTGATATAGATACTTGGTCCATTGTGTGTGTTGCTCTGTATTATATATCCTAAATAAAGTTGTCAATATCCCTTTTCATATAGGTTCTTACCTTCCCGGAGGTTATCCCTTTTCTCCATACGGCAGTAAAATAGCTGGAGCCGAAGAGGCCAACGACAAATCTCGCACTAGTCCTACTGTCAACAAAATGGCAACAGACTCCAAAGCTCTAGATATCCTACATCAACACGCCAGCCAATACAAAAGCAAATCTCCAACTGTAGGGGACAAACCGCCCCTGGACAGAGAGCGGGAGCAGGACAGAGGAGCTGGCGGCGAAAGGGATCGAGAAAGAGATGTAGATCGGCCACGCTCCTCGCCTTCCCAGCGGATAATGCCCTCTCACCACCACCTGGGGTACCCCCTGCTCTCAGGGCAGTATGACCTGTCCTACACCACAGGTCAGTCCTCACGTGCACTTGCTCTTTAGCTTTATTTGCATGGCAGTTGTGTATCTCAATTTTAGTATGCACACAACACAGAGTCCTTTTTAATCATTTGAATGAATTATACTAATTTTGAACCTAGCTATGTGGAAATCTTAATAATTGCTAAACTACCTGAATTATTTTATGCATTAGTCTGCATTTGCAGATGGAACGATGGAAAACATTTAATTTAATACAGTCTGAACCTAACACACTTTTAAGAGCAATAAAGAAAATTTAGTATGGAAATTTACCAAGGATACCATATAGGTTGACAAAAGTATATTGTTCACCACAAAACAATATTGTTAATCTATATAATCCTTATAAAGTGTGATTTATGGATGTGTGTATGTTTGTATGTTAAAATTCTCTTGCTACGTTTGTCCAAACCGTGCAATGTTTTTTTTTTATGCTGAGAAGAAACGGCTGTCGAATCTTAATAGGCGAGTGATTGAATTTCTTCACCTTGTTTAAGTGTCTAAGCTCAATCTTTTATTTGTTAAAGCAGAATTGATGTATGAATCGTTTTTTTTTACATGTTCCCTAAATGCACCGCATGGCTGATTGGTCGTATGCTAGGACGCCTTTCCACGTCATTTACAAACGTAATTTTAGGAAAAACACTTTTCCTGTCGTGACGGGAGTTATAAAACATCCGCCCATCCATAAATCATGCTTTATCTATTCTATAATCCTTATAAAGCACAATTTGTGGATGGATATGTGTGTGTGTACCTGGAAATTCGCTGGCGGAAATTCTTCCGAAAATGACGTTTTTAAATTACGTGGAAAGGCATCCTACCTTACAATTACATTGGGTCAGCGCATCCAGCATCATCGTGTCTCGCCACGGCGGAAAACAAAGTGTTTTGGGCAGCATAGAATATATTTAGCGTGATTTATGGATGGGTGCATGTTTTATGTTAACATTCTCACGCTACGTTTGTCCAAATCGTCCATCGTGGAGAGTTGACATTATGGTGGCCAGAAAAAGGCTGTGGTCTCCTAATAGACAAGTGATTGGATTTATTTACCTGTGTAGACTCAAACTTTGAGCATTTGCAAGGATTATCAATTAGTATGTATGCCTAACCAGAAAGATATTAATTTGCTGCTCTATTGTGGTAGTTTTAAGAATTACACATTTGCAGATTCCTAAAATCTTTACCTTCTTCAGTGCACACTGCAGTGCTTCCGAATAATCATTTCCGCTTGACGTCAGTTGCTTGAACTACGCAAAGCTTATAGTATACTAAGCTATTGTTTTTGTGCATTTTTCTAGAGCCCTTAATTCAAAATAACTCTAGGTGATCATTTCATGAAAGGAAATTCAGGTGCTCAAATTCACATTTGCAGTTTTTTGCAGAAGACTAATTTTCTTTTGGCTTACACCATTATTCATGAAAAATGTGTTTCACATCCCCTCTAAATTATATTGTTAGCCAGAGACTGAGCAACACTGTTTTTGTTTATTCTGTAGTCAAGGACTTCTTGTTGCTTACTTTATTACAGTATGTTCAACATGGAAATGTAGGTTTACAGCCCCGGTAATGAAGTTTCTGACCCAGTCCTGTCAAAATGTGTCTTCAAGACAATTCCGCCCCAGAAAGCATGTTATTAATTTTTAGTATACAGTCTTGCCTCGTTTTGCAGTGGGGATGGCCTCTAATGGTATAAATTCTAACCTTAATTTGCACATAAATGGGTATATGCCAACCTGCTTTAATGTACTAGTGCCTTCGTGATTAGAGAAAATACTTATATGATCAAGGGAGTCTTATCATTATATTTGTTGTTATTTTCGCATTATTATAGTGTCTACTTTTGTGAGGTTGAAATTTACTGTATATGTTAAGTGTTGTCTTGCTATTTAGACTGTCCAAATCCATCAAACAAGCAAGTTTTTATCTGATGGCAACCCTAAGTAGGCAATAAACTGCTGCCAGTACCCAGTACACAATCACTAGAAGTCTGCCCTCAGCCACTATTGTTGCCTGTCAACAAGCAGCAGCCCCCTCACCCACTTGGAAGTGGCAACAGTAAAACATACTCCGGCTAGAGAAAGATAATAAAGAGCTTTTGCCTATTGGGACTAAAATGCAAACCTGCACTTTTAGATCCAACATATGCAGGGAGCAGATTCAGATCATAATATATTTATGGCAGTCCCACTAGCCAAGAGTATCAAGCTGCTGCTATCATAGCCATATAGTGTTCTGTGAGATTTGTCTGTCTTGACGAGTCTTTTTCTTCTTTATCTTGGATTTTAACTGGTGCAGATTTTTCTTTGCTCTATTGCTGTCTAGCATACAATATTCAACACAGCCTCTCAGCTCATCCATTTTAAGTAGGTCTTCTATCACAGAGCCGATAATAAAGACATAGGAGGGGTATGAAAATGAAAGAACGGAAGCAGGCTGCTCTGACATCTAGTGGAAATCCTTTTGAATTACTGCTGCACAAATGTGGTGAAGCGTAAATTGTGATCCTTGGCATGAATGCAAACTTTCAAGTAGAAAAGAAGTGATCATTAATAGGTCTATTCTTGTGTTTCTTTAACAGGGAAACCTGACCGCCACACCTCAACTCTGCAAAGATTCATGTGACTGGCTCACATGTGAAAGGATTTTCCCCAAGCGTTCCCTTTTAGACATCAGTTCAATGGTGTTTCTGTCTGTTTAGTTGATCTGCCCGAGTGTTGGCAGCTTGTTCACGTCTTTCTTCCCCATAGAAAGAATCTCAAAGCTTGGACTGATCTAATCCAGGTTCAAAGCCATCACTCTAACCCTCCATGCAGAGGAAACACCTCCCCGTCGATTATCTAGTCTTTGCACTGTCAACAAATACAATGCAAAAATAGACTATTGGACTTTCGAAGATTTTACTTTGAGTACATTATTTTTTTTTTTTCGTATACAGAAGAATCTAGCCGAGGATTCGGGGGGAGTCGGGTGAATGACGGCAAAGGAGAGTCAAACTAAATGAGAGACTTTCAGAGAAAATCATATTGAGATGAGTTCAACTTTATGTCACTGGGGTTTTGTATGCCACGATGACGCAACAATATATCCTTGACAACTTGACAAATGTTTGGTTTCTATTTCATTGGGGACAGGGCAACTGCTGCTTTCTTCAGAGACTTAAGAGCCTGAGGCTGAAGATTTCATTCTCACTGTCACAATCTTCCCCATATTTTAAAATCCTCAATTCTTGTTTCAGGGATGACGTCACCGTGATTTTGCGGAGGGACCTCATACACCTCAAAATCCGAATAATAAACGTGATCAGTGTTCGCGTTTGTCAAACAAATCAATTTCAATAGTGATCGTTATCTTTGAATGTCTGTCTGAATGCTGGTGTCGATGCTGCTTCGCCTCACAATGACACTTGTTTCCGCTCACTCCAAGAGTGAAGCCACATTAGGTATGGTGACACTTGTAACGGTACGGTGAGCTTACATGACTTTGTTATGTTTATTTACTGCTGTAATATCGACTCTATATATTGATATATGTTGAGACGTGTCCTGGTACGTGTGTGCAAATCACTCGTGCATGTGCGCAATTCAGCCCCCTGCACTCGAGACTACTAACGTCTTTAGCGTTGTCCCAAACCCGCAGACCTGCAGCTCATTGTGTCCAAATGTGCTGATGTGGCTTCACTCTTACACACACACACACCCCGCCCTCCATTGTTTTCTTCAAGTGGCTGGCTTTAGATCAGTCCAAACTTGACACCACTAAGTGCAAGTCACTGGTTTTGGTCATTAAAAATAAACAAATAAACCTGGCGTGCACATTTTCAGTCATGTACGCCACAATATTCACATCTAGTATACAATTATTGACTACCTGAGCCAATCTGTGATCCCCATGGATTTTTTACGTTTTTTTAACAACCCAAAAATAGGTCTTATTCATTATTGTTATAAATATAATCATAAATCAATAAAAAACTTGACTAAAATCTAAATTTTAAAAATTGATTTACTTTTCATGGCACCCAATAACACGCTCTAGTTTTTTATTTTTATTTTTATGAAATTGCATAGTATTTAACACACTGCCTGCCATTGACAAGGGCCAGTGGGAGTTTAATGACTTCCTATTAACCGGTTAAAATATGAACTTCTGGCATATACAAAGTGGAAGAAAAATCGTAACAAAAGACATCAAGCAAAGCAAATTTTTGATGGATGAAATATGTCCTCAGTGTCCTCATATTCATGTATTTGAAGTTCACATATGTGGTGCTGCCGTATAGATTTAATGTCTCAAAGGCATATTTATTTGAGTTGTTGTCTGTGAGCGTACGGTAAGAAGATGAGAAAAACATCTGGGACAGCATTGTCACTACATCCCGTTCAGATTTTATTTCATTTGTTCAGATGTTACCACAATTTTTGCCCCTGTCACATTTTACAGCAGTTAGGAATCCTCCAAGTTTTTTGGTTCTCCAAAGTATGTCCCAGCCATTCCAAAATGGCATCCCTTTGACTTTTGTGCATTTTAAAGATAATGAATGGCTGAATCAGATGAATGTGGTGGTGTTTGATTCGTATTTAATCTGTAAGGGTAATCTAGGCAGCTGTGATGTTGTCATTCAAGTCAGTGAGGTTTTAGTACCAGCAGACTGCGTACATACAGTACATATAGTTTTATCAAACAATGGTTGTGACAAGTGCATTTGTTCGCTCAGATAGGAGTACTATTATCTCAGTAGTCAGCAAAGCCCAGTGGAAAATCAAAACTATATTCTAAAAGTGTATGAAAAGACAGACAAGTTCATGTTTGCTTTCAACATAATGGAAAGTGCTTGGCTCTCGTGTTTTGTTTCAATGGTGCAGAGTATATTTATTGGCCAGCAGTCGGTGCCTAGTTGAACATTCTTGTGTGAATACACAGAGACACTCGCCCGTTTGTCCTTTCCTGACCCACCTCGTGTCATACAAAGAACCTCCGCCCCCACCCCAAAGTACCATCGGTGGTGCTTGCAAGAATGTTTACAGCGTCTACTTTCTGTGTAAGACATTCAGAGCTGCCCCGCCCCTTCTCTCCTCTTCCTCCCTTCAGGAGTTTGTGAAAAATGTACATTGCCATGGTTCTTTTTCTTTCTTTTTTTTATATACAATACTCTGTAACTTGCCTTTGTAAATTTGGGCTGGAATAAAAAAAATAAATCTTTTTATGAGACAATCTGTCCTGGTAAATTCTCCTTGGCTTCACCTCTTTTTTTGCACCGGTGAATCATAATCTATCATAAAACAATTTAAATGAACTGATGATTACGATGCAGACACACTCAAAACTAAGTTTAATCTAACCTTACAGTAAACTTAATTTTAATTTTCTTTTACATTTTTATACCTTCTCCTGCCTGGGTTGGCCGTTTGCTATCATAGATATCTGTTATACACAAAAGAGATGTGAAAGAGACAATGATAAATAGTCTCTTATGTCTTGGCCACTTGGCTTTCTCGTATCTCGAAAATGTTCTCGTATCTAGAGATAATTATTTGCTCGAAATTTTACTTGTATATCGAAATGCTCGTATGTGGAGGTGCTCGTATGTCGATGTACCACTGTATGTATATATGTGTATGTATGTATATATGTATGTATGTATATATGTATGTATGTATGTATGTATGTATGTATGTATGTATGTATGTATGTATGTGTGCATATGTATGTATATGTGCATATATATGTATGTATGTATATGTGCATATATAAGTATGTATATGTGCATATATATGTATGTATGTATATGTGCATATATAAGTATGTATATGTGCATATATAAGTATGTATATGTGCATATATATATATGTATGTATATGTGCATGCATTTATATGCATGTATTTGTGTACATATATGTATATGTGTGTTTATGTATGTATGTATATATCCGTGTATATGTATATATATATATATATATATATATATATATATATATATATATATATATATATATATATATATATATATATATATATATATATATATATATATATATATATATATATATATATATATATATATATATATATATATATATATATATATATATATATAAATAAATAGATATATATATATATATATATATATATATATATATATATATATATATATATATATATATATATATATATATATATATATATATATATATATATATATATATATATATATATATATATATATATATATATATATATATATATATATATATATATATATATATATATATATATATATATATATATATATATATATATATATATATATATATATATATATATATATATATATATATATATATATATATATATATATATATATATATATATATATATATATATATATATATATATATATATATATATATATATATATATATATATATATATATATATATATATATATATATATATATATATATATATATATATATATATATATATATATATATATATATATATATATATATATATATATATATATATATATATATATATATATATATATATATATATATATATATATATATATATATATATATATATATATATATATATATATATATATATATAATTGAATTTTTAAATCATGTTTCATTATTGAAAAAAGTTGAACAATTCATTTTACTCCAGCTTTGTGTTTATTTGGGTTCTTGCTGCCTGACGTAAAGTCTTTAAATGGTTCCTACAAATTGAAGTGGAGAAGATATGCATTAACGAAAATGAATTTGAGAAGGAGTAAATACTTTTTTACTGCACTGTAAATGAGATGCGGACAGTTTTTTCCTGTTAGCAGAGCTCAAAACTGCTGACCAGCACACTAAACCTCCTGAGGTTTAATGCAGCACCTGCAGCTGGAAACCTACATTTTCACTATCAAAGAATGTTTTTCACTTCTACATTTCAAACATGTTCAATAAGTTGATGGTTAACAGATTTGTTTTCTACCCCCATCTGTTTATTAATAATCCCTGCAGCCTATTATTATATCACAGTACCTCCTAAAACGACTGAATATTTTTGCAGTAATCTGCTTGGATGCCTTGTGGATGCCATCTGTCACTGTTTGTGAACATTTGTACTCCCTCCCAGTGGTGGGAGTCAGTTGTGTGCATTATCATAATGCACCATCACTAACAGAGAGCCATGATTTTGTGAGTCTAAATGCAGAATCTGATTATCCTCCGGACTCCCGAGCGGGTGGGAAGGGGGGCTGTGAAGGAAGGAGGGGTCAAGAAACTCAACGTGCTGAGCCAATGGCTTTTTCCACAAAGCAGCCGGCCGCCATCAGGACGGGACAGGCCGCTCAGAGGAAGGACACCTTGTCAGACACGGAGGCATTCTCCCAGCAGGTGTTCATGGGATGCACTATCTACGCAGCCAGCCCTAAGGCCCTGCCTACGGACGAGGCAGCGGCCCAGGAAGCGTACTACCAGCCCCTTCACTCCCGCCACCTTCATGGTAGTTGCAGTCAGAAGATAGCATCAAGGTAAGACACAAAACACACACAAAAATACAATATACATATATTTGTTTGGCTGTGAGTAGACATAATGTGGATTTGTTTCATACCTATTAGAAAATACTATTATAACTCCACATTTATCAGAGATATATCAAATACTGGACTGGAGAACTAGTGTATTTCTTTGGAAAACTGAAGTCCAAAATGGGTATTTTGTTCCAGTTTAATGACCTCATCCCTTTTGAGTGTCGGTACCAACTATGATGTTATATCAACACCTGTTTAGTCTTAATATAATGACGGAGCTGTAAAATACAAAAATGTAGCACTACAAACGTATGAAGGCGTTTTCAAAGCCGCTTTCAAAAATATCAAGTGCAAATACAAATTGTTTAAAAAAAGACTGGTTTTAAAATGAATATTTAACTCATTTGCTGCCTTTGAAGTTTGACTGGGGATTCCATAGATCACAGCCATTGGATGATTATATAAATTTAAAAAAAAAACTATTGAAATATATATATATATATATATATATATATATATATATATATATATATATATATATATATATATATATATATATATATATATATATCTATCTATCTATCTATCTATCTATCTATCTATCTATCTATCTATCTATCTATCTATCTATCTATCTATCTATCTATCTATCTATCTATCTATCTATCTATCTATCTATCTATCTATCTATCTATCTATCTATCTATCTATCTATCTATCTATCTATCTATCTATCTATCTATCTATCTATCTATCTATCTATCTATCTATCTATCTATCTATCTATCTATCTATCTATCTATCTATCTATCTATCTATCTATCTATCTATCTATCTATCTATCTATCTATCTATCTATCTATCTATCTATCTATCTATCTATCTATCTATCTATCTATCTATCTATCTATCTATCTATCTATCTATCTATCTATCTATCTATCTATCTATCTATCTATCTATCTATCTATCTATCTATCTATCTATCTATCTATCTATCTATCTATCTATCTATCTATCTATCTATCTATCTATCTATCTATCTATCTATCTATCTATCTATCTATCTATCTATCTATCTATCTATCTATCTATCTATCTATCTATCTATCTATCTATCTATCTATCTATCTATCTATCTATCTATCTATCTATCTATCTATCTATCTATCTATCTATCTATCTATCTATCTATCTATCTATCTATCTATCTATCTATCTATCTATCTATCTATCTATCTATCTATCTATCTATCTATCTATCTATCTATCTATCTATCTATATATCTATATATCTATATATATATATATATATATATATATATATATATATATATATATATATATATATATATATATATATATATATATATATATATATATATATATATATATATATATATATATATATATATATATATATATATATATATATATATATATATATATATATATATATATATATATATATATATATATATATATATATATATATATATATATATATATATATATATATATATATATATATAATCTATAATTTAATGCAGAATTGGTGTATTTATATTCTTTAAAAAGAGTTTAAGGGTCAGTATTAGAGATTTGATGAAATGCATGTAAAATGTTTTAAAATAATTGCTGAAAACATGCAATGACTGAAAAAAAATCAGGAGTCAGTCGGGATATGCTCTAGCACCCCCTGCGACTATGAGGATAAATCAGTTCAGAAAATGAGATGAGATGCATTTGAAATGTTTAAAAATAATTGCTGAAAACATGCAATGACTGAAAAAAAATCCGGAGTCAGTTGGGATAGGTTCTAGCACCCCCTGCGACCCTAATGAGGATAAATCAGTTCAGAAAATGAGATGAGATGCATGTAAAATGTTTAAAAATAATTGCTGAAAAATGCAATGACTGAAAAAAAATCCAGTTGAAATTGTCGAAAACAAACCATGTTTCCCTATTCCAAACAATCAATAATAATAATGTTATTGTTTTATATACTTTTATAATAACTTTTTGTTGCAGTTAAGTAAATAGTCAGGAAAATGTTTGAAACACCTGAAAAGCAGGACTTTTGATAGTTTCATAACAAGATCTCCTATGTAGTTTAACGGTGGGTGGTGTTATTCATGTGCTTGTGTTGGTTCTTTGCAGCAGCCAGTGTGTGTTTACACCACGTGAGAGCTTGCACCATGAACCAACTGGGTTATTCTCGGTTGTGCGTGGCGTGGAAATAGAATTCGGCGCGTGTAATCTCCTCGCAAAGAGCGCACCGGCCAAGTCGAGGCGGGTTTTTAGCCCACCTCCTTCTCGCCACGACCGGATGGACGCACTTGAGAGGAGCTCCAAAGCGCAGTGTGAGCGCACGACCTGCTAGCGTTAGCTTGGCCGATTGAGTGACAGCCGTGAAGGTGGTCGCGCTCGTTTTTAGTTCAAGACCACGGAATGGCTCCAAGGACAAATGCGGTTCACATCTGAGTATTTTTGAGGAGTCGACGAACTTAGGAGGCGACATTAAAAGACGTTGCATCGACGTTTTTAGAGCTACAGGTAGGAGACGCTGAGAGTTGGTAATTTGCTTCAATAGATAAAGAATGGTTTCCGGTTGCTGCCAAAATAAAACGCAGGGAGGCTTGAATTGTCCGCGTGTGAATTGTTTGTTAGCATATTTGGCATTAACGAATGTCATTACTATTGTTTGGTGCAAGTTTACAGAACGAAACTAGGAAAATATTATCTTTATTTATATTTAAGACCAACGTCAACATATTATTTTGAAAACAAAATGCCTTTTTCTTTCTCTCGTTGGCTAACTTGACGTTCCTTGCCAAGGGAGCGTACCGCTAAATGATGAGAACAAGTGGTGTTTGTTTGTATATTTCACAATTTAAATTGCTTGTACGATCACGGTAAATTAAATAAACTTTATATCCATTCAGTAAATATGGAGCAGTCAAACGTCCCATCCGTGAGAAAATTTCTACAGAACAGATTTAGCCATGTAATGCTTTTATCAATCCAGAAATTACCTTTTATGTGTGTGTGTGTAGAAACTCAATTACAATACAATGTGAACACAAACACTCACCTGAGAAATGAAGAATAATAGAAGATCTAATAAAAAAAAAAGTGACAACTGCTTTTAATGCTCTTTAGTACCTATTCAGTAACTGTTTTTGGTTTAAAAAAAAATCCAATCAAGAGGATTTTGGGTCATGAAGGCCACACTAACCCAAATTGTGAGGTCTTCTTTATAATTATATATTAATAAAAATCTAACTAATAAAATCAGAAATTTATTGTTAGGTTAAGACCCCCAGTTAAAGTCTAGTTTTTATTTATTTATCTGTTTTATAAATTTTCATTTAAAATGGGACAACTGGCTGTGAATTTGCCATCCATCCATTTCTTTTTGACGAGCAGCGATCATTCTCTGCCATTAATTAGTAATAACAAAAAATGTTGACTTTGACAAATAGTACAATCAATCAGGAGAAATCAAGCCAGTGAAATATAACTGCAAACAAACCCGCCTCATGGTTTTCGGACAAATAAGGCGGCAGACATCCACAAGCCCAACGCAAACAATTCCCACCGCTTTCACTGACTTTGCTCGGTTCAAAAATAAAATCCTGCACCTTCGAAATGCTGACTGTTAATGTTTACTGAATGTTCCCAGTGTTTATTTGGCCAGGCGGCCAGCTCCGTATTCCTGTCCTTGGTGAACACAGACTAACTTGTGTAAGGAGCCACTATTCAAAAGTGTTTTGGTGACATTATGAAAGAACTCAACACAAAGGTAGGGAGATTTTTCTTGTCAAATATAGCCGGGGACAACAGTTTTAATGAGATTACAGTTAACTGGATTGAAGGATGTCTTGTGACAACCACAAAGTGTTTGTCTACTCGGACAATGGCGAGAGGTGGAAACCTTTCACTGAACATTAGTGTCAAATGTGTTTGATCACGCAGAATGGCATTTGGAACTCAACAGGCCATTTGCCACAATTATGTTGTCATTACACGAGAGCGTGGAAAAAGAAAAAAGGACTATGCGTGGCATGTAAAATGAAGCAATGACACGTTTCTCCTACTTCTTAACTCACTCACTCCCAATTGTTGGCGATAGACGTCTAAACTGGGGCCTGGCAAGGGGTTTGAATCTTGGCATTGGCCTTCCTCCTGTGCCTGTGAGGTTTTTTTTTCTGGCTTTCCTCCATAAACCAGCGATTCATTCAAGGCTGAATCATCCATCTGTGCCAATGTGAATGGTGGTTTGTTTATAAGGCCTGTGATTGACACAATCTGACCATTTTGCTTAAAAATGACTTGTCAGTTGAATGCTGCATTTAGGTTGGTCTTTTACCTGCTTGCAGCGATGAATTTTACATAAATATTGATGGGGAAAACAGGCCAACTTTTGCCCTCGCTGGTTTCAAATCTTGGGAATATGTTTAGTTTCCACTCTCCTTAACTGACTTGCTGGTTCTGTCGTTCATCTGTCCACAAAACCATTGCTCAAAGAGATGTTTAATAGTAGAACAGGCAAACAAACAAATGTTTGGGTACTTTTTGTATGTAATAGTCTAATCCAGGGTTGCCTATTACGTTGATTGCCAAGGAACTCTTGGTAGATCGCCAAGGAACTATTGGTAGATCACATGAACCTAATGTTTTGATCCCTCCCCTCTGTTGGTTGTCTTGGCTAGGCTCTTATGAATTTGGCATGTCCACAGTGAACTTTAGCATGAATCGAGAGTGGATTTTTACCCTCAATTCCCTCCCACTTCCATGTTGATCGAGTCTAATGTGCTTTGTCAAAAAAATAGGTAGATATTTGGAAAGGTTAACTCCTTGAAAGGTAGATCTTGGAGGAAAAAAAGGTTGAACACCATTGGTCTAATCCTATCAAAGGGTTAAAAGTGACATAAAGGTCAAGAAAAAACATGCCCAGAATATTAAATGTTGCTGGCTCAACTGAGGCGTTGCAAACTGTCATGGCGTCATGCTTTATGATTGAACTCAATCAAAGCTGAGTCAACTAGCGTGATTTTATCAATTGGATAAACTCTCCAGTCACGTGCCACAGTCGTTGACGTGACTTCCTCGTATTTTCTAAACTGTGTGGACAATTTCTCTTTCATTTCACTGAGTTGTTACGCTAACCCACTTCCCGTTGAGGATGTTGAGAACAAACGCAGTCCCCTTTTGAGTATTGTTTTCAAATCAGTCTGATCAACTTAAGTACTTGCTTGAAATATCTATAAACACTTCTCTTATCTAATAACAAAAGGCTCTTCGGCCCTACCCCCCTGCCTTTTATGAACCCTTTGTGATAGCAGATAAGCAGTGAGCTGGATGCTTCAGATCCAGGAAGCCAAGTTGTTTGAACAAGCCAGCGGCTGACTTGAAGCTTCTAGCCAATTAGAGATAATCCATCGGAAAGGGGATGCAAGAGCCTCTTTCTCTCAGCACCTGTAATTATTTGGGGCCGGTGCTAACAACCTCTGTTCTCCCACGAGGACATTAGCATGGAAAGGCTGCATGTGGGGGAGTGTTTACACACAGCTTCAGGTTCATTTCACTCGCGTTCTATGAAAACACAAACTATTTTAACGAGGGGTGACAATCTTTTGATACGATACGATTTGTGATACAACAATTATCAATACATGGGTCATAAAATCAACCAACCAAAGCTATGTCTCAATGGAAAAATAAACTCCTATGTTCATTCTTTGCAAACCGTTGGTCAAAAAATAGCTTAGCCTTAATCACAGACTATAAGTATGTCAGTTAAATCTTTCTTTAAATAAATACAAGAATACTATTCCATTGCAAAGTTTTTTAAACAAATGCATGTATGTATTTCTGAGGAAACGTTCATAGTGAAAACTTTTGATTACAACCGGTTAATTACTTTGTTCAACAGTGACAGCTTTTGAAAATATATCAATTCCTAGCAGGAGTATCTTGATAACCTGTTGGGATCCTAAATATCACACAATATTTCACCGTGTTGAAATATGGGACTCTGTAATCATTTTGAAATTTGTCTTACCTTTAATTTGGACACTACATCCATTTTCAATTATGTTTGTCCCTTATATGGTCACTAAGTCGCCGTAATCACTGTCCAGATTACTGTATCAACTCATCAAATCCAGACATTTTATCTTAACTTCTTTTTGGGACAATTCATAATGCTTTCCTTCTTCACGAGAGTCACAGTTCCATTTGGGTATAAAAAACTTTAAGTGTGATATTTTCAGTATACAATATTCCACCGTGGGTGTTCTTTAAGTAATATGCTAAGAGAGAATTTTCTCTCATGCTTTTTGGAGACTACTATTGGGTTTTTGCTAAAGTTAGTTTGGCTCAAATGTTTTCCATCTGAATAAGAGTGGGTCTCTTTTGACACCAGCCTACAGCCGAGACCAGTGGTTCCTAACCTGGGTTCGATCGAACCCTAGGGTTTCGGTGAGTCGGTTTCAGGGGTTCGGTGGAGCCTCTGCTGTGGAGGTCAAGACACTTTGACTCAACAGGTCTATACACGATGGCTTAAACATTACTGGATGCAGATGATCACGTTACATTGCTTGGCCAATTAGTGCTGCGAGGAATGTATTCATATATGTTGAATTTGCATTAAAAAACATATTTTCTTTTAAACTAAAGTAGGGTTCGGTGAATGTGTATATGAAACTGGTGGGGTTCGGTAGCTCCAACAAGGTTAAGAACCACTAGCCTAGACATATGTTTTCACATTCATTAGTCAACAGCAGAAAATGCAGATCCTACATATTTGCGATAGATCAAAAACATATCAAGTCGCTGCTCAAGTGTCTATCAATCCTCATACCTCAATTTTTGTATTAGGTCTGATTAATTATTTGCAGAATTGTTGTTACCTGCTCTTTGCGACAACCTTCAGCCTGCTGTGCGCTGTAGCACACTCCTGCTGGTTTATTTTGCTGAGTAGAGGATTTGATTGTGGCATACAGTAATAAGTTTCAGCATTGCATCACAGATGAGTTGATTCTAAAGACAAAGTTCACATGTTTGCCCCAGAAACCTTTAGTTCGGGGCTGCGAAAAGTGTACCTGCTGACAGAAAACAAATAAGACTTGACAAGATAGAGTGGAAGGCAACTGTGTACTCATTTGTGTGTTTGTGTGTTAAGGGCCAGGAGTATGTCTGATCAGCAGGAGCACGCCGAAGAAACAGGCCTGCTCCCCGCACAGGATGTGGACACCTCCAAAGAAGAAGACGCGCACGGGCACCTCAGGCAACTACTGCACGCATGCACACACTCACACACACACACACACACACACACTGGCTATCAAAGGCAGACCTATTTCGCAACACACCATTGCATCCTGTATGTAAGAGAATTCTTTTCATGGTGTTGATTTGTAAGCCCACTTGATGTCCAACAATGCTAACACATTCCGTCATTAACCAACACACCTGTTGTGCATTTTTATGAAGTTGGAGCTCATAAACCTGAATTTAAAGCCTTAACACAGAGGTTGGGAACCTTTTTGACGAAGAGAGCCACAAACAATTCATATTTTCCAATGGTACTCCTTGTCAGCCATACTACGAATTTAAAAGTCAAAATACATACATGTAAACGAGTGTCTTTTCAATTTTTTTTTGTAATTTCAACACTTTTAAAATGGAAAAAAATGAATATTTTTAAAAGATTCTTATGCTGTTTCCAATCAATTAGAGGATGCATTCCAGAAGAGTCTACTGCAAAAAAAATGAAGATTAAAACAGTTCTAGATGTGTAGTATCTCAGTTCTGTCATCAGCAGTTTCCATATTTTAGCTCACAGGTTACTAAAGAGCCAGATGCACTCATCCAAAGAGCCACATGTGGCTCCCGAGCCATATGTTCCCTACTCCTGCCTTAAAATAACTACACATTCCAGCCTTTTACACAACATAACAATGTTAAATTTTAATTGACATTATCCTGACATTACCTGATATTTTTATCATTTCAAACTCAATAGTGTATGAATTGGTGGAATTAAGTCAGTTAGTGCAGCTATCATTAAGCAAAGGGCAACATTAACTTTTAAACAATTAAAAGTATATGGTGGTCCTGAACAAGTCAAAACTGAGAGTAACTTCATAAGAAACTCATCATCATAAAACATAAAGTACTTAATATATTTTCCTAATTTTCAGAGACATTTTCTTGACCAGATATTCTTTAGTTGAAGTCGCACAATAACCCGAATTATCCCAACTTAATGAATAAATGAATAAATGAAAGAATGAGTCAAAAGTAAAGGTACTCGCCATTCCAATGACCCAAGACTATCTTTGACATGGCAACTCAAATAACCTCCAATTTATTTGAAACCAAAAGACAATTCATTTAGGTATTTGGTAGCCAAGACATACACATGCTTTGAAATGAAAATATTAAACACTAAAACTAAAGATTATATGTTCCAAATGGAGATCAGTGCCCATTATAGTGTTTAGGCAGCAGAGAACGTGTTGAAGGCCTTAACTCAATGCCACGGCTGCAAACAAATATCTTTGAAATATTTGCTTAAACAATTTAAATACTGTATATACTGCTTTTCCAGTAAAATAGAGTGAAAGCAATTGATTGTGTTTCTATGTTGACTGACACAATGTGACTGTGTTATATAAGAGGGATTGCTGGCAGGGATCATTTAATCCTTTCCAATCATCTTGAGTATTAAGTAAAATCGCGTGTTAGACTCAAGTGAAAGGAAGGAACCTAAATGCCTCTTGTTTAGCTGACGCCAAAGCTGCACACTCAATATGTTTATCTGCACCAAGGAAAACCCTCGTCTGGCTTTATAGAGATTGCTAACATACTTCTAAAATCCACTGATTGTAAACAACTTAATCATACCCTTCCTGTATGATGATGCTTCAGTCTGTGTGGCTATCGTAGCAAATTTTTCATCCAAAGGCAAGAATAGGATGCTTGTTGGGGGATGCATTTGGATTTATAGAGGACCCAGTCATAGTGCTGAGACAGACTTAAAACACAGACAAAACAGAGTAATATAGTCACTGAGCAGAGTGAATTGAAAATGAGACTCATTCTAACAGTTATTGCTGGCTAAAGGCTGCTCTCAACTGGAAAACTCGTCTTGTCAAGTCTTAATCCACAGGCAACAATAATTCTTCACTTTCTGGTATATTCTTAACCTACTACAGTCTGCACTCTGCTAGCTAACTGCTCGCTATAATGCTGCAATTATTTACTTTAGCCTTTATTAAGGTGTTGAGGAATAAAGTTATCCAATCCAATAAATAATACAGGCTCATGCTTCTGAGCTACTAAGTTTCAAGACAATCAGTTCACGAATTATGGAGAAGTCGGACTTCAAAGTTAATCTTTGAGAACCACAATAATACTCTAACACAGGTGCATCTGATAATGGGAATGGTGATGTCTTTTATACTCATATTTTTGATTGAAAAAAATGGATGCCTACTTCTTGGGATGGTGGCTTTTATTCATGTTTTTCGCCACTATTATACTTCAGAAAAAGATTGTCAGATTTTTTGGGGGGGATTTTTTCACATACCACTAGTGGGAGCCTGTGTACCCTTAATGAAACCCATACCACAGTTTGAAAACCCCTGTTATCATGTGTGACATATTTGATGTGAGTCTATATACTAGGTTCTTGGCCTGTCCTCAACAATTTCCATCTGACTGTTAGTAGATGTGTGTGCGCGGCCCTTACCAACTCCTTGATAAACTCGATTTTTGGTTCATAGACAAGGCCGTTGTAGCACCTCTGATTAAATACCAGCTTCCCAGCTCTCCGGTTATGCAATGGCACTTATTAACCAGTTTGAAAACAGAAGTAAAATGTCCCATCTAATTCCCCACATCACGTCTTATTTATTCAAATCACGAGTCTTTCCACTTTTGTCTGGAAGCTCACGGCTCTCATTTGACTTCTGCAACTCCATTACATCGTAGGGAGTCCACAGCTCCACCTGCCGCCGGTGGGAAGTGTTCTCTTTCTAAATTAAGATTCAATTTTGGATCCTTTTTGTTGGTAATTAGTGTCTATCTACGTCCTACCTTGCATCTTCAGCCACTGACTGAGCTTCTTCATGAATGGACTTAGTTTTTCAAGAATATGATTTCGTTGAATTTTAAACATTCCAGTTTCACTGATATCCTTTTTTCGACGGACTTCTGAACCCTCTCTCCAGATCCTTACGTTTTAATTTTTTTACCTAAACCAGTCAAAGCATCTTAGTCAAAACCAGTCAGAGCAACCCTAACCCTAAACCAACAGGAGCAGAGTGTTCTTCATTGGTTTCCAGTTGGTACTCCAAGCGATCCAACAAAATATACTTTACAATGAGATTTCAAACCTGACCATAGCACAGTCTTCAGTGATTTTTAGCACCAGTACAAATATTGATGAAGGCTTCTTTCATGACGCAGAGAGACATGCACTTGCTCAGGCCCTGCAGAGTGGCTGCCTGTATTTTTAATAATGACTAGCTCATCCCCACCTTGGAGCAAACGGCTACTGTGAAGACTATTTATAGGGTATGCGCAGCAGGCAGGCTGAAAAGCTTTCATCACAAAGTGAACATAACGGTTTCTAAACAAGAGCGCCATTGAAAAGCCAGTCGTTAAGAGATTAGTTGTGCAATAGTCACAATTTATGGTTTGTTGATTGATTGCGTTTGGCATTATACTTTGATTGCATTGGGTCAATGTCAGAAGCTGACCTAATCCAGTCGATTATATTAAATCAGTCTAATTACAGCAACTATTTTTTTTAATCAAAAAGTTCCTAAAAATAATACTAAAACATACATTCATACATTGATTTTCTGAGGCGCTGATCCCAGCCAACAATGGGCGGTAGGCAGGCAATATGTGTGTATCCTGAATTGGTTGCCAGCCAATCACAATAATTATAAATCAATCATATTAAAAACTTCATTTGGCGCGGCTGTAAACAGCTTGAAGCAATGATAAATGATTTGCCAAATTGAGTTCACCATACTGCACTCATGTCTTATATTTTAGCCCACGATTCAAAGTAAAATCATCTGCCAAAAGATGGTTCCTATTTCCAGAAACTCCTGAGTTGGGTCAGCCTGATCTCAAGGCACCATTGTATCACAAACAACTCCAGGTTGTCACGTCGAACGGAAGAAGTAATTTTGTAATGAAGCTTATAACGTAATAACAATGCTGCTCCACAGGAAATGCTTTTACACTGTGCACTGCATATGGTCTTATTGGTGTCAAATTTGTCAGGCAGAAAAATAGCACCCCAAACCACTTTTTTTCAGCCTAAAAAAATAATCAAACATCCTATCCTGTCTTGTCTAATCCCCCAACAATAAAAGGAATACCTATAGACTTCAATGTCCCCTATATTTATTTATTTTACCAATAGATTTACTAGACAATGGGTTATACACTTTGTTTGATCGCATGTCAAATTTGGCTTTAAAATGGGGCATAATGTCGAACACATCCGGCCCAGCGTGCAGCGTTGTCACAGCTGTTCTATCCTGTTCTCAACAACAGACTTTTTAGTTGCATCTGGCAACATGCTGCTCTTTGAATTGACATCTTTGTGTCAGAGATTATTTTTCCTCCCTACAGAAAGTAGCTAAGTCATTGCTATATAATAGTCCCATATAGTGTATTTCTTCTGTTGTTCAGTACAACCTTGCGTTTCTAAGAAAAAAATGGACCTTTCGCAATGCATTTATTTGATAGTATAACTATGAAATGTTAGACAATAGCCCAGATTTGATTGCCAAAGTCATTTTTCCATCTGTAAAATGATATCAGCGCTGTCATTTTCGTTTTTTGACATGTTTAGCATTGCATATCACCGTTTAAAGGATTTCACATGAAGAGCTGTTGATTCCACATTTCTTCTGCTAGTTGATGTTGAGTTTTACACCATGCCAAGAGGGACTCTATGATGTGCATGTGTGTTCATTTTTTCTGACATTAAACACTACAACAACCCAGTGAATAATCTCCGGGACATTGCCACTATTTGTGTGCAAACATGTTAATATTCCTCTTTGATTAGCCTGGATGTGACAGAGTACACCTGGATCCCGCAGTGATCTGCATACACGCTGCATACACATTATATGTTGTGTCGAGGCAGCCGGCGGCGATTGTCAGACTGTGCACACACTCTCGTACACAAACACAACCTTCCCACCATTTGTCAGGCTGCCAACAACACCTTGCCTTTACCAGTTTAGATAACACTAATATTCTACTAATAACCGCGTTCGTCAACAGTTTGCCTTTTTCCACAATAATGTAGCTTTGCTTCCTTCAAATAATGATAAGTAGCATCTGTTTTTTTCTTATTCGTCTTTTATTTAATTTTTTTTTGTGCCACCAGGTTTCATCTAATTGAAGAGCTGTCTTATGAGGATGTCAAAAAATGCTACCGTGGCTCGGTGAGTCTCATTTCTGAGGTTTTTGTAAATATTTTTGTGCAAAGTCCCCATATAAAAAAAAAATATTAAAGTGATGACTCAGGAACAGGGATGTAGGGCACAATGGGATATCATGATGTTAGGTGTAGGGTGCAGAATCCAGTATAGTTGCATTTATTAGTAAAATAACAATGCGGTGGGAAAATCTCTTGCCTACAAAATGAGCATTTCCAGGAAAATTCCATTACATTTTGAGCGTTTTTCATTTAAATGTATGATTCTTGCTGCTGATATGCATGAAGCATGTGCATGTGCAGTCTTCTTTAATGGCTTTTTACCTTTATGATACAACCCCATTGACAATTATAAAGCATGCCATGTACGAATCATCTTTTTGAGTGGCTACCCCATCCTTCCATTTTGTCGAGTACTTGTCTTGTGAGTGAGTAGACTAACTTTGTCACAAGTCAACATAACCAATTCTGTATTAAAGGTACCCTTGGTACTGTCATGATGAATGTGGATTAAGATCTCTCAGGTGGACCTTTCAATATTCTTGCAACTGGTTGTTTAGCTGCCCCTAATGCTCTTCTCCTGGTCAGAATTATACCACGCATCAACTGATGTTTGACGGGAATTATGTTTTTATTTCCTCCAAGCATCAAAAAAACGACAATACCATGAAAAACTGAAACGACATAAATATTATAGCACAAAATTGTTATTTATAACAAAGGAATCTCTTATAAAGAAATAGACAACATCTACAATTTATGCACTTTCTGACTCGAATTAGGAGCTTCTAAGCCTGAACCAAATGGTCGCGTGTGTCCTCTTTCAATTGTTACGAGTTTGAAAAAAGCAAGTTCTTCCCAATAACCCTCTCTGTTGGTCACATGACCACTCTTTCATGTCCTGACATAGTTTCTAAGATCAAAATTATACTGCACTGTTTACATTATGAAATAAATAGAAAGAAAAGAAACTAACGCATCAATGGAATACCTAAATTAGCACATCCCCTCAGGGACAGCAACATTGAGCAGGCTAACTTTGTCAATGGCGGGGCATTTTCTGCCAAATACAAATGATTAAAAGTACCCTTGGTACATTCATGATGAATGTGGATTAAGATCCATCTCATAAAGCTTTCAATATTCTTGCATCTGGCTGTTTGAGATGATGTACCGTATTTTTACGACTATAAGGCGCACTTAAAAGTCTTAAATTTTCTCCAAAATAGACAGTGCACCTTATAATCCAGTGCGCCTTATATATGGGAAAAACAGAAAACCAAAAACGAAAAAAACACCACTGTCAGGTATTAAAAAAACACAAACGCCTGAACTGAAACAATGCTGTTAAATATGTAGATGCCATCTTAGTTTACAAACTCTTCCATTATATAGCTCCTCCCCCACTGCAAGATTTTATACAAAAAAAATCCAAAAGATCAACAATGGCTGGCTCTAGAGGTGACTGTGTAGTGAGTGCTTCATACCTGGAAGTCAATAGCAATTACCGTATTTTCACGACTATAAGGCCAAAATAGACTGTGCGCCTTATAATACAGTGTGCCTTATACTACAGTGTGCCTTATACTACAGTGTGCCTTATACTACAGTGCGCCTTATAATACAGTGCACCTTATATATGGAAAAATGTCATTCATTGAGGGTGCGCCTTATAATGCGGTGCGCCGTATAGTCGTGAAAATACGGTAAGTGTCTCAGCCACAAATAACAGTGTCACAAAACCAAGGTCAGTAACTGAAGGCCGACCCCTCTCATCTGCCCGTTATCATAACGACTTTAGCATTAGCCTCGGGAGAGGAACTGCCTTGGACTATTAATAGCTGGACAATAAGAGTGAGGCAGTCAAAGTGGAGAGATGGGTACAAGGGATGTAGAGAGATAGGAAAGAACAACAGCAGAACGATGGAAGTGAGTTGGAGGGAGGAGAGCCGGGGAATGATCGGGATCGTTTGCGTACGAGGACACAGGAATATTTAGACTTTGGAAGGAGGAAATACTGAAAAAGAAAGGGGTCACTTCATGTCAGGGCCGTGAGTTTTGTGCCATTTTGCGGCAGGGACTCATAATGAAGGGTGATGTCCGTGTTCATGTGTGTGTCTCTGTGTGTGTGTGAGGGTTTTGTTAGTGTAGTCGTGCTTGTTTTGTGTAGCCAGCGTATTTCTTTGCCATAGAAGAGGTTGTCACACTTACTGACACGCCACAGGGCAACAGTGTGTGTCTTGCAGTGACTTGCTTCAGGCCATGGATGAGTGTGTGTGTGTGTACGGTGCCAACGTGCTGAGCCTGGTGCAGAGCTCGCCGCCTCTGAGAGAACGGGTGGTGTCGGCAGTGAGCCGGGTCGGCGCGGTCGGCGGATGGAGAGCGGGTTCCGGTGGCGTGCCAGCGGGCCGATCCGCCAACGAGCTGCTCATGACTCTGCCCTGTCCCTCTGCACAGACTGTCAGCAAGTACAACTCGCAGTACCACAAACTGTTCCAGTGTGTGCCCAAGGATGAGCTCCTTATGAAAGGTAACAGCAGGCAACACACTTGAATAGTAACTCTGTCTCTCTAAGCGGTATGTTGATGTGGAATATTATGTTGGTGCCTTATGTTCTTACTACAAGAACATTATCTCCGTCATCATGTTGTCTTTGTCATCATAATTTGAAATTGATCCGTATGTAATGCCGCGGGACTGTTCTTCATCTGTTTTGGATTTGGGTCTTTACCACATCACAGATTTCGTTGTACTCGATGGAATTTGTTGTGGCGCTGCGCCGAGATTCAGTGACAAATCGATGAGCTATTTTCGGCTTAGCTCATTCTTGATTTAATTTGATTGAGCAAAATGTTGGTGACAAAGATAAGATGTTCTTTTAGACAAATTCAAAGAGTCGTTGTGGAAAGACAATGGTCTTATAATTATACGATTTGGATGTTTTTTTCAGAAGAATTTGTTGTTGTGTTCACTATACGATGTAATATAAAAAGATCCTTTGTGATTAAGTCAACGACTTCTGTAGTTCTCCAGTTTTTCTGAAGACCATTCCTTCAATTTATCGCTCATCTTCACAAGGGTCGCAGGGGGTACTGGAGCTTATCCCAGGGAGAATATGCACATTCCTGGGATCGAACCACTCCCCCACAGTGCTCCACCTAACATTTTTTTTTGTGAAGAGCAATTATTCTTTTGCATAGCTCGCAATGTTTCTCTATCACTGCACAAAAATGTAGATTTTTTTAGTCATATAACAAATCATTATAAAGAATGTAATGGTGAACAATATTTGTGTCTTGTTTCTCCAGTATACTCCTGTGCTCTTCTTAGAGATATTCTCCTGCAAGGCAGACTTTACATCTCTCGAAATTGGTTATGTTTCTATGCCAACCTCTTCGGCAAGGACATCAAGGTACTATCCAGTTGCTAACTCCTATTAATCCATACACATTATCAAAAAGCATAAAATTCAGTCTGAATGTATTTTGCCTGAAGGATTTGCAATAGTTCTACACATCCTTGCACAGTGGAATTCCACCTGAACCAGCTAATATATGCTTTTTCTTTGGTCCAATGCCTTGTTGGCTTTATTTCCTCATATCCTTGAAACTGAACCTTTAGTCACAATAAGCTCCTTATTCAGGTGACATTCCTTGCATTCTGACTCTAATAAGACATGTCTGTAGTCCATTTTTCTCAATTCTCCCATCTTCCAGGGTGGTTTTCGGCAACTAAAACATGGAGTTGCAACAGGAAAAAAAACACTTTTTATTGTTTTCATCTTCCCTTCTCCACGTGTAGGTGGCCATCCCTGTCGTCTCTGTACGGTTGGTCAAAAAGCACAAAACGGCGGGCCTGGTTCCCAACGGCTTGGCCATAACTACAGATACTGGCCAGAAGGTAAACACTCCCATCTGAGTCGCAATGAATTTAAATGGTCGTGCTGATTAGTGCATACATAGGGGCAATTTAGAGTGTCCAATTGGCCTACCATGCATGTTTTTGAATATGGGAGGAAACCGGAGTACCTGGAGGAAACCCACATAGGCCCGGGAGAACAGGCAAACTTCACACAGGGGGATGTGACCTGGATTTGAACCCAAGACAGACATTCTTCAAAGTATTATATGTAAATAAAACATGTGAGCCCATGCACACTAAGCCGCAACATACTAATACATATGAGAAAGCCAAAGCTTCTTCTGCCTACTAGCTGCATTCGTGAGGATGAGGATTTGAGAAGGGATTGGGGTGTGGGGGGGGTTCACTCTGGAACATGTAGAGCCAGCACAGACAAATAGTGTTTAGATGACCTGAGCGCACTGGTTACATTTCTCATCTCAGTTTGGAACACAATGACAGATGGGATCTGGTCTGTGTCAATTCTCAAGTCAACCAGATTATAGTTATGCACCTTCGAAAAAATGAAGGAAGTGGACCATTTTGTTGTCATTTTTCTTTAGATACAGAGCACACCCCCCCCCCCCTCCTCTCCTCCACACCACAAAACAAATAAAACTTCAAAAACTAATTCTTAAACTATGTAATAAAGTGAATTAGGCAGAAGAAAAAGTACAATTTCAATTAGGTATGGCTTGTTTGTATGTTGCTCTTTATTTTTACTTAATAAATCTTTTATGTTTACACATAGCCTTACTCTTTGGCTGGCCGATTGCCATCAAATTGTTTTTAATCTTAATTTCTATTATTAATATCAATACCCATACTCTTTGACCTAGGCTGGCAGCAAGTGGGTTAAACAAATGGTACATTTTGAATAGATCGGCCCTGAGAAGGTTCAGATTCACTACCCAACATTCCTTAGATAATTATGAAGCACATGTCCCTGTTTATTTCACTTGCTCATGACTAAATTCAAACTGTATTTTTGTTTTTTAGACAATGACAATTTGGAGCGATAATTCTCAAATTCAGATCATGCATACTTTCATTTGATTGCTTCTCAAAATACAAATGTGATTGAAAATGCAGCTTCTACGTTGTGCCCCAGATTATAGTTTTAATCTCAGAAAGTGTTTGCTATCCATTTTTTAAACAAATGAACCAATGCAGCATATTGCCCTCATCTCAGTTTCCCCATCATACATATCTCCTTTTTAATTCATGTCATATACAGTTATCTACATAAAAATTGCAAGTTTAAGGCTTTTCTGTATTTTGACCATTGTCACACTCAGATACACTTCTAATGCTACATTTTTGTTCTCCTCAGTATGTATTTGTGTCACTCCTATCAAGAGACAGTGTGTATGATGTTCTTCGTCGGATCTGCACACACTTACAGGTGCGTATACAAGACTCAGTGAAAAGGCACTGTATAAAGTGTAAACTGTCACAATTATTAGGCAAGTGGCTAATTTTAACCCTCATTTCCATCTCCAAGCTATATGAACTTGAATACTCATTGGGTGTTATGTATATCAGATGATAGGTGTTTTTTTTTGTAACAGGGTTGGGTGTGGCCTCAAAAGATCTACACCCTATTACTAAGTGTGCATAGTTACTAGGCCGATTATTATCGTCAGGTAAGGTGAGAAAGGCTGAAACCTGACCATCTCTTAACAAAACACATGTTGAAATGTCAGGAATCGGACAAGAAATGTCTGAAGACAGACTTGTCAAAGGTTTTGTGGATCCATGAGATGAGATTCTAAGTAAAGATGTACTCGTGGGGGAGTAAATGTATACTCAAAATCAAATCTTACATCTCGTGCAAAATTTTAGAAGACACATTTTACAAGCAGGGGCACTGGAAATTGTCCGTATCTTCTAAGAAGACAGGCATTTATGATTGGCCAGTAAACCCCTAAGGATGGAAAAGTAATGGCATACCCTCCTTCTTTATCCTCTTTAAAGTTTAAATCTGAGAACTTTTGGGCCCTTCTAGAGCAAGATATCTACAGTGAAAGTAAACATTGCACTTTTCCGTTAATGGTCCTTCAGAACCAAAAGAAATGTCAACATTTCCAATATAATTTGTCATAAATTTTGACCTGATTTATGATATCGCATAGCTCAAAATGTATTTGTCAAAATTAATCTGTGTCCATATGATGTTAATGATAAAATTACCTCCCAATATGATTAAAAACTCAAATTCCAAATTTGTATGACCCACACCCCCTTTAATTTTTAAATTTTTCAAAAATAATTCTCGCATCAAACAGGGAATGAGTACATTAGATGGGGATAATCTATTTTGTTATATTATAATTCTTGGCTTTATATATTTTTCTCATCTTAAATTAGATTAGATAACTTTATTTGTTCCGTATTTGGGAAATTTCATTGTCACAGTACCAAGCGAGTGAAAATACAGACAGGAAAAGACATTTTTGACAAATAAATAAGTAAATTTGGCTACACTAAGAGCACCTTAGTTGTACAATAACATTGAATCCTCAAAAATACATCTTGCCTAATAATTGTGTACGCAGTGAGGAAGTAGATCAGACGCTAAGAGATATCTTTCTTCTCTGTAGGTCAATGGGAAAAGCCTGAGTTTAAAACAGTACATGGAGGAGCCCACCTTATCACTGGTAGGTGATGAGCAGTTTTAGTACGCCTAACTTGGGGGTTGAGTTATCAAGTGGATAGCCGTTACCTTGGCAACCTCAGATGACACTTTTCTAGTCTATTACATAGTACTAGAACCAGCCCAGAACATATCTCTTCTGGTATTCTCATGTCTCCCAGGATGAATTCCCGACTCCTGATGAATTCCCAGTGGTGGATGAATTCCCGTCAGTGTTAAAGTGGAGAAGGAAGCCTTCAGTGGTGTCCGTGTCCTCGTCCCTTCCCGACCTGCTGGGGAACTCCAACAGCAGTCTGAACAATGCAAACGCACCCTTCAAATCAGAGCAACCTCTGGAAGGTCTGACAATGCAATTACAAAACTTGGATTAATGTTTACTGCATTTTTAAACAGATGCTACTTGGATTGTTTTTGCCTGATATCGGTCTGTGAGTAACGTGTATTGGCCGACAACGGGTTTGTTACGTAATATCAGATTAAGCTTTAAATGAAGACTGATGAAGCTTTGTATTGGAAAAACTAGAGCGGCTACAGATTAAATCCAGATAATCTCTATAAGTGTCCACTGTTAGAGAGTAATCACTTTTAGATGGGCGGGCTTTATCCAAATGAAAGTATGCATTTGCATTATTGTTTTTTTTTTTTTCCATGACAGTTTTCCCTTGTTGAAGCAAAATACAGTAATACCTTGAGATACAAGCTTAATGGGTTACAAACTCGTATGTCAATTTACTCGTATCTCAAATCAACTTTTTCCATCTTCAATACTAAAATCTGACATTTAGTACTGACAGACAGTTGCGTTTTAACGCTGACGAGAAAGAGAGAGAAAGGACAGGAAAGAAACTTGACGCCAACACTTTCTCGTAACATACCATAAACTTTAAATGTAACTGACAATGGAAAATGAGATCATTCCTGACATCTCATGGCATTTCTCATCAATTACGTAACTGTTTTAGGGGGAAATATCTTAGTTTCTGGTGGAATTTGGCTATTCCCTGTGATTCGCAAATATTTTGGCAGTTATCATTTCGTATTACAGATGCCGTGGTTTCTGCAACTTGGTTAAATTTGAAGATGGTAAAATTGCCTAATACTTATATCGTGTTTGTTCCAGAGAGAGCCCTACAGACAGACAGAGGCCTTTTATCAGAGCCAGTGGCAGAGCTGGGCCAGATGGAATACCAGCTGCTCAAATTCTTTACCCTGCTGTAAGTGTGGAACACGTGTACACACACACACACACACACACACACACACAAACAATTTGCCAGAGTTCCATTCACAATGCTGACATTAACACTTACAAGTAGTCATGTGTGTCCTGTAATGTGGAATTAGCAGGTGTTGAAAAACCACACAAACCTGCCATGATTCCAGAATTAAATCACTCGAACCAAATCTGTTTAGTGATGCCCCCCAGTGTTCGCTATGGTAAATCACATCAAAAATTAACAATTTACCAAAGTAGTACTAAGAGGGGTGTAACAAGAATATTCTTGAAAATAGTATTAGTAAATAATGTAATCAGAATAAAAATCAACACAAATTAATTATGTATTGCCTCGGCAGGATCATTCTCCTCATCCTATCTTCTTGCTACCTGGCATTCCGTGTCTGCAGTTTGGAACAGCAGCTCTCCTTTCTCAACAACCCACATTTGCCCCTCAGGGAGAGGTCAGTATAATCAACTACAGTCATACCTCTACTTACGAATGCCTCAAGATACGAAATATTTAGCTTACACATTTTTACATGCAAATGAGTGACTCAAGATAAGAAAAAGATCCAAATTAGATTTCTCTTTTACATACCTGTGCACCTTGGCTAAATGCTCCCCTTATTAACGATTGCAATTCCCCTTATTAAGGGATTAAAACGGTACAGGTGCAACACAGGACATTTTTTCTCACACACACACACAGGGCACAGGTAAAAGTCTAAAATGTAGTACAGAGTGGAAAGCTTTCGGCCCTGGTAGAACGGGCTCTTTCCGCCATCTGGCGGAAAAACAGGTATTACGTCTCCCAGTATAACGGCTGCAAAGGGAACTATTTCAGCGGTACAGGGCACATTTTTACCTGCTTTATTTATTGTAAGACCTTAAAAAAATAATTTCCCTATTCTTTTTCTCATTTTTGTGTGTTTCCTCAATTTTTTCATACAAAATTGGGACACTGGCCAATTTTAAGGGGTTTAGTTGGTAGTTTGGTGATAATTTACATATAAAGTACACCTCCACTTACGAAATTGTTAAGTTTTGAAAAAAGTTTGGGAACCAATTTATTTCATAAGTAGAGGTATGACGATATCTTACATTTTGTCAATCAGTGGAGCAGGCGGAGAGTCATACCTCGAAAGCTACATCAACCTGTCTTACTTCGCTGTTCTCCAGGTAACATCAGCTCCTCTAGATGGGCCGTTCACTGGTCCCACACAGATATATGACCAATAGACGCCAACCTATCCCCAGTCACCTTAAGGACCGTCCCTCTATACGGGGCCAGTGATCACTTGGAGACTATGCAAGCTGACTCTTTATTCTCATTGTGTGGTGACTGTAAGGCAAGTGAATGATAATTCTGTACAGCTAATTACTTGAAAAGCCTAAAGTATCGTGGCTCAGACGACATTACAGTGAAACCAAATTACCCATTGACGGTCATGGCCAATGTACTTAGAAAAAGATCATTTTAATTTTCAAATTGGTGTATTGGTTACAAACAGTGGTTTAAACGTAGGACTCCTAATTTTAAGGTTCAGGGTCTGTCCTGGGTGTTTGTTTGTTTCACTGTGCTTGAGCAGGTTTTAAATCCACGTACTCTGGCTTCTTCCCACATTGCAAAAAAAATGCACGTTAGCTTCACTGGCGTCTTTAAAATGTCCAGCGGTGTGATTGTAAAATGATGACGTCCTTCTTTGCCCTGGAATTGAGGACAAAAATGGGTTGATGGCTGAGTCTTACTCTTGAACACAGGTAGGTACTTAGTTGTCATGTATGTATTTATGCTATGAAGGAGGTGAGGTTGTGAAACTGAACTGAGACTGAATGGAAAATATCCTTTAACTGTGTGTAACATACTGGCGCAATAACACCTTGGTGTTAATTACAAATGTGAATGCAATTCTTAGGTTACCAAGTAACAAATGTCTATTTATAGATGTATTAATCTGTTGAGAAAGAGTGGTTTATTTTATACATTTCAAATGAAGTGCTGACTTATACACTAATAAGAAACATACATTTTATTGTTATTAATTTGTGGAAGAATATTGTCTTTATAATGCTGACTGGTTATTGTTTTAGTTTAGTAATTAATACCTTGCTGATTAAATTGGCAACAAACCAGATCAAACATGTGTGTCTTTTCTATTAAGTAGGTGATCTATATATACATACATATATACATATATATGTATGTATGTATGTACGTACGTACGTACGTATGTATGTATGTATGTATGTACGTATGTACGTACGTACGTATGCATGTACGCACGCACGTACACACACACACACATATATATATATATATATATATATATATATATATATATATATATATATATATATATATATATATATATATATATATATATATATATATATATATATATATATATATATATATATATATATATATATATATATATATATATATATATATATATATATATATATATATATATATATATATATATATATATATATATATATATATATATATATATATATATATATATATATATATATATATATATATATATATATATATATATATATATATATATATATATATATATATATATATATATATATATATATATATATATATATATATATATATATATATATATATATATATATATATATATATATATATATATATATATATATATATATATATATATATATATATATATATATATATATATATATATATATATATATATATATATATATATATATATATATATATATATATATATATATATATATATATATATATATATATATATATATATATATATATATATATATATATATATATATATATATATATATATATAAAAACTCAATTTTTGTAAACTTATGATCAATATCTTTCGCAGGACGTTACATATGCATAAAACTGTGCCATGTAAATAGTAATTAAAATAGATTAATTGCAACATGCATTTAGTGTGAGCTGTCCACCCATAAGAAAATGCCATGAAGACTATTATTTGGTAATTGGCGCCAGACTGATGCATCATGCAGAAATAAAAATAATAATTATGAATCTATCATCAGGGCTTTACAGGAGTGTGGCAAAGTGTATCATTGTATGTATAATAAAAGTGAGTTGTACATCTTTACTGGGTGTGTATTGCAACAAGTCAACTCATTTTTCACATAATTCTGTACTTTGTCACAAGGAACAATATATACTGCCCACGAAAATGTTAAATGGCTAAGTAGAGGCATAATTACTGTTTGACTTGTTACTTTTATGGCCAAGTTCCAACGGAATGAAAATTATTTCATGGCTCTGGTAGTCATACAGCTGGTTTAGCCGAACTAAGTATGAAACATTTTGTATATATGTACTGTATTTTTCGGTCTATAAGTCACATCAGCCCAATAATGCACAATGAATAGGGAAGGGAAAAAAACATAAGTTGCATTTTTTGGGGGAAATCATTTTGTTATTTGATCAGAAGTAAAAAAGAAACATCAAAATAACAACAATGACAAGGATAACAGTGTCACAGAATGTGGTGTGTTGATGTGAAAAACAGGATAGACTCAATTACAGGCAAATAGGGAGGCCATGAAGAGTGGTGAACTCAAAAGGTTTTAATTAACAACAACAAAGAACAAACAAAAGCAGGGAGTCCAAAAATACACACAAAAATGATTCAAAAGCTAGAGAATAAAACACTATTTTGGACACACCCAACACATTAACAAGGATGCAACAACAAAAGAATATGATTATTTTAAAAATATTTTTGTTGTTCTGTTGTACAATAAAGATAACACTATGAAAAGTAAAGAATAAAACCTGCAAACATTTTAACAGATATCTTTATTTTTATAAATTTGCCTTCAAACCTAAAGATGCTTTGCAATATGATATAATTAAAATATTCAACTAAAGACATCGTCACCATTGGCAAGCAGATTATTTTCAGCATCACATAAAGAAAGTGTAAACTTAGACCAATTTTAATCCAAGTTAACAAGTTTTAGATTTTTTTGCAACATTTTTTTTGGAAAACTTAGATAAAATGGAAGTGGGTTTTCTTACAGTGGGTTAATGACATTTTCAATAAGGCTGCTCTTTGCAGCACAGGTATTTACGAGATGAGATATTTTTAAAATTTAAAAGGAAAATAGCAGAGAGAACTTACTTGGGTCTTTCACTGTGTTGGTTTGATGTTGTCCTGCATCTCATAATCGCTTATTTTGGCCATGTTATTGTTTTTTGGGGTTAAAGCTCAGTACTATTGGTAACATGCTGAAGGCCCGTTTTCTAATCATCCTTTTCCCAAGGGTTGGTCTGAAACTAATGTTCATCTCACAACAGCGCCATCATTCTCTGTGGTGGTCGGGTGGTTTATTTGCAGTTTAAAATGATCACATTTTCATTGAATGTTTTTAATATTATCATTGACAACAATTATTTAATGATAATTATCGTTATTGTTTAATCGCCTAGCTCTATGTTAACCAAACTCATAAAATTAAGCCAAGTAATAGATTATGTTGACTCAATTCTCACCTAATATGTATAAGAGACCCCATGCCTCTTATGGGCATGCTGATATTCTTGTTTACGTTTTTATGTGATGCTGCGCTTACATTACCGATAAACATGACAGCAATGGTTGAATCAATCATAAAAGAGTCACAACATTGTCACTTTCTTCCATTGCAGATGGCCTAAAATTGAAGTACAGTTTGCTGACGTATACTTAAATGCAAACGTGGCTTTAGCAGAGGATACATAGGTGGACAACATTGATCAAATATACTAAACTTTCAAGTATTATGCACTTGTGTGCATACAACTGAGTGGTGTTGAAAAGTAAAAGCACATCCTAGCTAATTCTGAGCGAGATTATGAATTAATATGAACCATTCGGATCTCTTTTGTTGAATAAAATCTGGAGTGAGATTTTGCAGAGCCAATTGTGGGTCTTCACACAATGCCTCAGCTATACAAATGACATACATGCCGCAGTCATAGCTATTTTGTTGCTCAGGACTGGGTTCGTCCACAAATGTGGCCTTTTTCCCTGCACCCAAAACGGGTTCCAATTTGCTAGCAATACGCCGGGCATGTGGAGAATTGCTGCCATTTTGAGAGTCGTAATGAGCAAAGTGGTTGGATTTATGATGGTATACCAGAAGGCTCCAGTGTGAGCCACCGGCACTCTGCTCAGAATTGTCATTGACAGCAAGGAAGATCCAACAACGTGAGGCAAGGTCAAGAGGGTCGAGAAACATGGCTAACTCCTCTGGGCAGGAGGCGCACTTGATGAATTGGGTCACCTGTGGGCTGACGAAGACAACATTCTCCCCCAGGACTCCAAAGCGCTCACTGGCAAAGTACTCAAAGGCGAATCCAATAATTTGATCATTAAGCCAGTGGGGTCCTTCGAGGAGGGTCACGTCGGAGCGTCGGAGAAGGCTGTCCTGATAGCTTAGCACAACAGGGTCCATCCTTCACGTAGATAGGTACACAATGTCAGTCAAATAAACCGTTTGGGATGTTCAACAATGTAATTCTATTATTGATTATATATATATATATTTTCTGTCATTATAGTAAATTAAATGAACACAACTATTTAATACCCTACAGTTTTAAGTAAAGTCATACCTTTACTTACAAAATCAATTGGTTGCAGAACTTTTGTAAGTAGGAGTACTCATTTCATTTTCTGAATCACTTTATCCTCATTAGAGTCACGGGGGGTGCTGGAGCCTATCCCAGCTGATCCCAAGCCAGAGGCGAGGGACACCCTGAATCAGTGGCCAGCTGATGACAGGGTGCAAGAAGACAGGGAACCATGGACACTCACATCCATACCTAGGGGACATTTTAGAGTGTCCAATCAGCCTACCATTCATGTTTTTGGAATGTGGGAGGAAACCAGAGTACCCAGAGGAAACCCACACAGTCCCGGGGAAAAGCCATGAGGCCAATGCGCTAACCACTCAACCACCGGGCCGTTAGAGGAGTAATCTAAATGTAAATTCTCTTGTTCCACGGTCCTCAAAATAGTTACTAACTAAACCCTTTATGAATGATCTAAGTATAAAATTTACAAAATTGCTTTGGAAGGAGCACATTTATAAAGCAATTTAAATTTATATCATACAAAGATACTTAGGTAGTATTAAATTACTGAATCATAGCCTATGATTCATCATAAAGTCATGTATATCATGGCATAGGACAGTGCTGCTGGGTTAGCATGAGCTAATTAATAGTTCTTTTCAAGGTGACAAATATCATAAAACTCATCTGGACGCACATACATATTTAGTCACTCATTAAATACGTTCGATTCGGTTCAAAGAAGCGTGGTTATTGACATGTCAGTACCTGAAAAAGACACATTCAAGTGAAGCGGTTGAAGAAAGTGTAAAATCATCCCTCCGTGTGGTGGTTGCCGTAAATCTTTTGTGTAAACAGTCCCAGTTTGCGACAGTGGGAGGAGCACGCATCGGACATCTAGTCTAATCTATATGATATTGCTGGTTTAAAGACCATGGCTGTCTTGAGCCGGCTTCCTGTTATGTCGCTCGGCCGCGTGAGCGCGCTTGTGAGCGGGGCCGCGCTGATTAGCTGGCCAGAAAAGAGTTGGGAGGTCTCAAGCACAGCAAGCAAAGTCAGTCACGAGCGGCGCTCAATCGCACCGAGAAGCTGCCACGCTCTGATAAATAATGCCCAACAAAGTTATTCTGAGGCGAGGCAAGTGACGGGATAAAGCATAGGAATGGCGTGAAAATGCAGAAAATGAAATAAGAGCTTAGTAGTGTTGACGAAGGAGTGAAACAAGCTCCAGATTCGAACATCAGTCGCTATAATTGACTTTCGGCGTCTTCATCTAGAGGTAAGAGCATTTTAAATTAAACTTGACCTGTACGCAGGTAGTCCATTGACTTATTTTTATTATTATTTTTGTTAAGTTTCTGTGCGCACTCCATCGCACGAGAGCTGCTGAGCCTTGAATGCGTGCGCGTGTGCGCGCGTGTGCGCGCGTGTGCGTGGGGGGCTTTCTGACATGAGCAGCTCAATCGACCCACGTCTCGTTTGTGGACGTTCATGCAAGTTTTCCAGTAACTTGTAGCTCTCCCTGACTTGACTCGTCTTGTACGCGTGTCAGTCCTTCAAGTGAGGCGTGTATGTGTGTGTGAACCGGCGTGCTAAATCTGGTATGTGGATTCTTGCACACGTATTATTTTGGTGGAGGTCATTGAAGGAACTGGGTTGCAAAGTATCTGGAGTTGCTCTGAGGTGCCAAGAGCTCCCAAGGCATGTCTTATCTCCATGGGATGTGTGAAAATGACCTCCACGCCGAGCTGTGAGATGTTTTCACATGGGGAAGAAGAAGAGGAAGAAGAAGGACAACAACAACAACAACAACAGGGATAGCCCTGCCTATCTATTTTCTATAGTGCTTGACCTCATTAGGGTGGCAGATGAGCTTGGGCTTGTTCCAGTTGACTTTGAGCCAGAAGCTGGATGCCAGACGAACGCAGGGCACAGATGGACCACTAATCAGTTACTCACAGATTCACACCTATGGCCAAAACATATTTCAGTTTACCTAAGATGTCCTGATTCGATACGGCTGTTTTTGGAGTGTCGGATTTTGCCCGAGATGGTTTTCAGTACCTTGGTGCTTTTCAGCTGCTGTAAATCAAACTGCTAAGCAAACATATGTGCTGAGTGGGGTTACTTCTCTTCTGAAAAATGGAGCATTGTTTAATATTTGTTAAAAGATAATTTATTGGTATATCAGAAGGCTCACTTTAATAAAATACATAAAAATATATTTGTCATTTGCTGGTTGCATTATTGATACACTCGTACCTCTACTTACGAAATTAATTGGTACCAGAACTTTTTTTGTAACTTGAAAATGTTGTAAGTAGAGCATAATATATGTAAATTCTCTAATTCAATCTATGGTCCTCACACACCAACTAAGCCCTTTAAAATTGGTCAAAGACTCCCAATTTTGTATGAAAGATGTGAGAAAACACAAAAATGAGAGCAAATTATAAGGACATGATTTATTAATGTCTTAAATTGAACAAAGTATATGAAAATGTGTACTGCACCGTTGAAAATAGTTCCCTACGCGGCCGTTATAATGGGAGACCTAACACCCGTGTTTTTCTGCCAGATGTCGGCAAGAGCCCGTTCTACCAGGGCCGAAAGCCATACACTTTGTAGTACATTTTCGACTTTTACGTATGCCCTGTGTGTGTGAAAATATGTGCCACATTGTATTTGTATAGTTTTTAATCAAGTAATAAATTGAATTGCAATCATTAATAAGGGGAGCATTTAGCCGAGGTGGACAGGTATGTAAGAGATAATCTTGAAACATGGATCGTGGTTGTTGTGAGACACCCAATTGAATTGAATTGAATGCTTTTGTTATCATTATATGGCATAGAATGAGAGCGATGAAATGAGAGCCCAGTAGAGGGAAAACGCATTTACTTTTTGGGAGATTTCGTTATTTGGATCTGTCTCGTATCTCGAGCCACTCATTTGATATAAAAAAATTGTAACCTGAGAATTTTGTACTTAGAGGTATTTGTAAGTAGAGGTATGATTATATTAGTATTGGAATTATTGATAATTAACAACTATTATTAAAAGTAATAATATTTAGCAATTACTATTGTTATTTATGTATTTATTTTGTATTTATTTTTTACTGGTCTAAAACAGTGGCCTCCAACCTTTTTTCTCACCGAACCGGTAAAGCTCTTTCTAGGGCGACAACAGAAGCTTTTTTTAAAAATGCCTACTTATTATGTGTGTACTTTAACATGAAGCTTCGAATATCATTGTACTTGTATAATGACAATAAAGACATTCAATTGAAGAATGTTTTTGGAATGTGTGCACCTGGAAAAACTAGTCACAATTACAGAAATAACATGCCAAACTTCACGCAGCATGCCTTCCAAAAGATTACAAGTCCAAAGCTTCCAAGTGTGAGGCATACTTGTAAGGGACCAAGGTATTGTTTCCCCCTACAGGGATTGTGCAACTTTTGTACGGACACCAGAGCCAAAGCTGTCTCTTAACTCATTCACTGCCATTGACAGTGGTAGACATCTAATCAATTTGAACTTTGGCTGGCGTTGAATGATCATATTTCAGTTCCATTGACAGTCCAATACATTTTGACTTGTACCCAGTCAAAATGGTACCTATTGCCAAAGGGGGTAATTAGTTCAATGGTAAATAATAGTCTTAAAGCTGTTAAAAGAGTAGGATTTAAAAATATATATATATATATATATTTTTTAAGCTATTGTGGTTCATCTCATTGTCAATGGCAGCCAACGTGGTACCTTCTCTCCGCTTAAGTTTTGGTTATTCTGGAAAAGTGCATTCCTGTTTCAGACAAGCTCTCTTGTAAGATAAGGATTCGAAGAGAATAACCTATTCAAGTAGCAGTCCTCAGGAGTTTGCCTGGCCGTGGGCTGTGCACAGGTGATGAGAGTAAAGGGGGGCCTGTCCTACGGGAATGCGAGGTCTGAGAAGACACAGCTGCTGTAGTACGAGAGGGATCCCGGGTGGAGATTCCAACAACTGGTTCCTGTCGACATCCGACACCCTGTAGAATCCATCTGCTTTTTGTAAAGACTTGCCTAGTTTATCACGTCCGCTCATGTCTGCGTGTCCGTGATATCAGCAACACCACTTCACTTCGGTGTGCCTCGAAAGCTCAACCTTTTATTACCCTCTCATTTTGATTATGTAATATGCATTACTGGAATGATGTTGTTCTATTAATTGAACAGGAAGGTTTTAATTGCTCAAGAGCCAAGCTTCGTTCATTGATGATATTGACCCGCAGATTGTCAATTCAGGTGTAGTTGCAGTAGAAACACCAAGTGAATACGTAGTAGATACACCTATTTTTGAGTATTGGATAGTATGGAATGTGCTCACAAGTTGAGATACAATCCAGTTTTTTTTTCACTGCTATAAATCATACTCCTAGGCAAACATGTTCATACTGTTAAGGACTACATCTCTTGAGAAACCAAAAATGGTAAAGGTGCATCGTGTAATAACTGTAAAAAAGGCTTTTCTTGAGGGGTTACTGGCAGGGTTCACTTTAACACAAAAATGTATGATCTGTACTTCATTCACATGGTGCTCTATTCCTGTTGGTGATGATATGATTGTGAGTGTGAATGATCGTCTCTCGTCTGTCTCTCTGTGTTCTCTATGGTTGACTGACGACCAGTCTGGGGTGTAATCTGCCATTCGTCTGTAGTCAGCTGGATACGCTCCAGCAGCCCCCGCAATCCTTACGACACTGGTCTCAAATCGATTCCACAAAGCGCCGCTGTAGGTGCTGGTCTTAGTTTCAACCGATCCAGTGTCGACAGCTTGATTTTTTAGTATTATTTAGTTTAAATTTGCTCAATGAAGTATCTGGTAATACATGGTATGTCTGACGTGTTTTTGTTCCGATTTAAGCCATTATCTATAGTGCTTATCATTTTGGTCGCAGGTTAACTGGAGCCTATTTGAGGTAAGTGGGTGAGAGGTAGGGTACTACCCATTTGCAATTCAGGGTGTTCCCCGCCTCCTGCCCAAAGTCAGTTGGGATAGGCTCCAGCACCCCCCACAATTATAATGAGGATAAATGGGTTGAGATGAGATCACAAAAAACACTTGAAGGTTATTAAAAAATGATATAGAACCATAAGCCATCTACATATCAGCAATGCTGGCCCTGTAGTTACCCTGACCAGATCGGTGCCCAAATATGCTATCCTGCACAACATTATGCTCTATACAGTGTGAGTGTATGTCCGTGAGTGTCACCTCCCGCAGAGAACTAATTGGCTTACAGAGGGCGAGAGGGAGAACAGGACGGTATGACTGAACGTTAACGCCATTTAATTGCACTCTGAAGATCTATTGTCAGCCATTTAATATAATGGACGATAAGTCGACTTAGTAATTAATTTGACAGATCTGTTACCCACTTGACTTCACCAAGGTTTGCTACGTGTTGCTGCAGATTTATCTAGGTCGGTTCACTTATTGGGCAACTGCTCTTAGTAGTGTAACTTGAAAATTAGGCTATAGTGTTGACACTGCTGGATACTTTGTACTTGTTTTTAGGCAGTGAACAATACAATTCAGATTTTTTATTTCTCTTCCAAATCCAACCCAGCGTTCGTTCATATGTCAACAATCATCGAAGCTCTCGTGATAAAATGCTACTGAGAAAATAAGGAACAATTCACACCAGACGTCACTCCTCTACTTATGAATGCCTCCAGGTAAGAAATCTTCAGGTTACAAAACCCTTTCATATGCATATGACCGTCTCAACATACAAAAATAAGATCCAACTTAGGAAATCCCCCAATACCTAAATGCATTTCCTGTATCTGTTATTTTGAAATTGTCCCGGTAACATTACGGCTTTACTTCCACTCCCACAACAACAACAACTCTCTTTTGACCGCCATTTGTCATCACAGAGTTCTTTATTTAAAATAATTGGTACAAATGAAATGAATGATCTGGCCATGTTATTCATCGAAAAACAGAAGATAAGAAAGTGGGGTGCGGTTTACTGACATTGCAAGGCAATTCAGCTCTAAGCCATTGACGAGCATCTCTATGCTATTGAAGCAGAAGGAAGCATTATAAGTGATGACTCCCTGGCATGGAGTCTCTGTGTTTGAAAAATATGTCAGGTCCATTTTTATTTGTTCAAATCACAGCTTTGAGATGGAATCATACATGATGGAGATGTCATAAAAAAGTTGCAGTCTTATTACAGGATTGTTTAGGGAGATATATTGGCATGCACATGAAGTCGTCATAGAGGAACCTGCTTGTGTTTCATTGAACAAAGCCCCCTTTTCTTCAGTAGGTCATTATATGAGGGAAGCTTTGGCCTCAGCAGCTCAACTTCCCAGGATTTTGCATTTCCCATCATTAACTCGTTTGTCCTAACAGTAGTTGGACAGAGATGTAGAGAAGTTCTTTGTTTTTTTTCTACGAAATCTTCCTTCTGTGAAAAGAGTTTAAATTGTTCTTTCCAATTAATGGTGAAAATGGCGACGACAACAATCAATTTTGATCTAGCTGAAAGCTCAGCCTGAATGCGTTAATATTTAAATGCAGGCCTTGTTGCAGAGAAAGTGCTTGGTCTTTTGTTTTGGTTGAGTACCTCTCAGTAATCATGTTTGAAGTATGTCTTTGCTGATGTTGTGTAAACAAGTAGCTGGCTCAATAAAAGAAGATACATGTTGTGTCTTTGTCTTATGTAATTTCCATATTTTATTATTGACCTTTATCTATTGCCTAAATAGATGCCTCTAGCTGTTGCTGAACAATTGAGTTTTGTATATCTTCAATATTTACTGAATTATTGGGTGTGTAGTGGGATGTAGCATTGACAATAGGTAGTGGCCTCTACAGTCTTATGGTACAGACAGTACATGGCCCATAACTAATCCTCAGGCATGTGCGCTTGTGTAAAACTACACAAAACTGCCAATGTAAAGGGACAGCACTGCCTCTCGCCTGTGAAATGACATCACTTGTAGCCCCTCAAAATGTCAATTTTAAGTATATTCAACTCCTTACAGTGGTTTAAAGTTCAAGATAATACAGAGGACATGTAAAGTTTAGTCTCTGACACATCTCTTATCTGAGTGAGCAATTCAGCCTGTATACAGTAGTCTGGGCACTGTCAGAAGGAAGCAACTGGGGAGTAAATGTAGAGATAGCTGTGGTTGAGAACAAGCAGGCTGAGATAAGGTTGATTTCATACACAGGCAGAGATGGGCTCTTGTTGCTGGAATGCTTCTATTGGCTAACCTACTTTATTAGTGTTGTAAATGTCTGGATGACATAGGTTTCCCAGAGATCATTATAAAATTTGACCAATAGCTTTGATACATACTTGTAGGATGTTGATCCCTGGCAAAGTGATTTGAATAGAATATAGTGTATCACTTATAAACAAGAGATGGTCGATATTGTTTGAGCAAAACTTTGATTTTAAAAATAAAAATGTGGACAATATATTTTTAGCCTTTATATTTCAGAATTTAATCAGAGATTGAATACTTCTCTTTTTGCCATGTCCTTTTCTAATCCAATGTGCCACCATGAATAGCCCCTGTTGCTGTCCTTTGGCTGCCACCTACTCCGACTGATTATCCTTTCATGCTTTTACAATAGCCATTCACTCTAGTCACTTGATAGACTTGTAGGACGATTGAAGTCGACCTCCTCGTAATGATTAGACTGATTTGACTCTAGGAAATCAAACATTCCAATTCAAGGATGCCAATAACAATAAGAAAATAGAGTAATAACTCACATCGGTCAATGCCCACCCTTCAACGGGGTTTTGTCATTTAGAGTATAAGTGTATAGACCTCATTTTCTGAACCGCTTTATTTTTACTATGGTCGTGGGGGGTGCCAGAGCCTATCCTAGCTGAATTCGGGCCAGAGGCGGGGGACACCCTGAATTGGTGGCCAGCCAGTTGCAGGTCACAAGGAGACAAACACCAATTGGTGGTAGTGTCTGTGGTTGTCTGTCTCTCTGTGTGCCCTACGATTGATTGGCGACCAATCTAGGGTGTAGTCTGCCTTTCGCCCCAAGACATTTGTGTTAGGGTCCAGCAACCCTTTTGAGGATGGGTGGTATGGAAGATGAATGAATGAATGAATTGATATCCTATTTTTTTCATTTAAAAGAAAGCCAAACCCCTAGCCATTTTTAGATATAAAGGATGTTAAAAGTATTACCTTTTTTATTTCAGCAGGATTCAAAGCATATACAAAATGAAATAAGGAAAGGATAATGTAATATTTAGTCACAAAGGACCGCATGCTTTCCGTTACTAGGTCCCCCGCAGACGATGCAAGGAAAAAATACATGACATTTATTGGCTATACATGGACAACTCATTTGATTTTGCCAACATTTTCCATATTCTTTTAGATCTGGTGCAACTGATAATTGGACAACATTTGGTTGTCTATTAGTTTTACTTGATCTATCAAAGGTACTCGCAAGGTTTCATGTTCCAGGAGTATATAGCCTAGTTCAGCTTCTTCTAACAGCAGCTCTAAATGTTTGTCTGTCGACTGCAACTTAAGATACAGGATTGAGCTCGGGTTTCAAAAAGACTGTGGTCTGCTGCAGGCAGATAGACAACCTTTGGGCCCCTTCCTCAAAGAAAGAGTGAGAGGCTCAGTAATGTTTCCCTGTAATTACAGGTCGTGTTTTTTTTCTCCAATCCTCTAAACAGATGTGCTCCACATTATGCTTAACATCCAGACCCCATGTTAACTATTGATGACCTACCATTACAATAAATCTGGTGCAGGTTGTCTCTGGACTTGTCTGTAATGGATTTAACTATTTTTGCAGGGTATTAATCCCATTTAACAAATAATTGAAGCGAGTGTTAAAAACTAAAAATGCTCCAGCACATTTAGATAAGTTTAAGTACAGTGCTACCTCAATTTACAAATCCTACGTATCTCATGTTGCGAAATGCTTTGATACGCAAATTAATGTTCCAAAATAGGATAATCTGTCCAGGTTACGAAACATCAAAAGAGGTATAACATATTAATATAACTCGGAAATGCTGTTTGTGATCGGCTTGCTTATGTGCAAGACAACATAAAATTTCAGTGTTGCTCTATCAGTAAGATGAGTAAGCATTTGCAGTGGACTGATTTGGAGACTCCTGCTTTGGTGATAGTGGCCTTTAAGACCCATGGTGGGTCCACTGCCAAGCTTTCAGAACATATTTTCCTTTCCTACACAGTTTTTCAGGACTTAACCGAGGAATGTCATTAGGGCCAGTTTTCTCTGCACGTTTATTTGGTCACCTTTTTTTTTCGGGCCTTTTGTGGCCTCGTCAGGTTTAAATGCTGTTTCCATAATTTGTGTATTTCCACACATATTAAGGTTCTTTCATTATTATAGCACCCACATGTTTTGATTTGTCATATCTACGCATTTACTAATATAACCAATGACTTAGTTGGTGTGTTCCTCTCGGTTAAGACCTCTAGTAGCTGTTGCTACCTCCTTCAAGATGCTCAACTGTGTAGTCTCAAATCAATCCAGCAGTTGGCAATTGCAACATTGCAACCTCAGAAAGAATTATAGTTAGTATCATGTTGTTTTTAACATAGCAGTGAATGACCATACAATGACCATGGAATGGCAGTCATGCTCTTAGGATAGATGTGTCATCATGTGGGTGCCTAAACTGGCCATTGTTTGTTTCTTTTCATAGCTGCACCACATGGGTGTTGATGATCTTGCCAAATGTTTTTCATACCTTTTCAATGTGTATGAAAGTCAACTCTGCTTTTGAAAATACTGATAGTGGTAAAGAATGACCTTAGCTCTCACACTAATAACATAGATATATATATAAAGAGAGATTTTTTAAAACCTCGTTATTGAAGATGCATTCCTGACTTCCATCAGTGAGCTTTTTTTTTTTTTTTTTTAAATTGGGTGGAGCACTTTTCCAACTTAACTGGCCAAAAGAGAGAGCGTCATATTGATATTTCCAGCACTATAATGGATTCTGACTGGAAAACATTATCCACTCTCCAAAACAATAAAAGTAAATGTGAGGTTAGTCCAAGAGCAATTCCTGTTTTAGACATTACATTAATGCTTCTAAAATGTTGCACCCATTTGTGACAAATAAAAAAAAAATCATAATCAAGGAGCTCTTAACATTTGTGCACTCATAGTTTGACATTGTTTGTTGAAATAATACTAAATAGTTTGTAGTTAATAAAATACATTCACATATACTCTTATCTAAATTTCAGACAGATTTTTTCCATTGTTTTTTCATTGATTCATCTTCCATAATGATTATCCTAACAGAGTTGTGGGGGTCCTAAAACCTATTCCTGCTGAACTATTGGAAGTGACCTGGGTACAATCTTAATTTGTTGCCATGGAGTCACAATCTGTTGATACTCTTGGTAGCTAAGTATTGACTAGGTTGTGCCAATAAGTCTAGACAAGATTTATACCTGACAATAGTTGCTTTAATATTAGAACATACCTAAATGTGTCTTACTACTTACTCACTTGCACCATCTTCTTTCATATCAGGAAAGGCATTAACATGGAAAAATGTTGTGCCTTGGAGTCGTTCTGGGGTTTACCGTGTATTCCGACATAGTGTAGACATTGTTCTTTTGCTGGTCTTACGGATAATGTAATTGTTAATTTTAGAGGGTCTTAATTGCACCAGGAAACCCTTAAATATAATGGTCCACTTTTGATTGGAAAGCTCAAAATGGATCTTTTATTTTAGTCCTAAAGGGAAAGAGCTGCGAAGAGGATACCAGAGAGGTGCCACATATGTCTTAGCAGCAATTTTATGAGCAACCAACTGCCCAGAATATTTTCCCAGCTCTTTATCTGCCAAACATTACTATATCAAGAAGTATGTTATGGTACCCAACCCATTATGGTACTCCCCTGAATTTTGCATTTTGAATACTCTTTCATATATAATTTATCATTCTTTTCTGTATTCGATGCTGAATAGCTTTAGTTTTTTTTCCAATGCAACACATTTCCTTCAACCACTGTCATAAATTTGGAAGGTTGCCTTTCTTTCTTTGAACTTGCATCCTAATGTACCCCCCTAATTATTTGGTTTTCTATTAAGATACATTTAATGATATTAATACTATGATGCAATGCTGAAGCCCTTAAGCTGTACTTCCTGTATTCCCAACTGTTTGTTTTTTTCCTGGGAGTGGACAAGGGAAGTGGAGGTTTCTATGACTACAACAAAGGAGTGGTGCAGTTTACAGTTTTTTTTAAATGCTTTCAAAACAAAACAATTCCAAACATGCCCATGGGATGTTAATTTGACATGTGCTTAACACAGCTAATTGGATTTTCATGAACGTTTATGTGGAGAGAACTTGAACAATTCTTGCTTTCTTTGATTCAATTCTATAAATTGTCTTTTGACCTGAAATTTTGGAATGCAGCTTGATATTAACTTGAAATAGCTTTTTGTGTTACTATTCTTTTTCATTAGGATTTTAAGTACAGTAGGAAGCAGGGAATGCATTGCATAGATTTTTTTACACAGGTAATTCATATTTTCTGCATTAAAGGATTATTTGCATAAAGTGCCGGAGGGGGGGATTGCCAAGGCAATGTATTGTGAGATATTGGGAAGCAATCTCCTTCCCTTATTAAAAGCATTGAAAATTATGGTCGTGGATGCCTCATCCAACATGACAACAATCCAAAACACACAGGCAGGGTTACTTAGGGGGGACTTTGTAAGCAGCATATCAAGGTGGCCCAGGACTCTCCAGACCTAATTCCAATTGAACAGCTGAAATTTAACTAAAATGTTTTCAGTTTCTTTAGAAAAAACGGCTTTGAAAGGGAATAGGATGTCACAACATAAATTGTGAATTCTGACCAGACATCCACTACTATTATGTTATAACAACTCTGAAATGATTCACTGTCACAAGGAATGATGGTTGCAAACATTTCTCTGGATCTATATATCATTTGGTGTGCACAATCTAATCACTCTCACTCAAAATGCAAAACTCTTATGGTTTGCATTTTTGTGAAAATATGCCATTTTGTTAATCTCACGTCTGAAATGTTTCAGCGATAAAATTGTCAAAAAGTCAAATTTGTAAAAAAAAATGTTTGGTTCTGTTGGATTGCTACATATATTATTCTATTCAATTAAATGAGAGCTTTTCAATCAAATTGTGAATCATCAGGTATTGCATTGTTTTATGAGGGATCTCGTAATGTCAAGAAAGTGATTTACATAATGCACTGCTATCTGTGGACATGTGTATGTATGTTTGTAGACATAGGAATGTATGTATATATTCATATATATGATAATACACTATGGAGATGAAATTGTATATAATGCAACAATGACATTGCTGTAATAACAGGGAAACAAAAGCCTCCAGTTCACAGAGACTCAATCTTCTGTGACATTTCTTCTAAGTGGAAGATCTTGGAAAGACGCCATCAACTAGATGTTTTGACGGTTTTAACCAAATATGGAGTCTTTTTAACACAGTGGATTACTTTTAAGAATATAAGACATCACTTACCTTACAAATTGAGTTCAAATGTCCCCTGTAACACATTTTTTTTTCATTTCTTTAAGTAAAAAAACAGTTTGATGCTCTTGTTTTTCTACTTTGTTAATTTATTTTGTAAAGATGATAGCGACATAATAGTTCACCTAGAGGCAAAAGAGATAAAAGTTGTAACTCTGGTTGACAAGGTCATTGCATCTGACTTGAGAACTAGAGAGTTGCCGCCGGGCGGAAGGTGAACTATTTCTATGTGTGGAGTTATGTTACATAGTAATACATTTGGGTGCTGACAAATTTGGAAGATGTGTTATTCAAATGTTTTGGTGACTGTCCTTGCCTTAGAAGTCAGCACAATGTGCAGATCTTTGGTGCTTCAAGTCGGCAACCGTAATGTGTGAATGTGTTCTAAACAGTGTTATACAAACAGAGATTTAATTCGCCTTGTATCTTACTTTAATCTCCTAACATTATGCGAATAGTATTTTTGTGATCAGACATACCAAACGTCGCCAAAAGCTGAAGCCCGTAAAGCCAAACAACTTCCGGTCCACATTATAAAAAATAACCAGCATGATGACTTTAATCTCACATTATTATAAATTGAATCTTGTAATAATGCAATCTATGATTTATTGTTCGTCAGATTTTGATTTTACCCTTGTAAAAGTTCTATTTAAATCTCATCATTTAAACATTTTTCTTTTGGAATGTTAGAATGGTGGATTTGTAATTTCCCAAGCACACAAGTATGCCACATTGTGGTTGAGAAATACTGTATATATTTTACAGTTCTACCTTTACTTACGGATGCTCCTAGTTACGGTTACGAAACCCGTTGATATGCAATTGACCGTACCAATGTATGAAAACAAGATCCAAGTTTTAAAAAAATCCGTGGAACGAATGGCAGACATTGCATATACAACACTGCTCTAATTATGAAAAATTCAAGTTACGGAAAAAGTTCTGGAACCAATTAATTTCGTAAGTACAAGTACAACTGCATTTTAGTCCCTGTAGTATTTACCATTTTGATAAATTAAGGGATATATTTTTATCACACATGCTTTATGTCAGATGGTGAAGTCATTCGTTTGGATGTGTTTTTAATGCTGTGCAATTATTACAACCAAGGGAAAAAGTGGGGGGTGTTTGTCTGTGGGATATATGCTGCAGAACAATATGGTTTAATTTCGCTCTCTATGCTTCTGATCTGTGCTGTAATAGCCTAATATTTTACAAACTAGCATTAGATAATGGTCAATGATCCTAAGGTTATATATTATCAGATTTTAACTACTATTACTTTAACATCTATTATTCAGATCAACCATGCTTGTGATAATACAGTTATTTGCAGTCAATCAAAAAGATCGCAGTGTGCGGTTTTTCAGTAGTGCCTAGTCATTCACAGTGGTGTTGGTTAACTACTCTCATTAGTTGATTGTTCTCTTGTGGTGTTAACACGGAAGGTGCTAGCATAATCACTTGCCGAACCCCTCCAATTTTATTTTGAGGCAATGCAAATATATTTTTATAGCACAATTCCAGGCAAGATAATTCAAAATACTTTACGTCACATGAAAAAAAACTGCTAAAATGATCCAGAAAGATGCATTAAATAAAGGGCAATAACTGTTAAAACAGGCAACTGGAAAAACAAAAAAACAAATGAATGAAAATCAAACGTCATAATTTAAATTTTGATCAACTTAATATGTACAGCTATGTATACACTGTGGTGAACAATCGTGTCTATAGCCCTGCTTTAAAGGAGTTAAAGGTTTGAGCATACTTTAGACCTTTAGCAGAATGGCAGACCATCTGTTTCAGGCGTGTTCACAGACAAACACTTTGACACACATAGCCTTCAGGTCTTATTTATAAGGATTAAGCCTTGCAGTTGTGAATTTATGAATTTCTGTATTATTGGGAATCCAGACAAAACGGGATGTCAGGGTAACTGTTGAAATCCCAATCATTTTGAAGCTGGATCACATAGAAAAAGGTCAGCTGAAGGACAACAGGAAAGAACAAGCATGCAGCCATTTTATTGGCCACAGTAATTGTACTCTGCAGTATATGACCCTAATCCATTTCCTGTTTTCATCCCCCCACCTGCTGAAGTTAGGAATGAAAAGTGTGTTTACACATTCTGATGAGCTGAGTTCTATTCATGCACATATACATGCATATACATATATAAACATACATATATATATATATATATATATATATATATATATATATATATATATATATATATATATATATATATATATATATATATATATATATATATATATATATATATATATATATATATATATATATATATATATATATATATATATATATATATATATAAACACAGATATACATACATGTACATATATATATACATGGTGTTCTTATACATGCATATCTGACTGTTTTCAAATGAGAAAAAGGAACTGTAATTTTGCATTGTAATTGCACTGATTACATTGACTTTCTGTAAAGGATTGTGCATTGTCAAATATAACAGTATGCAGTGGTTTATTTGTGTCTCTGGTGATTGCAATCTCTCATTCTTTTTGCTATGTACTGTAGAGCAACATGAATGGCATGTTTGTATTTTCACTAAAAAGGATGGCAGCTGCTAGTCACGGTGTTTGGGGCAGCTTATGTGTGCAATTGGAGTATAGATGCGTGTTAATGATAATCCTCTCGATCCTGGGGACTTGTGCTTTGTCCAATGAGTGTGCATGTTGTGCTCCAGCAATATAATTTGACTACATTGCATAATGGCATGTGCAATCTTCTTTTTTAATAATCTTTTAAATTTCAGAATTAACTCACCTCTGTGCTTGCTTGGTAAATGTGCAGTCACATGACAAAGTATTTTTTACCTCTGCTTGATTTTTTTCAGTTTTATACAATATGTTAGCTTCTGTGTCCATTCTGAAGACTGTCACTGTTGTGGAAATTTCCGTATAATCCAATATTAATTATTTCCTGCTTGTCTTTTACAGTGGTAATGACCTGAAGTCTGTGGCCTCTAATGCATATTAAAAGACCACCCTGACTGCTGCTAATGGGAACTCCTCCTCCGTCATGAGTGTTCGCGATGGCGTTGGCGGCATGGGCACTCTGGGACGGCGGCAGCGCTTCGAAGACTCGGAGTTCACTGTTCGCGTCTACCCAGGCACCCTGGCCGAAGGCACTATCTATTGCCCGTTCAGTGCTCGAAAAACGACCACAGCAGCTGACACCATTGAACATGTCATCGAGCGACTTCACCTGGACCGTACAAAATGTTATGTTCTGGCAGAGGTGAAAGAGTTTGGTGGAGAAGAATGGATTCTCAACCCCAGCGATTGCCCTGTGCAGAGAATGATGCTCTGGCCCCGTGTGGCACTCGAACATCGCTCCTTATCTGGAGGCGAAGATTACCGCTTCCTTCTAAGGCTGAAAAACCTGGATGGTTCCATTCACTATGGTGACAGTCTCCAGATGTGGCTGCAGGTCACAGAAGAGCGCAGGCGCATGGTTGAACTTGGACTGCTGCCACAGCCCAAATCTCAAGGTGACCTTGCTGATTTATGCTGTCTACCTGTGCTCAATGAGCGCTCGCTGCTGGACAACTTGCGCTTACGCTTCCGACAGGAAAAGATCTATACCTACATTGGGAGCATCTTGATTGTCATTAACCCCTTCAAGTTCCTGCCTATATACAATCCAAAATATGTGAAGATGTATGATAATCACTCACTGGGAGCTTTGGAGCCACACATTTACGCAGTGGCCGATGTGGCTTATCACCAAATGCTACAAAGACAGCGGAATCAGTGCATTGTTATATCTGGGGAAAGCGGTTCTGGCAAGACACAAAGCACAAACTTTCTTATTCATCATCTAACTGCTCTCAGCCAGAAAGGTTTTGCTAGTGGCGTGGAGCAGATAATCTTGGGGGCAGGTCCAGTTTTAGAGGTAGGTAAAACCTCTTTAACCATTTATATTACATTATTAACATTAAAAGACTACAGTAATACCTTGAATACGACTGTCCCAACATACGAGGAAAATTCCTAGCAAATTGTTTTCCTTGAGATACGAGACAATTTGAGATACGACCATACAGGACGGTTCCAGATGCGGTTGCCGGTAAGTGCTAGTGCCACTCTGTAATGAATAATGTCACATTTTAGTGTTAAACATCATAACTACTAGACAGGTATTTGTTACTTTATGAGTAGGTGGTGCAATAGAATAAATAAAGATATATTTCTATCCATTGTAATATCCTGTTTTTTCAGGCTTATTTTTCAGAGGGTGGGAACAGATTAATTTGGATTTAGCTCATCTCCATGGGAAAAAATGATTTGTGATACGGGTAAATTGACTCACGAGCTCGGTCCCAGAATGCATTAAGTATCCTGTATCTCAAGGTATTACTGTAGTTGGTTACTTGAAATATATTTATTCATGTATTTATTTATTGACTTACTATTAACTACCTATTTGTGTAAAATGCCTTTCCTATTTCTGCATCCTCACCCTCTTCCTACTGCAACAAAGAAATTTCCCGAATACGGGATGAATAAAGTTATCCAATCCAATCCAAATATGGTCATCTCCTAATCAGTAAAGATGACTTAATACTTGAAGATATTTGAAAGGGTTCCTTAATTTCCGAGTGGCTTTTCTGTCTGTAACTAGATAATTAGCAAGGGATCTACTGAAAATATGGGTATTTTCCACTCCAAATTGTTGAAAAGTGCATTTTTACATTTTCACCTGAAAAATGTCTGTCGGCGAAAGAACAGCATGCAAAACCTTTTCAGCAAGCATTTAGATGACTTAAGCAATGAGAAATTCTGATCTGTGTTACGCTTCCTTGGAGCTTGAGCTCAATATTAGATGTAAAATAAAAGGTGAGGTGGCAAAAAACTATTTTAGGAGGCCAGCATTTTGTTTTTTTAGCCCACCCATCTCATGTGGTTACAAAATTGGGACTGTCGAGGTGCCATGCTATTGAAGATTAGACTTGAGAAAATGGGATCAGATAGAGAACCGGCCGAACTGTGCCTGATGTCATGCATCCTTAGCTGCTCACTGTGCGCATGGGTTACTCATGGATGCAATGGGTGATTCGAGATTAGCTCAAAGTGCCCTTGGGATGACAGAAAGCTGCCTGGCCACTGAAAACGTCATCTCATGCGATCTGCAATCACATTAGGCCTGCTGCAAAGTAGGGCTAAACAAATGATCATTTTAACACCAAAATTGTGATCTCAGACACAGATACTGAGATTGATCTTTATTGCTCCAAACTGATCTGGAAGCATTCACTTTAACACACGGATGGTTTCCTGCTATGATTACCAAACAAGCTGCCATGTACTACCCAAATGTGGTAGGTCACACACACACCAGTCAGGTCAGAGCTATTAAAAAATCATCCTCAGACTCTTCCTCAGCTTCCATCTGCATTTCTCAGCAGTTCGCAAAAAATATCAGAACAAATACTCCTCCTGAAGCCCCCCTAAGCGGAAGTGAATATCATTGACTGTATGACTCATAATCTTTGAATGAAGGAAGCTATTCAACATATTGCGGAGCATTACAGTGGCATACTTTTCGCTCCTATATAAAGCCTGTATACACAAAATTAGATTTAGCAATATTTATTTTTTTATGTCTGAGGGAGGGATCAATGTCTATAGAAGGAACTGAAATTTGATAAAATTCTGCTAGAAAAAAGGTCATCTCTTTGTTGGAGGTGTACAATTTCTGGCCTCGGTTTTCTTATGTTCGCTACTTAGTTTCTGCTAAGAGACCTAATTTTTGGTGCATCTCATGTATTCACTGTTTAGATTTAGTGCCTAGACAAAAGTTTATTGTACAAAATTTACAAACGTTTGTGGCTCAGATTTGTACTTTCTAGACATTTGTATTGTGTATTCTTTGGGCTTTGCTGTGAATGTCCAGGCTTCAAATAGATTGGTAAATTTACAAAGTGCTGCTTATCTCTATGTATCTCTTTGCTTGTTTGGTGTTGAATTGTGTAAACCCCTTTTACAGAGGTTTATTGCACTCTAGCCCAGCTGTGTGGGGATTATGTAGTGCACACAGGAGCTCTGTCTGTGGGCAACCAGTGGATGTCAGCGGTCACACTGGTAGATTCTCGCTTTTGTGATCAGAACACAGATCCCGACTGTTTTAGGGTAGCTGTGGTAGCGGCTCAACTAAAAGATATAAAGGAAACTAGGTGTTTTTATATCATTCAAAACATTCCACTCATACTCCTTTTCTTTTTTTCACTTAAACATACAGAATGGTATTTGTCATTCACTAAATTCTTGAATCTTGTGCAACACTGACTTGAACTGTATGCACAAAGACAGGCAAATTCTTTTTGTATATCGTCTTGTGTTACTGAATTTATAGTCTTATCGCTCAGCATCACATCACATGACTGCCAGATATTTACACTTGACGTATTACAAAAGAACAGAGCAATGTTTTGAAAGACAAGTATGCCTTAGGGAACTTCTTAATCTGACAATGAATAGTAGCAGGTCCAAAGCAAAACCCATTCATCATTAGATCTTTATGGTTAATGTTTAAGTAAGCTAGATACACAGCAACGCGATCTAGGGCTTTTTAGTACAGAGAAGCTCCCTTTAGTTGTTGCCATAGTTTGATTGCATACCGTCTTTTGATGATGACATTGATGCTAAGACTGGATAAGTGGTGCTACTAAAGAAGAGGCATAGGAGGAGGAGTAGAAGATGAATTGCAACCAACATGAGATGCATATAGCATATGTAATATATTTATTTGCATTATTCTGTACTTTTTAAACTTTGAATCCTATTTTCCTATCCCTGCCTCGCTGCCCCACCTGATGTGTTGACATTCTTGCAAAATGGTGAGCTTTACCACCATTTCACGATAATACTTAACGCACAGATTTTAATGCCATTATAATCTTGTCAGATTTGGAATTGTTACCTCTACTAGCTTAGTGTTTAAAAAAAAATCTACAACCACAGTTGAGCAAATTCTTTGGGAATGAGCTCCACAAATAAGCTCACATCTGCCTGCTTAGTAATGTGCAAGGTGCATGTTGCAAAGGCCATCGCTGAATGTTATATCCACTATTCTGTCTAGTGTGGTATTTTGAAATTTCTATGAAAAAAAACATTTTCTAATTAGAGTTGCAGTTGTATGATTCTTTTTTGAGGGGGTTCGGGATTGATGAGTTGCTCTCTCCACAAATGTGCAACTCATTCCGCTGATGCAGCCAAGCAACTCGACAATGTAGCTGTGTCCACTCACAGACACTGTATTTATGCTCAGGCATGCCAAAGTTTGCAGGTGCAAGCCCCCTTTCCTATATACACATAAATCTATCTGAACTAAATGTCAAACTTGACCATCTGCCGCACTACACCTGTAGCAGTACGTCACACAAAAACTGAATGGAGAAAGACAGCTTGTTTCTTCGCCGGTTATTGGGCCAAAGCTATCTACTGAGAAGTCATATCCTGTAAGATACATTGTTTGTTGGTCTTACTCGATTTTTCTGCTACTCTCCTGAAACATAGATATTTGACAGCGTGTTAATGTGATATGAAGGAGTTACTGCACAGTTAGGTGGTTGCTTATTTACTTTTACTCATTTAGGAATGGCCATAGAGGAAGTAATGGCGATAAGACCAAGGACTCTGATGGCCCATAATGATTGTTGTTTGACCAAATCAGCATTTAAAGACTGAAATTGAAACCTGAATTTGGAGAAACCATGTTGAACATTGGAATAAATAATAATTGTTTTCTTTTTTTTAAATTAGTTTATTTAATCTTTGGGCTGGTCTTTATTCTTTAGATGAAAATATTTTGCAACCAAATATGTTACTTCTCACTACTAAATATTTCTTTTGTTTCATTTCTTTTGCAACATTTACTTTGCAGGTTACTCAGCAAGCACTTTACTTATTTGTCTCTCCCTCTCTATCTCTCACCTTTTATTTCTTTGTTGTGCTGTACTTCTTAATAAATTTAGAGAAAATGACAAGGTTAAAATTGGATTAGTTTAAACAAATCATTCAATCAAGGGCAGTGAACTTGAATGCATATTTTATTAGTTACACTTAATGTAAATGAACTAGAGTTACAGTGGCAATGCTGATTTCCAAAACTTTTTTTGTCCATGACAGAAAGTATATAGCTGTATCCTAATTGGAAAACATAGTTGACATACATTTGAAAAAAAACAAAAAAACCTTAAAATTATAAAACCAATACAGTGAAAAGCCCACAGTGGATGCATGCATGCATGTTGTAGAACAGGCTCAGATGACATTTTAGATTACATATTAATAAGAAACATGTCAGCATTGCCTTAGCACCTAACAAATACCACAAATAACACTTGCACAAACCCATACACAATATTGAAACCACACACAGAAGTTTCCAAATAAAATACCAATTATGACACTTTTAATCTCATTATACTTGGACAATGACAATAAAAGCAATCAATTCAATTAAATTCAAATTTCTTATGTTATAGTAGAGAGTTCAATTCCCAATACAAGTGAACACGGTATAGGGTTCAGTGCTTGAAGGATGACTGCGGTGTTCTTGTATTGCCACACGATGCCCTATGTTTGTATCACTAGGTCTGTCTAATTGGATTGACCTTCTTTCTTTCTTTGGCAATGGGACTTAGCTTCAACATTGTGGAGGTGCTACATCACACCCTTCACCTGGTTTGAATGGCTCTCTTTAGCACAAACGGACAGCTAATGCTTGACATGTGACCTACATA